>NW_022900926.1:41948442-42012212 GCF_012274545.1 Fukomys damarensis
AAAAAAAAAAAAAAAAAAAAAAAAAAAAAAATTGTAAACCAATAAAATGAGATTAATTATGTCTACATCATATGTTTAAATTATCTTATCTTTAAAAAATAGTTAATACTTGTAACTATCAGTATTTCTAAAGCTCCACACAAAGTGGGATTTTGTTTGTTTGTTCATTTGTTTGTTTGTTTGTTGAGGTAGGATCTCCCTTTGTAGTTCAGGCTGACTCTGAACTCACTATCTAGCCCAGGATGGCCTCAAATTCAATTCTCCTTCCTCAGCCTCCCAAGTGCTAGGATTACAGGCATGCGCCACCATGCCCCACTAACATAGAAGCTTAATACTCCTTTATAAACAACCTTCACAAAAGGATTTCATTTACCTTCACTCTAACCCTTTGCATTAGGAATTATTGTAAATCAGCAGGATGTGTGAGAAGTGTGGTTTGATAAAAAGTAAGGTACAACTATTCTGGAAGTTTTTTGGGTCAATTGGGAATGTAACCACTTAAGTGTATCAAAAAGATTGCTCATAAAATACTATCTTACAAAATCTTTTATATTGAAATATGTTCCCTTTCTTCTGGCAAATCTTTATTTCCTATCCAGTTTACCTTTATTAAATTTAGCCCCACAAAGTGCATTTATTATTTCTTCCTGTGCTGTCTTACCAGACCTGTCAGGTCACATTAACCTAGTTACCAGTGGAACAAAAATGCATTTGGCCAAAGGTTATATTTCTTTTGTCATGAGCACAAGAGTATGAAAGAACATGCCAGCCAAAGGCTTTCTGCAAATTACAACCAAGTAGTTGGGCTTCTCAGGATTTCTTCTACCTGCCCCCTCCTCCCTCCCAGAAACTCTCAGAAGTTGTTACCCTTAGGTCTTTCCTTACCAGACTTGTAGTATTTGTTCATTTATTTGTTTTTAAAGATGCATCTGTAACGGGAAGAAAATTTACTGAAATTAGTTCAGCAAACCATGCAACCTAAGAGAATCCTGAAGATCTTCATGTTCAAAAATTGCACTAGAGTTGTCTCAGAGCTTTCTTTTCCTTTCTCAGCTCCAACTCTCGAGATAGATGAAAATACTTCTGTAAATCCTCTGCAGATGAGAATATTCAATTTCCTTAGGATGAAAGGATACCCTCAGTGGTTACACAAAATAAAGGCCTCAATGTGTGCTGATTCTAAAACATTACTTCACAGTCGCTTGTCCTTGCGATTTGGAGGTCCCCAGCCTTGAAAGAACATTGTCTAAGATATTCTAGCCAATTCCTACAGCTCAGGTAGTTCTGAGAACAAGAAAGAGTCTGAAAGAGAGAAACAGAAGTCAGGGGAATTCAGCAACACAAGGTAGGCAGAGGCCTCCCACACCCTGAACAGCAGGTATTTTTAGACTGGAAACTGGCAGAGGGAAAAAATACATAGAAAATTTCACATGAACTTAGCAGTAAGTCATTTTCCTCTATGATTTACAGCAGTGTTGAGCTGGAATAGCAGACTGACAAAATCCCCAGAGCAAAAAAGCAAGTGAATAGAGAGCTTCTCCCTTAAATGGTGTCTTAGATACTTTTCTCTTGTTGGGAAGACAAAATACCTGACACCAGAAGTTAAAGGGGAGAAGATTTATTTAGCTCACAGTTTGTGGAGGTTTTAGTTCATAATCAGCTGTCTCCAAGGCTGGGTAGCACATGACAGAGGGGGCAGAGGCATGGCAGTTCTAAAGTAGCAAAGCAAGGACTCTTAACAGCATCTTTCTGCCCCTTTTATCTTATCCAGACTACTGGGATCAGGGTGGTGCCAAACCAGTGGACCGGTTTAGTAATCACACACCCTTAATCCCAGGGTCACATGCTGTAGTTCAGTCACTTATGAAGAAGCCCTATGTCCACATGAAGCTTTTGTGGGACACATAGACACAAACCATAACAAATGGCATGGGCAGTGGTCTTCAGTTATTTTCCTTATACACACCACAAAGTCATGAGACTGTGTATTTCTTCACTCGTTTTAATGAGATGATATGAACAAATGCTACTAAGAACACTGTTACAATGAGATCAGTTCAATATGAATTTTCTATTTTTAATTTTATTACCTTTTATTAATATAAGTACTTAAAGAACTTTGTTCACAGAGGTTATAACTGAGAGTCTTATTCCAACATCACCCCATTGTTTTTTACTCATTTGCAGTTATATGGCTAAAAGCACATAGTGAACTATTATCCATAATTATTTTTATATTTCAAAAATTTCAGAAATAAAGAATTAGAAGCACAGGGGTTTCCTGCCCTTTATTATGATAATTTACTTTTTCAGTTTCTGAGAGGTAGCCAAAATGACTTTATGAAGATCCAACAATAACAAGTATATATGTCTTTATTTTATAAACTTAGAAATCCTTAATCTAATATATTCAGAAAGATTTGAGAAAAATCTAAACATTGTTATTCTCAATACACTTTTGAAAATAAAGTATCTTTGATAAGATACTTTCATAATGTATTTTGAATATAGTGTCTATCTTACTGAAATGGAAGTTGCTGAGCCATTTGATTTATGAAAAATGTGAAATATTTAACAAATTCTGACTTTAGCATTATACCGATCAATAAAGCCAGGCTAAGAAATTTATTTTTCCATATAAATAAATATACTAAGTAATATTGTGTCACTAAAAAATAGATGTCCCCCATTCAGGATGAGTATGAAATTCAGTCAGGATCAAAATCTAATGATAATTTAACTAACTATATCCCACAAGGTTTTAAAATCAATGATAAATCTATTGGCTCTTGTACTTAATTGTGATAAAGTGATATTATATGTAGCTAAAATTGTAAGTTAGTTATGAAGCCGGGTGGGCTCAAGGCCTTTGGTAAATGGGCTTTGTGCATAATGAATGTAGCCTTGTGCTCTGTGAATAATTAAGTATGAGCCATGAGGAATAAGTCAGAATTAACTCCATTCCTGAACAAACTTTGTCTACACATTTAAAGAAGTGCAAACCACATGTAGGTGTAGGTCTAGATATAAAATGTTGATTCAGCAGCCAGCACACAATTTTCACTTTTTTGTTAATAGGAGGTAAAAAACATTAAATGCTTTATAATGTGAAATACAAGTATTGACTACACTTGAATAAAAATTTCATGATGTGATTTAATAAAATAGATTTTTAACTGCCTTGTTAAATAATGCACACCAAATCTAAAAGGCACCACATGAAATTTTTATCTTCTGTATGATCCGTATTAAATGTAAAAATTTGGTAGTCCCAGAAAATGTTTAAGTTATCTGTAAAAGATTGAGCCGGTTCAGCTCTTCAAAGTTTCTTTCTTTCCAGCTAATGACATACCCTAGAAATAAGTACTGAAACTAATCATAATTGCTCACATTACACACACAGAGAAAAATCCATTTTGGCATTCAGCGTTTCTTAGCCATTCATTCAGTTCTCACCAGATTCTCCCTGAAGAGCAGTGCATTTACTGAGAACAGTCAGGAGAGAGAAGCAGTTAAGCCATTAAAAAAAAATTGAGTGAAAATTACTATCATTTCTACTGCCCACATTCTACAGTATATCTGATTTCAAATCATCCTGGCAGGGGACTAAATTCTCCATACATGTCACCCTCTTTACACTTACCTGTGATATCGAGGAGTCAGGGAAATACTGTAAGCCCTAAGATGAGCGTTCAGTGCCTGATTCTTTCCTCACAACAGGTTATGGAATTGCCACTTTGTTTAGTGCCCCGGAGATGTTCCTCAGCCCAGCAGTGAGACTGCGATAGGTGAACCCACATGCTGCCCAGACTCCGTGCACATGGAAGTGGGGCTTCAGAGCGGGGTTCCCTCCTCACTCATCCGCACCTGGGTACCTGCCTCCGGGTTTGTTCTCTCATTCCCAGTGACTTGCTCGTTTATGAGGACCTCAGGAAAAGCACAGAGGAAGCTCGGATCTCAATCCTTCATTTAAATTACAGCCCCATACTTGGAAGCATTTTGCAGAAACATTCTGAGAAAAGGACAGGTTTAAATTAGATTTTCTGTCCTTTTTTATTATATATTTTGTCACATATGTTTTAAGAAAGCTTTACTGTAATATTTTTTAGGATTTCCCAAAATGTCTCTTTGATTGTTCCTCTGTATTTTCAAATTATTAAAGTTGAGACTCAGTACCATGTATACTAGTATTATTAATTAGCCACAGACTTGATAATCCGTGAATTTCCCATGGTCATTTGTAAGAGAGGGCTTGGAAGAATCTAGATTTTGAACAGAAATAGAACAGATAGGAATAGATAGAGTCTATGATATTTCAGTTCCTTTCAGCAGACTCTTAAAGCACCTCTGGGACAGTAGGAGGCTGCATTTGTTTTCCTATCTTTATCCCTTTTCCAAGCACCCACAAAGAGCAATGCAGAACACAGAAGCAGAATTCTTCCCAGTCTTCTGTCCTGAAAGCCTACTTCAAAGGAAGCTAGAATAAAAAGGCAGGAGGAAGTACCGGGGATTTAGCTCAGTGGTTTCAGCGCCTACTTTGCAAGCACAGGGACCCAAGTTCAATGAATGTCCAGGGAAGGAGGTTTGGTAAAGAATTTTCCAATGGTCTCCCCCATTTCTGTACACCTTACGGGGAGAAGCAGGAAGACTGTCTTTTCAAGAATATTGTAGAGTGAACAACTTTAGATGATACAGATACTGTCTCCCTCCAGAGCAGAGGGCGTCCTTGCTTATGATGGTCATGTCTCCCTCTGGAGACAAGGGCAGAGCTGCACACTGCCCATTCTATAATGGACTCAGCGTCCCTATGGTCAGTTTCCCCACACAGATCCTGCATGTGCGGGAGCCACCTGGTGCCTTTCAAACCAATCTACAAAATCTGGTATTTGAGAAACCTGCACACAAAACAAGATTTTTCTGAAACACATGGTTCTTTGTCTCTGACCCAGGAGTCTCTTGTTTTCTTCTAGCCTTCAAGAAATTAAACAATTATTTGTTAGCTTGCAAGGAGAGCCAAACTTCAAGTCCTTCGTAGCTTTTTATAAGAATTAAAATGAAGTTTTCTGTTAATATCGACCTGGAGCCTTGAACACTTCTAACTATCCAAATCCCCATCCTCACTAAGAAGTATTCTAAAATACTGAAAAGGCTCACTGAAGAATCAGAAGCTTACCTTTCTTCCACATGCTGCCGGACCTGTACTTCTGGATTCCTTCTTCTCACTTAGACAACTTGTTCAGACCTGAAATCCAGCAGCGTGTCCAAGTCCTCCTTCTCCCTCCTCCTCTATTTCCAAGTTCTCCTGATTTCATCTCATATTTTTCATGGCTCCCTCTCATTTCCTCCATCTCCACTCCACTCATCCTATCCCACCAGGGATATGTCAGCAGCCACCTACAAGGAAAACTTCACTATAGTCCTGCCTCCCTTAGGGCCTCCACACATAACTGCCAGATGTGAAGTCACACCCCTCCATTTAGCACAGACCTGCCTGCTGAGGGTTCTGCTCTGGAAATACAGCCTCAACTCCAGTCTGTGGGACTTGTGCCTCTTTCCCCCCATGTATACCATGGTCACCTATGTCCCCATGCACATAACAATAGCATGTGTCATGGTGTTTTGTTATAATAACCACTCACCCTTTTCTATAAGTTCCTTGCAGGCAAGAACATTCATTATTATCATATTGTCATTGTACACTGTCATTTGTATTGTATCCAGAAACTGAAGCCAACCAGGTACTTACCAGGCACTAGATAAATGCATAGATAAATACATTTATAAATTAATAATACATTAGTAGTTAAGAAAAAATATGTGCAGTGTGATTTTCGTGATGGGAGCATTCTATCTAAAGGTGGTCATCTCAGGGCATATTCAAGGTAGCAAAGATGCTACCTGAAGTTGTCCTGTCTTTAAATAGTATTATTCTGGGTGCATTTTAAGGGATCTCTTGGGCATATGCAAAATTGTTCCCCTTCTTAAACCAGCTAATCTGATCAGGTCTGCCCAGCCCTCCAGTCTTGGGAGAGAAATGTATATCTGGCCACAAGGAGAAAAGTGGAGAGAAGCCAGGGTCCCTTGTCCAGGGCTCAGCACATGTAAGGAGTCTGTTTGCAACCCTCACTGAGCACCCATGTAGCCTAAAGAAACTGTGGTCTTTAAACACAAGTTGACACACACATATGCAAAAAGATGATTTTTCACAGATAGTCATTCAGGCAGGAAAAGAAAAGAGAAAAACGATGTGAATGTGCTTTTCATTGTGAGCCTTACTATAGGTGTGAATTGCTGATTCCTTAGCAAGGTAGTAACAGTTGACAAAGAATTGCCCTTCAGATAAGTGGAAACACAGAACCCAGAAAATTGGCCAAACAAATGCAGCCACAGACACTAGACACAAGAAAGTTCTACAAGTTCCTGGCAATGCTCCACACGTGGGTACTGGATTTGGGAAGAGACCCCACTAGCCCCTGGGATGAGCACTCCCCTAACCCAGCAGCCGGGTCAGCTCCTTCAGTCTGGCTCTTGCAGCAAGCATTTCAAATGACCCTTGCCTTCCCTAGCATCAGGGACCACAGAGGTAGGACTCTGCCCAAGGGGAACTGGGAGAGTCCTTTATTGAGGGTCAAGTTTTGGGGTTTTGTTGTATTTTTCCTCTCAGTACTGGGAATTGAACTCAGGGAACTTCTCACTGAGCTACATCCCTAGCCCTTTCTCGTTTTTTATTTTGAGATAAGAGTCTGCCTAAATTACCCAGGGGGGACTCAAACATGCAATCCTCCCACCCTCACCCTCCACCCCACCCCCAGAGTGCCGGGATTGTGGGCATGCACCACCACACCTCGTTTGAGTTATTTTAAATCAATTCTTAATTTGTCTCATTTAGAGTGTGAATTTAAACCCCACACTCACTTTCTTCCAGTACCCCAGGGAGGTTTCCGGCGTCCAGGCAGTGTGCCTCCTGGTGTACTTACCAGGACCTACGGCTGCAGAGTGAGGCTCACAGACATGAGCTGTGCCCAAATATGTGCATTCGGCAGACGCATTCCAGCTACCAGCAGCACCCGCTTCAGCAGCCATGGCAGTCACACCTTCTGCTGGGACCCTTGGAGTCCAGCCCCAAACCTCACTTCTCTCCAGTGGCAAAAACCTCTGCTTTCAGGTGTCTTCACACGAGCTCCCTGAGTATAAAATCCTGCCTCTCCGTAAGTGCTTGCCAATGCATCATAGGTTCCTCACAAACCACTGGCCCGCAGCTTGTGTCCATCTGCAAATGACAAGTGAAGTGTGGGACTCTTCCCAATCCTGGTAGCTCATCATTCATTGACATGCAATATAATTTTCATGGAAGACTTGATTTATTATTTATTAATTTGAACACCTCCAATATCAACAAAAACCTAAAATATAGAAAGTGGGAAGTTAGCAACTTTGTTTCTAAGAGCTACATACCCTACATCCATATTCTAAGGCATCTTATGATTATATGCAGTTTTGTATATCAGGTGTCATGTAATAATTGCTAATTATTATTATCACAGGAAAGAGACAGACTTGTGATTTTGCCTAATAAATGGTGATTTAGCAACTGAAAGGAATAATAAAATGCCTAGGACAATTGTATCCGAGTTCTGGTTGCAGCTGTGACTTTTTAGGAGCTGGTGACCTTGAATAAGTCATTCAGTTTCTATTTGCCTCAGTTTCTTCACCTGAAAAAATATGTGAATGACAATAGTACCTGTGAGGTAGTGTTGCTATAAGGATTAAACAAGAATTAAACAATTCACTAAAACATCAGTCCATAATAAAATGGTAGGTTATTATCATGTATAATGTAATAACTAAGGTACCTCCACACTGTACCTTGGATTTCAAGTGCAGTGGGACATTTCATGTTCTCTCTTCCTTTTCATTAATCTTTTCTGCTTTTCCTCTTTTTTTTTTTGCTTTTGATCCACCCCCCACCGCCATCACATCTAACATTGTTTTTATATCCCTAGTTAGACTATTAATTGCTTGATGGCTGTCCCTCCTCTTCATTGATTCCCCTTCCTTAAGGTGACCTTGGGAGCATAGCACTGTCACTCTCAGAGTTGATCTCCAAAGGATACTGAGACTGAACACTATATTTCATAGCATTCGGGGTGTGGGGCACAGAGGAACACAGACACCACAGGAAGAGGGGGAGATTAATAACCCAAGAATGGGTCTGCAGCGTATTCTTCTCCCTACTATATTTTACAAAGTGCAAAATCTTGGGTATCTGGAAGAACTAGTCTCCTCATGGTTCCCTACGAACAGGCTTGCTCAGAGGCAGTTGTGATCTTGACTTCCATCAGAAGACACCTCACTGGTGAGGATGAGGCACCTCTGTGGAGTGTGACAGGGAGTGGATGTGGTGACTGGCCCTTGATCTGATGCATCAAAAATGAAAATCAGTGGCTTCTGATCTCAAAATGCAAGGAAAACTGAGACATGTTGAGAACAGCCTTGGACACAGATTGAACTGTAAACCTTCACTGTCTCTCTCCTGACACTCCTGAATAAGCCATTGGAAACTCTAGATAAAGGACAGTGGTAGACAGGACTGATAGGAATTGTAGACTTTCACATCAGGATTTTAATGGATGCAGTGACATTCTAGAGGCTGAATTTGATTTGTTATAAAGCAAAGCCCTGGAATAAAGCAGGCAGTGTTACAGTACTCAGTGCTGCCTACTTGCTAACATACTTGTAAGTCAGTGGAGGATTTGGAGCTCTGTAACCAAACCAGCCTGTGTTTAATCACAGCTCTCCATTTTCTAGTCAGATAAAACTCATTGTATTAACCTCCCTGGGGTAAAATTTCTTTCTGTATTAAAGTGGAGTGTGTGTGTGTGTGTGTGTGTGTGTGTGTGTGTGTGTGTGTAAGAGAAAGAGATAGAGAGAATCATACCCACTTCAATAAATAGGTGCTCAATAAAGGTGATTCACAGAAATAGAAGAACAAAGAAACTCACAACACCGCCTACATGGACTATCTTTTCAGAACACTTTTAACAAGGAAGTTCTTCCCACATCTTAGAAACAGACTCTTCAAAATCCAAAAGTAAAGTCACTTCTGGACCCCAGGGTAAGTAACACTCACTCCTAGAGACGCTCCTTCCTTCTATGCTTAGACTGTTTCCAGAGGTTTTCTTTAAACCTTCCCCCAATTCTCCACTCCCCACTTTGATGTAGGATGCGGCCATAGTGCTATCATCACTACACACAAAGGACAGTTTGGGTGTCCTGGTGGTTCCTACATTACAGTAATGAAAGGGAGGCCTTGCACTGAGGTGGCCCAGTGCCCTGGATCTTTGTTTCAGAAAACTGAAAGCCAACTCAGGTCATCCTGGTCTAGACAGCTACCCCTAGCCCGGGCTTTGTGCTGGATGAAGTCTTTGTCTTCCTCTTGCATTCACCCAGGAAAGCCTTTTCCTCCTCGTGCCCCTTCCAAGCAGCCAAGAGTCAGTTCACAACTCGCTCGCTATTTACTCAAATAAACCCTTTAATATTTTAATGTGCCTCAGCTTAGTTTTCAGCACCACATACTGTCCTCAAGTCTGAAAACTTGCCTTGTTCTTTCTCACTGACCCCCTCTAGCTTATGTGTACTCATTTCTTGTCTGTAGACTTAAAAGATAAATAAACGGAACCAGACACCTAATATTAAAAATCATATTCATTCAGTCAGTTGATATGCGTTCTGTATCAGCTGCACAGACATGGTGGAGACACATAATTATGGAGTAATTCCTTGGGTGAGGATAAGGACAAGGACATCCTATGAGGGAGCAAACAGAATGCAGCGAGGACACTAATGGACATAGGAGGGAGGGGAGGCTCCTGCTCCAGCAGTGGTGCCACAGACTGCTCCAAAGGGGCATCTTTAAACTCTGGTACCAGCAAATTTTATGAACCTTGGGTTGGGATTGATAAATAGCATAAATCTATAGAGGTTGTACTTGTCACTGGCCCCAAGTCAAGGAATTTTTAAATGTACTTTGTCTTATGAACTGCACAGCCTAACAAACATAGACGATACCTCATTAAAATAAGTGTTCTTCATGCATGGATAAGTGTACAAAGCTTTGCAAATAAGATTGTGGCAGTTGCGACATGATACTGAATTGCAGCACTCACTCCACGTTATCTACATGGAAGCTGAGAGCTGCCAGCATCCACCCATTATCCATTTGCCTTCGTGCGGACCCTTTGTCGTGTGTTATAAAGAGAAGGGACACCCTGATAACCCTTCTGACACTAGACAGGAAAAATTAACTCTCATGCCCCACTCTTCATTTGGGGACCACATTTTCTCAGATGAGAACATCAAACCAAACCCAGGGAATGTTGTCATAAATTAAGGATACTGACATCCCTCAGTCCACCATGGTCATCAAGTCCATTCTGAGAATGCTGTGCCTTCAATGTTTCAAGGCCTCACTGTGTCAGAGCATTTCTGACTTAACACTTTGCTGAGATGTGAGTGGATTTATAGGAAATATAAATGCTTTCGAAAAGCCACAAATAAAGTGTCTGAATGCATGCCCAGCTTGTCTCATTTTTGGTCCACATGCTGTGAGTGATGTGGCAGTTGATGTCTGCTACACTAGGAAAGGTGCCTCGATCACTGGCACCATCCCCACTTCTTTATTGAAGTCTAGAATGCAAAGCCAGTGCATGATTTCTCATTTGGAAATTGACAACATAGAAGCAGCTGTAAAAACATAAGTCATCTTCTTCTGGGGCATCTTGTTTCTTTTTCCTTCTTTCTTTCCTCCCTTTTTTCCTTCTTTTTTTTCAATTCCTCCTTTTCTGTAATCCTGCCGGCCTAAAGAAAAGGATAACAATAAAGAAAATGTAATATATACTCTTTTTGAGTCCAGGTCTCTCTATGTAGTTCAGCCTGTCCTTGAACTCACTAGGTAGCCCAGGCTGGCTTCAAACTCATGGTAATCTTCCTGCCTTAGTCTTCAGAGTGCTGGGATTACTGTACTTGGGAGTGTGCCATCATGCCCAAGAAAATGTAATATAAGCAGAAAAGGTACGCGCAAGAATACTGTGTAGACATGTGACAGCTGAGCTTGACTGGGTCTACCTGACTGGCTTTGGGAGCCACCCAGGGCATTGAAGAAGCATACTCTGGTGTGATGGGATGGGTCATGCAGGCGTGACTGAGTTCTATGTCTGGTCCCTCACCTGTTCCTCTCTAGCTCTGTTCCCCTACTCTACTTCCTTGCTCCATGAACTAAGAAGCTTTGTTCATGCCCTTCCACCTGATGTTCCTGCCTTGTAGCCAGCCAACTATGGACTGAATCCCTTGAAATCATCAGTGAAATTAAACCTCTCTTCCTCTAAGCTGTGGGTGCCCCAGCAACATGAAAGCTAATGTATGGCATTATTCAAGGAGAAAGGAAAGACAGGCATAAGGCAAATTTTCGTAAGACCTTATTATTGTTTTTCTCAGTTAATTGCTTTAAGTTGTTTTTCTTGTTTTGCTTTTAACTGCAAAACTAAATTGAACCATTGGCCAGCATCTTTCTTGTGGGTCCCACACCAGCTTCTCAAGTTGATTTCTTGAAATAAAATCTGAAAAATATTTTCCTTTAATGGATATGTTTCTATAGTAATAATCTATTTATAAAAATTCTATATATATAAAAAACTTAATGAATTTAAATTGTTCTTGTTTACTTATAAAATTTACTTATAAAATTCGTTAAACTCTCAACTCTTTGTCCATTATTATATATACTGTTTTTCCTATAAATATAATAAAAAATATCTTCATTGCTACTCACTGTTATGAAATCTCTGGCTAAAACTGAATCCAGAATAAACCAGGTAATCTATAAGTAGATGATAGATAACCAGGTAATCTATGAAGAACATATTTAAACATTTTAACTCATTCTCTACATACAGCTTTTTAACTCTTTGTGCTTCATTCTGTGTAGACTCTGTACAGTTTCTTTCCATGTTAAATTTGTGCAAGCTTTAATTTCTCTCTGAATATGTAATGTGATCCCTTTGGAAAAGTATACAAAATCTAGGGCTAGAAATGGAACCAACAAGTAGAGCTAGCTTTCTGTCCCGTCTCCTTCTGAGGTGCAGACATTCCTTTACTAATGGTACTGAGGAGTGGGGAAAGAACTGGCATCTGTAGAAGTTACAGCATGCTCTCTAACCGCCCTCATGTTGTCTCCTTGACTTTTGTTGAAGATTAAGTGCAATTTTCTCATGAGCTGTGGGCATTGGTTATGATCTAGAAAGTAGTTAAACTGGAAGCATCACTGCTAATACGCAACTCCCTTCTGACCATTTTTCTACAGTTTTTGGAAGGAAACTGTACAACCACTGGTTAAGTACTTAGAAAGATTTATATTTGCTGTTCAAAGTAGCCTAGGTACTTCCCTATCAGTTGAGAATTCACCAATATTTAAGTTAATATTTTAGGGCCCTGTAGCAATGAGTAATGCCTTGACTATTCCTGATGCTGTTGTGTGTGGATCCTCAGACACCCTCAAGCTGACTGGAGGGCATGGCTCACCTGGATGGGTTTCAAAATATTTTTTTACATCACACCCCAAGGCGTAAGGAAATGTGCACCTTTCCTTCCCTGCTCCCCAAGTCACTGTCCTCCTTATTGTGAGTGGCTCAAGTACAAAGTAAAAGGGAATAGGAATTTCAGAGAAATAAATCCTGCAGGATTGGGGAAAATCAAAAATACTATAGCACATTACTCAGTATGGCAAGTGAAATAAAGAAAATGTCTGAGGGCCAGCAAATATGCATTCAAATTCTCTCTTCAGTTGTTACCCTATCCCTGTAACTTACTCTCTGTGGGCTTTATTTTCTTCATTTGTAAAATCAGGACATGAATTTTTAAAAAGAATACTACTCATGATATCTGTAGTCCAGGGGCTCTGCCAGGCATTAGTTGGCATCTGTGGGCACAATATACTATGTCACTTTAAGCTACCTGCCTTTAACTTTGACAACTGCTTCTGACTGACTCTTGGCCTCCCCAAACACATTTGGGAGAAGAATATTTTACTGTGCATTCATTATTTAGTTTTAAAATCAAGTCTCTAAATTTTAGAAAGCTTGCAAACAAGAGTCGTTGAAGTACCAGGCACTGTGCCAGGACATTTCTTCATACACATTTCCAACCCCTACAGCAAGCCCACAATTAGGTGCCGCCCTCTCCTGTGTTACGGTATAGAAAAGAGGAAATGAGAGACACTAAGCGGAGAAAGCAGATGTGGAACTCAGACCTGTTTTGCAGTTTACCCTTTCCTAGGAAAACAGAATCAAAATGATTTTCCTTATGAAAGTCAGAGAAAAGGCAATTTGTCTTGTGGTTAGTAACTTGGGTTCTGGGATCACAATCATCTGATTGAGTCTTTTATCCTGGTGTGTCCTGGGGACCACACTGTTCTCATTAAGCCTCTGTGTCCTCACTTGTAAAAGGAATATTTAAGATGGTATCTACTGCATTATGCTCAGTGAAGGATCTCTAGTATTTTATTGTATAGTTATTTAATCCAGTGAAGAGTAATGACCATTACATGCATGTGTCAGTGTGTGAGTATATAATTCTAGGTCCAAATGATAGGTTTACATTTAGCATATTTTTGGAGACTCACATAAATGTTTCATTTAAATATCTATGACATATGAGTGGTGTTTCTATGTAGGCAGCTGCTTTCCAATTTAGGCTGAAATACAAGAAAACTCCACTGCATCTATCTGAAAATGTCAATGTATTTTATAAGCAAAATCAACCACGAAATGTTTATGGGGTCAGGCAGTTAGGGCTGAGGCACAGCCATGGTTTAGAAGGAACCTCACAATGGTGTTAAAGTTCCAGAAGCAAATACTACGTGGGAGGCCACAGAAAGAATGAATTGTTGTTCACACTTCAGCTTTGATTTGGAGGCACCTGCGAAAGAAAATAATACTTTCCCAGTACTTACTGGTTATTTTATTTCCAGAAAACATGCTTGTTATTTCAGCCAAGGTAATTTCCTGAGTTTCTGGGGTGATTTTGTGGCAAGTGAACAGCGACACCTACAGGTTGAGGATAGTATTTATTTGCTAAGAGAAGCAACTGTTCTCACTTTGCTGTGTAAGATCCCCAAAATAATGCAGAATGTTTTGACTGCGGAAAGTAAAGAGCCAACACTGGAGTTAAAAAGAAAAATCAAATTATGTAGAAGCAGAGACATGAATATAGACAAATTCTCTTTCTGGTATGAAGATTGCTCTTTTCTCCTCTAAACTTTCTAGATTTTCCTCCCATCAAAATAAGCTTGTCAGAGCTGTTCCAACTGATTTAGTTCAAGTGCCAAGTGAAATGTTTGGCTTCAGTCACCTGTTTTTCTCCTCCACATTGATTAAACAGATCAGCAGAGACACTTCCAACCACACTATTTGTCTAACCCATTTGCATATTAATATTTCCAGTATACATTTCCTGGCTCTGTTCTGCAGCTTTGTTATTTAAATGTTTTTGTTGATATGCTCAATACCTTCTCAGGATGGCACTGTCAGCATAGCACACCAACCTTGCTGTTTCTCTCAGAATGAGCAAATCTGGACACTATATCTCCTCAGCTGAACTCAGGAGGATCAACCCTGTGACTTCTGCCAGGTGCCTGTGGATTCACCCAGGCCACGTTCAGATGGGAGTGCGGAGGTGGCTGCAGTCCCCAGAGTTCCTGCTGCCCCAGGCAGGTCGCTGCTGCAAATACGGAGCACTCAGCCAGGCTGCTGAATGCCTCGACTTTTTCCAGTCCCTTGCTGAGGGCACCTCTGTCTCTAAGACCTGCTCAGAAGCAATTTGTCTTGTAGTCAGAAAAGTGCATGCTTTGTTTCTCATATTAATAAGATTAAGAACTGATAATAGCATGTATTTTTTTCCGATCTGATTGCTGTGAGCTGCTGCAGAAACCTGGGTTTTTGTGAGGCAAAAGGCACTGGCGGACTGGGTAGACAGGGAGGGGCGCTAAGTAAGAGCAGGTCCCTATCTATCAGTCTGCCTGGTTTTGAATTTGGCCATCAAGAGCTGAATGGCTGGTCACTGGTGACTTTGGGCAAATTGTTCAGTGACTCTCCACTTCATTCACACATATGGTCAACAAACACGTGCTGGGTGCCATCTGTGTTCCAGGTGCTCTCTTACTATTAGGGACACATCAGTGATTAAAGAAACCAAGAGCACAGCCCTCAAATATTTATCCTCTATAGAAGAAAGAGAGTAATAAGCCTAATGGGTAACTAAATGATCAACTTAGAGTAGGATCTGCTAAGGGCAAGAAGTTGTTAAATTGGGTTTTGTGGACTACTGGGAAAGTTGCAGCTGTCCAGGTCCTCCATCCTGTGTGAAAGTATCCATAAATCATGGCCTATGTCTCAGTGAAAAGGTCTAAAGGTCTGTGCTATGGCTGCATCTGAACAGGGAAGGCGCTGTGGAAAAGAAAGGGGATCAGGTGAATGGACAGCTCTGGGTGAAGGAGGGCAGGCTCAGTGAGCAGAGTGGACATCAAGGAGAAGCTGGACTCCAGAGCAGACAGGACAGGATGGGGCTCCTGCTCTAGAACTTAGGTGTCCCATCCAAAGGAATGATGTCTACAAGGCCCACGTGCACTTCAGAAGACAAGGGACTGCTGTATGTAGTCACCAGGAGAAGAGACAGCAGTGGTCTAGATCTGAAGGAAACAGCATCCCAGAAGGATTCCGGGAGCCTAAGAGAAGAGCTAGAATTCCCGCTGAACTTTGAGATTCCTTGAATGGAACTAGAGAGAGTAACAGTGCAGAGAGACTGCAAATTGAGGATCTACTAAGTTAATTGTGAACAGGCTCCTCTCAGTGCTTATTTCATAGTGACTGCTCGATAAATGTAAGTGGTATTGTTATTGTTCACCATCAGTAATACTTCAAAGTCATCCTATCTTAGATTTGGGTCCACGGTAGCTATACAAAGGTGGATCAAAATATACAGTCAATGTTTACATTTTACTAGTTACAGTAAAGGACATATTGATACTAATACCCCTCCAAAGACTCTCCCTCACTTCAAACACACTCATTCCATCATTATTGCCATTTTCTGAAGCAGTTCTAGAAATCCTCTTTCTTGAGTATTTTTACAAGGTATGATAAAAAATATGGTGAATGGTGCTACTGCACACCATCCAACAGAAAGAGAGACCTGTAAAAACACTGTGTTGAGTCTCCATCCACATTATTCACTGGAGGCATCATGTGACTTCTTTCTCTTCTCCAAAATCAAAATGACCATGGAAAGTCAGCATTTTGAATCAGCTCAGGACATCAGGACAGTCACAACACTGACAGAAGAGAACTTGTATGAGGCAATGAAATAAGTGTGTTAAAAGGGAGGGGCCGGGGTGTTTTGAAGGGCATTAACAGAACATACCTTTTACTGTAATAAAGTTTTAAAATTTAAATGTTTACCCAACTGTTCAAGCACACCTCTTACGATCTTGATGAGGTCCCTAACTGACGAGTTTCAATCCTCCACATCTATAAAATGAGTCCGAGGGGAAAATAAGTCCTAACTGTATGAATGGTGCTGTGAGGATCCACTAAGATTTCACTGGCCTCGTCACTAGTCCTCTTTCAGGGTACTAATTTAGGTGCTGTTGGTTGAGTAGTCACCTGTGTTGTCCCCAAGGTTTTCGCGAGATTCCCTTTCCTACAGTTAGACCGCAGAGCTGTCCTTTACCCCGAGCCTGTTTGTTACACACTCACCGGCAAACTGTGAGTAAGGGACAGGAGACATAGCGATGTGGCAGCTTCTACCGCTGTCGAATGATGGGCTGTGTGTCCTTTCCTTGGCGAGGCTGTCAGCTATGTTCAGGTAGAAGAAAGTGAATTCCTCACATACCTAGCTCCTTTTCAACCTGAGTTTAATTTCCTGTGAATGATAAGAGAGTTAGTATTGAAAATGGAAACCCATTAATTTCCAGCCCATGTATAATACAGTCTTTGGCAACTACAGACTCTCCCCAGGCCGCTTAGCCGCAGCCTGCTCCGCAGAGACCATCCTCTAGTGGAGGAGAGTAATTTGCCTTTCATGCCTGTTGAGCCTCAAGCTTCATCAGGAAAAGATTACTTTCCTCTGTAATTTTTTTAAATCATATTCATACTCTGTGAAGTATTGAGAACACAGCTTAGCAGAAGGATAAAACACAAATTGCCTGACTTTTTCTACTTTTTAAAATAAGTCTCAGCCAAAAGGTTAATAGTTAATAAATAATTGTATAGCTAGCCTCCTAAGTAACACTTTAAGCAGAGGGAAGAACCTTTCATAGCACATTTTGCATAGTGGGATGTTAGGGTGGTATCTGCAGGTGGCTACCAAGAACCATCTCGGGAGCTGGATTTACATGCATGAAGTTCAAACCCTTTAAATACTCTCAGGTATCAGGAATACATACAGAGTACCTGAGAAAGCAGGCTGGCTGCTTCCTTGGGCAAACCCAACACCTACTGCCTCAGCCTGGAATAGGGACACAAGGTGCATACCTCCAACATTTGGGGAGATGATGCTGGTAGGAGCTACCAGTGGTGTTGGAGATCAACCATGTGGTCCTGGTCTCTATCTTCAGTACTTCTGGAAGTAAAATTAACAATGTGGGCTTCTGAGAGTGATTTGCAGCAAAGAGAGAGTGTGAATTAAAATCACAGGTCCTGCCTCGCTGACCTGCCCCACTCACCCCAGGAAACACTGTTGGAAAGAGCTCAGACTTCCCACTCTGCCTTCACTCAGGCTTCGTTCGTTCCCCGAGCCCTCATCTCCTCCTTCTGCTGCCTCTTCCATTCCCACTTCAAGGCAGCAGGAAGGAGAGAAAGGAACAGTGAGGGCTGTGTGAGGCCCACCCCTTCTGCCTTCTCACTGGAAATGCTTTTCTCTCCTCTCAGGAGGTTTTCCTTTTAATTAAAAATTGCATTTTTGAATTAACTTCCTTGGAGCTGGAGAGATTCAAACATTTCATTTGTCTGGCATTATCCTGGTCCTCAGGAATGACCACATGGCTCCAACCTCAGCTTGACTAATGGGGGATCCTGTGACCTGTGATCCCGTGACTCCTGGCCCTTCATGGCTGGCCAGGTCTCAGGTGACCCTGGCACCCACCACAATCAGAGCTACACAGAGCTTCCTTTCCCTGTCCCTACTTTTTATTGTTGTTGTTGTCATTGTTTTGAGATAGGGTTTCACCATGTAGCCCAGGCTGACCTTGAACTCGCAGAGATACTCCTGCCTCCCCCTCCTGTGTTCTGGGATTGCAGGCATGCACTATCATGCCCAGCTCCCTGCCCCTACTTCTGAGGGCTTCTTAGCACACCCTGTCTTGCTCTCCTACCTCCTCCCAGCCTACATGATCCCCACCTTCTCCCCAGGTCTCACTGCAGTTATTCCCACCTTGGCTTCCCTCCTGAGGGGCTTTCTGTGATTTATTCCATTAGCCTATGTTATAGGCTGGTGAACTACCAAGATCTTTATTCCCTTTTCTGTAATATATACATGAATTTTAAATCATCTTTCTTCTAACAGAAGGAGATCCTGGCAGAGAAGGGATAAAGAAGGCAGAGCCAGATGGTGAAACAGGGAAGGCAGAGGTGATAGCACTTTCCAGACAGTACCTTGGAGGCCACCGTCGAGAGGTTCAGGGTTTCCATAGCCAATCAGAAGGGGCATCATGGGCCTCATACATAGATCTCTGAACTGGCCTCCTGGGTTATTTGGGTGTTTGGAAAGGGTAATGTAGTTTCCAGAGTAACCTAATTCACTACCAGAATATAGTTCAATCCCAAAGATATTCTAGCCCAGATGCCAGGAGACCAGGTGAGAGCAAATTGTTTATCTCTGTCCCTAATTCACCCTCCACCAGACGTAAGAGAAGCACAGTTGATACTTCATAAGCATGTGTTCAGTAATGAATGAGTGAATGATGGATGGATGGATTCCCAGGCCAGCTCACACTCTCAAGCTCTCACAGGCAGCCACTGTATCGATGTCTTCAGGCATGCCTGTCGCCATGGTACCCAGACATCCTGAAGGAGGGTCTCTGGAGTCTCATCAGCAAAACAGAGGAAATAAATCTTGCCTCACAATGAAACCAGAGCTTACAAGTGTCTTGGAAAAAAACTGCCATGGTTTATACTATCGCTTACAGTATTAACTTATTGATCTGCACAATAAAATCACTTAGAGAAAGCAGCATGCGTGTTCTGCCTTCTTTCACTATGAGGAAAACGGCTTCAGGATGAGATCTCCTGTTTGATTCCAGCATTTGTAAATATCATCACACTACAGGGTGGCTATCATTCTTATGTACAGGTTTTTTTGTTTTCAAAAGTCTCACATTATTTTTACAATTATTTTAACAATCCACTCATGCTTGATGCAACTGCTATCTAGAGCCTTCACATGCTATTTTAATGAGAATAGATTGCGTACAAGATGTCACCAAAAAACACAGTAAATATTTAATATTTTTAAATGTATTATGGTAAAAGACACATTACCATGACTCCACCTCAAAATATTCCCCTCTTTCTTGCCACTTTCTGAGGCAGTTCTGGAAGTCCTTTGTTGTGAGCATCTTTAGTTGCATTGTCCTGGCTATATTAATGTCCTAGATTGATTCAAAATATTGTGACTTTGGAGAAGACTCAGAAGTCACATGGTGCCACATCTAGTGAATAAGGTGAATGAGGGCATGCACCATAATGTTTTTAAAAGGCTGCCTTTCTGCTGGATGGCATTTAACAGCAGCATTCACCATATTTTCGATCATGCCTTTTAAAGACATGAACAAGGACTTCCAAAACTGCTTCAGGAAGTGGTTCATACAATGGGCTAGTACAGGTGTGTTCAGCGGTGGATTATTTTGAGGTAGATTCGTGGCAATTTGTCTTTTAATTTTTATTTAAACATTCACTGTATATTTTGATTACCCCTTGTACTTCTAATAGTGCTTTTCTCCACCCCTCACAATCATGCACCATATGCTGGTTACTTATTTCCTCCCGGAACTCCCCTGTAGTGGCCCCTCCTCCTCTTATGAAGTGCTTCCTCATGAGGAAACATGTGGCCCATGATGAGAAACAGAGCCCAGCAACAGCTCCCTCTTTCCCTTCTCACCCAGGGCTCCTTGAAACATCAGTCTCAGAGTAAGCAAGGCAGCTAGGAGCTGACTGCGCAGGGTTAAGGGCACCAACTGGCACTTTACTTGAAGTTGATCCAAGGGGCCCCAGTCTCACTGAAAGGCTAAGCACCACTGCTCTCAGCTAGGACTTGATGTTCCTGGACTGAAAAAGGAACGGGACAATAGATAACAGCAGGGTTTACAGCCACATCCATGTCAGCTGCCAGAGGACACAGCTGGCCACCTCCTCTGCTCTAAGGCTGACGGCTGAAACCTACGTCTACACTCTCACATCCTCACTCTCACACCATGCTCAGAGTTCCTGCTCCTTGTTGCCCAGGCCTCTTGCATCCCCCAGGCCCCTTCTCTGCCT
Source organism: Fukomys damarensis (assembly GCF_012274545.1). NCBI lineage: Eukaryota > Metazoa > Chordata > Mammalia > Rodentia > Bathyergidae > Fukomys > Fukomys damarensis. The sequence goes on from NW_022900926.1 coordinate 41,969,025, forward strand.
CGATTCCAGTGCCAGATGCTGGAAGTTTTCCCATCCATCTGCCTTGTCAAGGGCAGCAGACACTGCAAGTGCCAAGCTGCTGACCTAGCAGCTCCACAAAGTGCCCAGAACCTGTGCCTATGATCTTTTCCACTCTGGCACAAGAACGGCCACTTGTGCCCAGCTTGGCAGTCTTATTCATGATATACATAAGACAGAATTTAATCTTCCTGAAATACTTTTCAATTCTGCTTCTCATCTGAAAAGCAGGACAAGGTAAACTTTATGTGAATGGATCTGCTACTCAGATTTATATAGATACATAGCAGTTCTATTGATCTGAGGCCATTGCAAGAACCTTGGTAATGAAAGGAAGGCAGGCTGCCATTGAGAGTGCGTTTCTTCAGGCTGGCACTGAAGGTTGTGGGGTGATGGTGATTGGGCTGTGAAGGAGGTCTGGTTTCAAATAGGGTATTGAATTCTTCTTCCGTGGATTGCGGTTTATTGCAAAGTATCAGTCCAAGGTTGGGCTTGCTCTCATTTTTATACTGACAGTCTTATGTGACTCCATCGAACCTTCTGGCAACGTAAAATTATTCAGCAAGCACAAAACTTTTCTTTGAAGTAGAAGCTCTCCCAATACTATCTATGCCTTGAGCCACACCAGAAGAACTGGCTTCTCTGTTTTTGTGTCTGATAGTGTCAGCACACTACATTTCTCTGTGCCATTTGGTAATTTATTCCCCAAGATCCTACTCTGGGAACCATATGGCCATTATAACCTGGCTCACTAGAGAACACATAATGGTCTAATAGTCTCAGAGATTTCCTGTCCAAAATGCTTGTAGTATTGAAGAATATTCACAGCCATGTAGGTGCTGTGTTTGAAAAATGGACTTCCTGTTTAACAACAGCCACAAGATTTTGCAGTGTGATTGTGACCTATTTGGGTGGATAGTATGTAAATAGGCAATGCACCTCATTTTGGATAAGAATTCTTTTTTAGCTACTTCCTAATATTTTGTTTTAATAAAGCAATCATAAGAAGTATCATTTTGCATAACATCTCTGGACTCTTTTTTAACATTCATGAATGATTTCGAGAGATGTTATATCAATAAAATATCTTCAGACATTTCCTCCAAGCTGTCTTTGCTTCCTTAGCATCTGTCCTGCATTTGCTATGCCTCTACTCCTGGTATCACTGACTCTCTAGCCTATATGCACACAGCCATCCGCCCTTACCAGTGTGGCCCAGGAGCCAGCTTAAAGTTCATCCAAAACATCTTAGATGAAAACTGCACAAGTTGTTATTATCACAGAAGCAATACATACTCATTGAGCAATGTCACAAAATCGAGAAATGAAAGGAAAAAAATAGAAAGCACCAAGATCCCAGGTAGTTGGATGTGAGGTTTTTTTACTCATTGCTATCTAGCATTCTACATTTCTCTCTCTCTCTCTCTCTCTCTCATGCTGATATGCTTTTTTACCATTTTTACACCCCTACTAGTATAACAAACATCTTCACATTTCTCTAATACCATGTTTAATGATGACTACTAATGAAGATGTGCCATGATTCATTTAAATAGTCTGTCTTTCAGAATAGTGACAATTTTCCTATGCCCTAATTTTCACTACAATACTGATTTTTCTCTAGAATAAAAATCATACCACGTGGGTGTGATTTTAGGCTTTGCATACAAAACATTTCCTTGGCTCCTGGAAGCATCTCTTTATGTTTTAACATTCCTGAAATCAAGATGATGTTTTAAATCAGTGTGGCTATTACACTGGTAGAACTTTTTCTTTCTTTTGTCAAGCTATTAAATTTGATGATACTTTTAGCAATTAATGTTATCTTAGAATTAAGGCACTGTGATCCTATAAATTGGCTCCCAGAAAGTAATTGTTCCAGTATGCAGACCCTCCCGCAGCATGCTGTGGCTTCCTCACTTTTCCATTCCCCTCCCTTTTCATTTTTGCCAAATGATGCAGTTTCATTTCTTGCTCATCAAGCCAGTGCATTCCTATAGGTAGTTATGTTCACTAATAATTAACATCAGCATTGTTCGTAGAAATCATAAAAATCTTGGTATGACCTTTTAATGTAGATTATGACTCTCTGTGGTGCAAAAAGTTGTGGAAACATCTATAAAAACATAAAGAAATTTTAATATAGCAATTATTATATAGGTCTCTGAGTAAATACATTTTGATAGCCTTAAAATAGGTCTCGATTACACTTTTCTAAAGTTCCATTTTATTAAAAACGTCACTTGAGGGCCAGGGATTTAGCTCAGCAGTTTGGTGGCCTGCCTTGCAAGCGCAAAGACCTGAGTTCAATCCCCGGTACCAAAAAATAAAAATAAAAATAAAAATGTCAGATGAGCCCAATAATTGTGTTGACCTAAGAATTCATTGTCTGGAAAGTGATTGCAGATCTGCATATCCACAACTAGTGGATGTCATTGAGCATGATGTGGTGCAGAGCGCAGACTGACAGAAATCCACTGTCCTCCACTGCACTGCTTGCTGCTCAGCAAATGTGAGAAGAGGATCCACTTTGCCTGAGTAGAATCACAAAGACTGGAGAAAGGGAATCTAGAAAACTGTTTGTTGACTGCCACTGCACTGTCTTGAGCCCAACACTATTTCTGTTGGGCTAATACTGACTTAGCCACTTTGCTGGTCCATACAGGACCAACACTCAAGGCATATTAATTAAGGACCATGCACTTGATGCATCGCACTAAAATCCTGATCATATACTAAGCATCACTTAGGACACAGTTCAAAAGGACAGTGTAACAAGTTCCTATATAAGTCTGGTGATTTAAGCATTAGAAAGTTTTTCCCCATTCAGTTTATTGGAACATTTAAAGCAAACAATACAGTTACATTTATCATTGGGATCTTGTGCCTTTACATATGTCTTGGTTCTTATTTTTTCCCCATTCCTGTGCCCTCCCTAAATCCCCTTCACCCCTCCCTATTTAAAAATTTTCAATTGTTTTCTCAAGTTCTGTAAAGTATACTGTCAGGATTTCAATCAGGATTGCACTGAATCTGTATAACAGTTTTGGAAATATGGCCATTTTCACTATGTTGATGCTTCCTACCCAGGAGCAAGGGATGTCTTCCCATCTTCTTATATCCTCTTCTATCTCTTTTTTCAGAGTGCTGTAATTTTCAGTGTAGAGGTCCTTTGTCTCCATTAAATTGATTCCTAATTTTTTTTATGTTATTATGAAAGAGCTTGTTTCCCTAATTGCTCTCTCAGTTAGTCTGTTATTTGTGTACAAGAAGGCAATTGATTTTTGAGTGTTGACTTTGTATCCAGCTACTCTACCGAATTTGTCAATCAAGTCTAGAAGTGTTTTTTGGGTCTTCTATGTAGAGTATCATATTATCAGCAGATAGTGACAATGTAATTTCTTCCTTTCCAATCTTTATTCCTTTTATTTCTTTCCTTTGTCTAATTGCTGTGTTTGATGTTTCTAGAATGATATTGAATAGGAGTGATGATAGCTGACATCCTTATCTTGTTCCTGATTTCAACATGAAGGTTTTCAGTTTTTTGGGGCCATGTAGAATGATATTGGCTGTTGGTTTTTCATAGATAGCCACTATCAGGTTGAGATAGAAGTCATCTATTCCAATTTTCTGTAGGGTTTTTATCATGAATCGGTGTTGAATTTTGTCAAATGATTTTTCTGCATCTATTGAGATGATCCTATGATTTTTGCCCTTGACTCTCTCAAGATAGTGCATTACATTTGTTGACTTACGTATGCTGAACCATCCTTGTTTCCCTGGGATAAATCTGACTTGGTCAGGGTATATGATCCTTGATGATCTTCTGTATGCTGTTTGCCAGTATCTTATTGAGGATTTTTGCATCTGTGTTCATTAGGGTGATAGGCCTGTAGTTCTCTTTTTTGGTTGGGTCTTTCCCTGGTTTTGGAATCAAAGTAATACTTGCTTCCAGGAATGAATTTGGAAGTATTGCTTCCTATCAATTTCACTGAAGAATTTAAATAGTAGTGGTGATAGTTCTTCCTTAAATGTCTTGTAGAATTCAGCAGTGAATCCATCAGGTACTGGGCTTTTCTTTCTTGGTAATGTTTGAATTACATTTTCAATTTCATTGAATGTAATTGAGTTTAGCCTTTTTATATCTTCTTCATTCAACTTTGGAAGTTCATATGTATGAATCTGTCCATTTCTTCTGTACTTTCCATTTTATTAGAGTGCAGCTTTTCACAGTAGATATTGTTGATCTTCTGGATTTCTGATGGATCTGTTGTGACTTCACCTTTTTCATTCCTAATTGCATGAATTTGAGCATTCTTTTCTTTTTTGATAAGGTTGGCTAAGGATTTATTCTTTCAAAAAACCAACTCTTTGATTCATTTTTTTTTTGTATCATTGTCTTACTCTCCATTGCATTAATTTCTGCTCAGATATTTCCTCCCTTTTATGAGCTTTTGGTTTGTCTTGCTCTTGTTTTTCTAGGAGCTTAAGGTTAAACATTAGGTTGTTTATTTGAGCTCGCTCTGTTTTCCTAGTATGGACATTTACTGCTATGAATTTCCCTTGTAGAACTGATTTCATTGTGCCCCATAGATCCTGTATGTTGTACTGGCAGTATCATTTAATTGTAGAAACTGTCTAATTTCTTCCTTAATTTCCTCTGTGACCCAATGGTTGTTCATCAGCGTGTTTTTCAATTAATTTCCATGTGTTTGTGACATTCTTGTGTCTTCTTATGCTATTGATCTCCACTTTAATTGCACTATGGTCTGATAATATGCAGGGGATAACTTCAATTCCTTTGCATTTACTTAAGCATGTTCTATGAGCTAGCATGTAGTTTATTTTGGAAAATGGCATGTGTGCAGCTGAAAAGAATGTATATTCTGATTTTGTGGGGTGGAACACTCTGTAGACACCTACTAAGTCCTTTTATTCAAAGACTTGATTCAGTCCTATTATTTCATTGCTGATTTTTTGTCTAGATGATCTATCTATTTGTGATAGTGGGCTCTTTAGGTCCCCCACTATAATTGTATTAGTGCTTATTTCATTCTTCATATCCATTAATATCTGTTTTGTATAGTTGGGGGCATTAGTATTTGGTGCATATATAATTATGATTATCATTTCTTCCTCTTGAATTGTTCCCTTTACAAGGATGTAGTGGCCTTCTTTGTCTCTCTTAATTAGTTTTAGTTTGAAATCTATTCTGTCTGCAAATGAGATAGCTATCCCTGCTTTTTTCTGGGCTCCTGCTGCATGGAGAACTGTTTTCCATCCTTTTACTCTCAATCTATGAATTTCTTTGTGGATTAAGTGTGCTTCTTGCATACAGCATATTGATGCATTTTGCTTCTTAATCCATTCTGCCAGCCTGTTTCTTTTGACTGGTGAATTGATGTCATTAACATTGATTGTTATAACTGTTATATATTGACTTTTCATTGTCATGTTATTTTCCTGTTATTGGTTCTTTTACCTTTTCCTCTCTTCCTTTAATTTCTTGCCTTACATGGTATATTTGCACTGTTGGCCCTTATGGAGTTGTGGTCTTCATTTTCTCTTTCCAGGGTATTGTTTAAAAGTGTTTGGAGTGCCAGTTTTGTTTTCATAAAATTTCTCAGATGTTCTTTGTTGTGGAAGTATCTTATTTCCCCATCAATTTTGAAGGATAGTTTTGCAGGATACATCATTCTAGGTTGGAGGTTGTTTTCTTTTAGGACTTGAAATGCCTCACTCCAGGGTCTCCTTGAACAGAGGGTTTATTTTGAAAAGTCTGCTGTGATTCTGATGAGCTTTCCTTTTCATGTGATTTGTTTCTTTTCTCTAAGTGCTTGTAGCATTTTGTTCTTCTGTTGGATTTCCAGGATCTTGACTATTATATGTCTAGGTGTAGTTTTTTTTTATCATGGCTAGTTGGAGTCCTATATGCCTTCTTTACCTATATGTGAAATCCTTCCCCTCTGTGGGACGTTTTCTGTCATTAATTCTGTGAACAGATTTTTTTAAGTCATTTGTACTTTCTCCTGCTACTTCATGGATTCCTATCAGTCTTATATTATTCTTCTTTGCATCATCTAAGAGTTGTTGGATTGATTTCTCCTGGTCCCTTACTGTTTTTAGGAGATCTCTCTTTTCATGGTCACGGACCTCAATCCCCTATTTTCTATATGTGAAATTCTTTCTTCACATTCCTTCATTCTGCTGCAAATAAATTTTTAGTCTTCTGGATATCTGCTTGTATCTGTTTCATGGATTCTATTGCTTTCATTTGTTGGGCATTCATGGTTTCCATTCCTTTCCTATGCTGGGCATTCATAGTTTCCATAATGGTCCCAAGCCCACCCATTTTTTTTTAATCTGTTTTTGTTCTAGAGTCTCTAATCATGTCTTTCATTCTTCTCACCATGTCTGTGGTTATCTGGGAAATTATTTCTGTTTTGAATTTTTCTATAGCCTCATTTATCTGTTTGTTTGTTTGTTTGTTTGTTTGTTTTAACTTCCTGTGCTATTGGTTCAGGGTGTCCAGATGATTGATTATCAGAATTTTCCATCTCATTTCCCACAGAGTTTACCTTTGGTGAGGTGGAAGTCTGTGTTTGTGTCTTATTTAAATGTCTTGTTATTTCTATTTTTGTCATTGGTACTGTCCTTGGTTGAATTTGTGGGTTAATACTTGGATCTTCCAGATATAGGTGGTGTTTGGGTTTTGAGTTTAATGACTCTAAGGCAATCTCAGTTTCATTATACCAGGGAGGACAACTCATTAGATTAATCACAACCCCTTAGCCCAAGTGATACAGTCAGCAACACAATAGCATCAAACACAGCTTAGAAAATGACAATTTGGGGTAGTTATTAATCTATCACCTTTAACTGTGTGGATTAAATCAAAATCGAGGATGAGCCCAAAATATGTTTATAGTGAATAAACTCTTCAATGTAGCAACTTTACCCTTCAGGATGGGGATTTAGAAGGAGTTGGGGGGGTAGATAGTTATGATAGAGAAAGATTAGAAGTGAGGTCAGAGGACACAGGATGATTCAGACAAACTCTAGAGAGCTATTCAAGAGAAGAGTAGAAGACAGAACAAAATATATGTAAGAACAGAACAAATTAACAGCAATAGGGAGACTAGAGACTAATTATTTTCTTTTAAAACTAATGGCAATTGAGAAAAGTGAAAAGAGAAGAAAAGAAAGAAAATAAATTTGAATTAGGACAGGAATAGGAATAGAAAGGAAGAGTAATGGAGATCAAGGTGGGAGAGAGAGTGAGAGAGAAAAGAAGATAAGAAAAAGACGATTAAAATGGGAAAAAATGAAAAAAGAAAACAGATTTTTTTAATTGTTCAAGATAAGAGAAAAATATTACTTTGAAAATAAAAAACACAAATAGAAATAGAGGGCCTCCTTCAGGATATGCCAAAATAGACAGCATGGGCAGGAATGTACAGATCTAAGCTAATTAGTTTTAGCAAGCCAGCAGTTACCTGAGGTTCTGGGTGATTTTTGGCTGCAAGACCCAAGTTGAGATCTCTGACCACCTGCTGGGTTGAACTCTGCAATGTTCTACTGCAGGTTCCAGCTGTCTTTCCCCTTAAGTTCAACTAGGTTCTGATGTGAGGTGCTGGTCCCTTTGACTTACCAACTGTGGTGGTGTGCCTTTATCACACATTTTCTTCACTTTTCCAGTGGGCTGCAGTTTTCATCTAGGAACCTCAGAGAGGCCCTCTTTTTCTTCTTGGTGGGGGGAGGGCACAAACACCTCTGTGTTGGCACCACCTGATCAGCTGGGCTCCTCTGAAGTGCTGGCCTAAAGAAGCAGGCCTACCAGAGGGTCACAAGCTGCTGCCGGTCTCCTCTGGCACACAGAGGGTTATGCTAGAAAGGTTTTTATGTTGAGCTGACATTTCTCTCCAAAAGAAAGCTTTCGAAGCAACCCACCTTACATTTTGGGTGGATTTGAGTAAAATGGTTGACATATGACAATGGAGGTTCCAGCTTTCTTTCAGAGAGCATCAGGCCAAAATTTCTGACTTTAAAATAATGAGACTATTAGTGGAAAGCTTTCATTATGAACCAAGACTTAGATCAAATCAGATTTCAAATATATCCGGGAAAAGAACAAATAGAAAGTATGAGGAACATTGTCATCCACAGGCTGTTTACTACCATCCCTGGGGTGTTGCCATTGCTGAACCTATATCAAATATATGCAGTGTCATCAAGACTATGGTAAAGTTTAAAGTTTTTTCAAAATTTATCACAGTAAAATGCACATTGCCATGAATTCCCCCAAAAATATTCCTCCTCATTTCAAACACTTTTACCCCATACTTCTTGCAACATTTTGAAGCAATTTGGAGTTCCTGAGTATCTTCAGTTGTCCTGGCCTGACAGTCTCAATGTCCTGAATTAGTCCAAAATGTGTTTATCTTTCATAGTCACTTTGACTTTGGGAAAGAGCCATAAGTTACATGGCACCAGATCTGATGAATAAGATAGATGAGGACATACTGTAATATTTGTTCAAGCCTGTCTTCCCATTGGATGGCACCAAGCAGCAGCATTTACCATATTGTTTATCATACCTCATATACTCAAAAGAGAACTTCCAGAAGTGCTCCAGAAAGTGACAAGAATGATAAGTGTAGGGGCTGGGATGTAGCTCAGAGGCACAATACCTGCCTGGCAAATGCGAGGTCCTGAGTTCAATTCCTAGTACCCCCCCTAAAAAAGTAATAAGTGTATTCAAAGCAAGAGGGAATATTTTGAGGGAGATTAATGACAATGTGACATTTACTATAACTTTTTAAACATCCACCATATATTTTGATCATACCTCATATGTTTATTTTACTCTTGAAACTTGACATTCCTTAGATCAAAGGAATTTTTTTCTTTTCAAAATTTATGGCAGCAAATTTCCACTTTTTAATCCACTATTTTGACTGCCACATTGGTAGGTAGGTGAAGATGTGTATCTGATCCTTCTCTTGATTCTCTGTCCCCATTTCCTAAACACCCCCTCACCCTGGGTGTGATGCTGAATTTCAGCCTGCCAGGTTTTGGGGGCTTATAGAACCCCATTTCTCTTCAGAGCCCCTGAAGCCAGCTAGATGCCCATGGTGGATACTTCACAGTGAAAGAACTTGGTAGCCACTGTAGCTTCCCCAAGTGAATAACCATCTTTAAAGAAAAGAGGTATCTGAGCATATAGTGACAAATGACAACTAATGACTTCCCCAAGTCTCACTGTAAATTGTACTATATGGCTGCCTGTTCCACCGACTACAGTTAAAGTCTTGTGAGATGTTTAGGGTCACATAATCAGTGTTCAGGCTAAAAAGTCATAGGTATGGAGGAGACAGTAGGAAGCAATGTTATCACTTAGTCCAGGGGTGGTGAACCTATGACACATGTGCTGCAGTGGGCACACAGAGACCTTTCTGTCAGCGCATGAGCCAAGTCACCCCAGTAGCCAAGCATCAGATATTCAGGTTGAATTGTAGTGTTGGTACTTTGTGATAAATAAGTGGCTTTGGGGTTACAGCTTGGGCACTTGATCTCTAAAATGTTCACCATCACTAATTTAGTCTATTGTCCTGCCTTCAGTGAAAATATAAAATAGTAAACATATGTGAGAATATCCCAGGAAAAGAAAAATTAGTCCAATTTCTTTTAAGACTCTTTTCTACTGGAACTTCATCCCAGTATTTATGGCTCTGTTGCTACTGATTTGACAGAGGGTGTTGGGTTCTCTGTGTACTAAAGGGGAAGGTGTGGTTGTTTGTGCCATTTCATGACTTACTTGAATGAGCATTTTCATCCTTTGAAACAGCCTTCCTATGAAGAGTATTTCATTTTGACTGGTGTCACTTGCACTGAATGATGTACACAATGGTACATTTCTATACAGAAAGGTCTGTTTGGACAGAGTCATAGAAATATGTAGGTGACCTAAACAGAGAGAAATCTTGAAACCTTTTCATCATCTTAATTAACTAACATTTATTCATGCCCTTGGGTCATTAAGCCTAGAAACCATGTTCAGGCTCCAGCTGGGCACACCGACACTGACCATATTGGCTCTTTTTGTAGGACTGCCCTGTTCACAGGCTGTGGATATGGCTGGACTGCTGCAGAGGACAGGCCACTCCCTGAGCATTGCTGTAGTGGAGTCGAGGTGTCTATAACTTTCTCTCCCCACTCTTGAGATAAACCTCATTCAATACCTCCTCAGAGCCTAGAGCTGGGACAGCATCACGCAGGACATGCAGGCTGAGCTGCACAGAACTGAAGTGTAGTTAGGGAGGATGCACATAGGTTTAGGACAGAGGTATGCAGAAGTATCAAGCCCAAGCCTGCACTCAGAGGAGTTTGCTCAAAATAGTTTCCTAATTGAGAGTCACAGTCCCACTTTGAGTTCCCTGGGCAGAGGGAAGGCCAGAGGCACTGTTCAGGAATAGAGGAGACCCATGCAGCTCCCAGAGATTAAGCCTCACAGGGACAAACCTGGCCCTTCCTCCCCATGTTCCCACAGCTGTGCACTGGGCACAGGAAGCAGCCTCTCCATAAATGCCTCAGCAGTGCATCTCTCTACAGGACAGCAGTGATGGCTCCTGTGTGAACTATTTGCCTTTTGGAGGTTGGTTCTCTTCACTGAGAAAAATGGAATGTAAATGAATAAAGGGATAAGTTACTGTCATTAATCATACCCTATTCACCAAATGCCCATTCGTTTGCTGTGATCCAAGTTATTGGGTGATTCTTAAAATACAGAATAATATTGTGCCCGCCCCGATTAGAGACAATGCCAGGAGAAAAGGAGGAACTATCCCACCCTAAATATGATCAATCCTGATATTCTAAGGCCCCATGGGCCAGAATAGGCTTTGCCCTGCTGCAGAAGGGAGAGTCAGCTCGTAGTTACTTGGCATAATGCTTGATCATAGGACCTAAAAGCTACTAATGAAGAAACAGCCATGCCTATGGCATTTCATTTGCTTGCCTGAGATCACCTGTTATCTCAGTAGCTCCCAGACCAGTTCAGGTCTTGCTCTTTAGGTGCCACTTAATTAGTTTGCTCTCTACTCCTTTAGCAAAGCAATAAAATTGCAAGAGGGGAAAAAAAATCTTGTTGGAGGGTGAGTTTGCCTTTTAGTTTACAATTTAGTAAGACACCTGCAAGGTGTGAGTGCTTCTGCGAGATAAGGTGTTTCAGGTCACTGAAGTCATTGGCTTCCCCTCCTGCTGGTGTCCCCAGGCAGGCAAGTGGTATCTTGTGCTAACAGGCATGCAGAGGAGTCTCCGAGCCCAGTGAGGGCTGACGGCTGTCAGGGTCTCTGTGGGAGTTACTGGGCTGCCTGAAGTGTTCCTGGCTTTCTACATTGTCTGTAGTCAGGGCAGAGATGCATATCAGGGAGGATAATGTGGGAAAGGCTCCCACCATTATTAAGCAGCACCACTGTGAACCTTCTCCAAGAGGCCTTAACAGCACAAACAGAAGCCTTAACTGGCTTAGCCCTTAAGAGATTCCTGGGTGAATAAATATCTCAGGCCCCACCTGGAGCTCTCATTTCTTCTCTCCACTCTGAGCTGGAATGTGCATGAATAGTAATGTAGGGCAAAGGCCCTGGGCAGAGAATTCCTGAGATCCAACAGAGCCCTCAGAAACCAGCTTCACATGGTACCCCACACAGGGAAAGTGTTGGAGAAGTTGCCATAGCTTGTTTCCGGTTCTGTCCTAGTGGACACTTCACTTTAAGGGTGAAATCCAATCCAAACTCTACCTCATAAAATGAATTCATTAGTGCTAATGTATTGCTAAGTTATCAGAACTTATCGCAGAAGAAAGTCCTGTTGCTCAGACCAAGGTCCTTAGCTTGATGTTTTCTATACAAAGCAAATGTCTTTAACCCAAACCTGGTAACTAACTGACCAACTGTAATAATACTGGGTTGCAGCCAATTTTACTTGAATTGTGGATTCCTGTGACTTTATACATATGAAATTCCCCTTGTAAGGAAGGGTAATACAGGCATCAGCAACAGACACTTGTTTGAAGCATGCTCGGAGCAATTGTCCCCAGGCTCCTCTGTGAGTAATGGTCTGGACACCGTCCTTAGTACAAGATTGACAACATGAGGCAGCAGGTAAAGCAGACACCCAGAGACGTGGTGAAAGTTGCAGGTAAACCTGAACAGTTCTTATTTTCTGGGTTGTTTTTAACAAATAACTCAGAATGTTGTGACAGGAAAACTCATGTATCCTCACTGCAGATACTTACATTACACCTTCTTTAATCCGACTGATTGTATCCTGCAGTTTATTCCTTCATCACAGTGCAAAATCGAACTCATGGGACTCTTTGGAAAGCCAAAGAAAGAGAGCTACCTTTATTGGGGGGAAGAAAAGAAAACATTTGAATATAAAATATTTGAATCATTAAAACACTGGTAGTTTTTTACTTCTCGGATGTTCTTATTAACCCTACTTTCCTATAAATTATGCAAGGTGTTCTGCTTTCTTGTGTTCTCTGGTCCCACACCTGGCCAGCTATATGACCCAAGCAGTCTTCCTCAAAAACTGATCCTTCTCCCTTGAAAGCCATGGTCCTGTGAGAGTGTTTGCCATTCCCTGCCCGTGACTTTCTCTGGGGCTTTACCCTTGCTCCTCTTCTCTTCCTAGCATCTTCATCCTCAGAAGCTGGCTAATTGTTGGCAACACTGGACCCAAACTCTAGGCTCCATTGTCACTGAGGAACTCACCCTGGCCCAGTGGCTCATTTCTCACTCCTGTGGTTCTAGAGGTTCTAGGGCTCACCTCTCCCTTTTCATCCCTGAATTTTAACACCATGCTGCTACCCTCCTACTTCTTAGAAGTTTGCACTTTTCTAGTTACTATTGTGCATTCACTCTGCAAAGCTTTGCTGATTTCCACCTCTGTGACAATTACTCTGTGAGGCCCTGGCGTCTCCACAGTAATCACGTGGAATTGGAGCCAACTTGACTTTCAAGGGACTCCAGCTGGTACACCCAAATGGAAATACAGGGTAGGCAGCACACAGCTTAGGAGAGACGTTGGGAGTTTGGAGTAGATTTTGAGAAGTTGTTAGCAGAGATGCTGTCAGTTAGAGCTAGGGTTGGAGCTGCAATCGGAAGGATCAAAGGTAAAGGGCAGAAAAGAAAATGCCATTTCCCACAGACCACCTGGATCTCTCTGCTATATGAGCCTGTGAAGTTTTGCATCCTGAAGTACACAAATGTGCATACTATTGACTTGTATCAGACAGTTCACCATTGATCTCCAATTCATCTGTTCTTTGAAAATATCATCTCTCCACCATGGCTGTAAGCTCCTTTACTTGTGCACCTGGCATGCTACAGACATCAATTACTTACCGTGTTCCAGATACTCCCGGGAAGACAGAAAAGAAAAAGATGGAAAACATTACACACTTACAAGAGAATATAGGTAAATTTAGTTCCTTATGAAGGGACAACATTTTAGGAGAGGTTTATGTAAGAAAGAAATAATTTTCAGAGAGAAAATACCTTGATCCTTTTGGTATAAGGAAGAGGGGCCAGAAGAGGTATATCCCAAAAGCACTTATGAGACTGCTCAACACACAATAAAGGTTCAAACAGATAGATAGGACTATCGGTCATTAATAAGCTTAAGAACTTCCAAAGATAGGAATCTCTAAAATGTGCTAGTAAGGTGCTACCAACATGGTTGGGCCCCTTTCCAAAGCTGGCCTTGCCCTAAGTTGCCAAAGACCAGGACCAGGTGTTCAGGGGAAGCATTTAATCTCCCTGCTGTGCTAAAGAGCATGAGGATGCCCACAGGCACACGGGACATATTGGGCTCAAATTGCCATATGTTCAGATTTCACATTTTTACTGACATAGTGTAATCATTTTTACAGAGTCTAGTGCCTTGCTACAGATTGTAAATGATAAGGTCACAAGGATTAGAGACCAGTTAAAAATTATAGAAGGCATATGCTGTGCATTTTACTAATGAATGGCCATATTCAAGCATGTTCACTAATTAATGGCAATATTTGAATGGGTCTACTAATGAATGGCAATATTCGAAAGTGGTGTTGAATGTGATACTCTGTGACCAGTGCTCCATTTCTGAAAGGAGCCGACTGCTTTTCCAAGGTTTGGGAAATACTGATTTGAAATCAAAATTGGGCAGGCCTTCCAAGATGCAAGAAGTGTGTATGAATAAACATTGATAGTGTGAATGTTATCATCTTCAACTCCCTACAAGAGTCCCAGATGCATCCATAGCTTTGGAAACAAGAAACAAGGGAAGCCATGAAGTTAATGGAAGTGCTGGGGAATTTGAAAGATGGGACAATCACCACTGGGATTGTTCTTTAGACTGGTTTCAGAGAAGAGAATTAAGAAAGAAAGTAAGGAGTCAGAGACAGAGTCACTGCCATAAACTGTGTCCGCCCCAATTCCCGCTGTCCCCTGGTGGGCTGCTGCTATAAGGTACCTGGTATGAGATGCTGAAGGACACATATGCCAAGTTAAGGTCCAGGATACACCATAGAAGGGAACCTGATATTTTCCTGTCTTCTGCTTCCTGTGCTCTAACCTGGACCCCCAAATGTTGGCTGTCAGTGTGTAAATCCACCAAAAGTCCTTTCCCAGAAAGCAGTCCAAAGCAGGACAGTATGACCCAGGAGACGACCAGCTCCATCAAGTAGGAGTTGGGAAAGGGAACATGGGACTACCACATGTCACCTTGATCCAAATTCAGTGCCTGGGCAATACTTAGAAGTGGTCTGGAATTATTTCTTTGTCTAAGAAGCTGTCTCTGTGGTTACACAACATGTGTAAAAAGTTCTTAGCAAAAGTACTGGCATTCATTTGAGATTCTTTTAATGGGGCTTGACAAATGCAGTGATTGGCAACACCATGTGTAGGAGAGGGGAAGGAAATTGGGCCTTCACACACCTTGCTACAGAGGCCACAGAAGCAATACAAATACAGCAGACAAACACACACACACTTAGACCCTTCTACTTCATGTCCAGAAATGTAGCCTACAGATTTCCTTTCACATGTGCAAGGTGAAGAACAGTCCTGGGCTTTGTTTTTAATGACAAAATGTGAAAAAGATGTAAGTGCTTATCATAGTATGCTGGTTGAATGAGTCAAGGCACATCTATTAAATGGAATATAGGGCAACTGTTTAGGAAGAATTAAGCTGCTCAATAGGTACCAATACAGAGCAGCCTACAAAATGCATTAGATAAAAAGCTAAGAAGTTGAACATACATCATACAATATGTGCATTTCATATACACTTTTGTTTGAAAAGTACATGTGTGTATTTGTTTGAATGCATAAAATATTTCTGTAAAATACATATACAAATGGTAATATTGGTTATCTCTAGGAAACCTTTTAACTGACCAAGGAATAATGGAGTCCTATTTTTCACAAAGTACCCTTTTGAATTTGTGCCTACATATGTGTGCTATCTGTTCAAAAAATATGTAGCTATTTTTTAAAACCCATGACTATGCAAGTTATATCTCAATAAGGCTTTTCAAGAAAAATAAATACAAATGGCCAATAATTTTTTTTATTTTATGAAAAAATAAATCAAATTTTACAACAAAATGAGAGAATAATAATAACTTCATATCTTCAAATTATTGAGTATAAGACATAGATAAAAAGATTCTTACAAAGAAGAAACAAACGGATAACACAAAGATTTCTTTTCAACAAACTAAGATGAATCAAATTAGCATAAATTTGGGATATTCACAGGTCAGTGGATGCAACTTGAGAACATAATGTTAAGTGAAGTCAGCCAGACACACAATCTTAAATATTGCATGGTTTCTCTTATATGAGAAACACTAATATATACATATATATATATATATATATACACAGAGAGAGAGAGAGAGAGCAAATATACAAATAAAGAGCAAAATAGAAGAGATGAATAGAAAGTAGGGAGACATTCAAGTACTTCCTCCAATTTTTATATTCCATTGTTTCAAAAAATGGCAAATAAATATTTTAAGTTTAAAAAATAACTATGGAAGATAGGAAGTAAACATAAAAGTCTTTGTCCATAATTATAGATTGGACAGTTCATTTCGCAGAAGTGCCATCACCAGGAGGACCATCCTAGCATCAAGAACATTCCTTAAACACATCCCTTAATCTGAGGTCCCCCTTTGGTTGGCCCTGGCGAAGCAAGCTAGAAGGACCTGTGGCCTTCACTGTGAAGTCCCTGTCCTGAGCTGGGTGATGATAAGGTTCTCTCTCCATCATAGTCACAGTAAGTGCATAAATTAAGACTTCACACCTGAAGCACTGAGTGAGTACTCCATGAGATAGTGGATGGTGGAGGAAAGGGAATTTTCAGAGCTCCTTTAAGAGCTCCCACAGATGGAAATGAAACCAAGGACAGTAAGCACCTTTTCAAGATAACAAACCTAAAACAAATATGCCTTCAGGGATGCAAGGTAATAGATGTCACAGAATTTTGTGGGAAATTGGTGACCAGTTTTTTGTTTTTTGGTTTTTGTTTTTGTACTGCCCATCAAATTCAGGTCCTTGTTCTTGCAAGGCAGGTGGCAAAATCACTGAGCTAAATCCCCAGCCTCTAGGTGAAGAGTTTAAAATCATCCTTCAGGGCTGGGGATTTAGCTCAGTGGTTTGGTGGCCTGCCTTGTAAGTGCAAGGATCCGAGTTCAATACCGGGTACCAAAAAAAAAAAAAAAAAATTGTTGCCTTAAAATCATCCTTCAATCATTAATATGTGTTTGAGAAATACTGAGGAATTTGGCCACTGAGCTATATTCAGCCACTTTTATTTACTTTCAGTCATTGGGAGATTGCATATAAAAGATTGTCTTGGTCTGTTTGCATTTAGAGCTTGGCACAGTGTAAGCTTGCTTCCCACCATGAGATTCTGCGATTTTAAGATGTTGTGTACTTGAAAGGAAATAATTTCACTTTCTTTCTTTTCAGGATCTTGTTTTAACACGTTATTATCTAGCACCATTTCCGCTCTGTGGCACTGTCTTGTCAGAAGGAGTTGTGCATATATCAGCGGGCCAGTCACCCACAGGGACCCTTGCTCTTCTTCTACACTAATTTTAACACATGGAGGCTGAATTTACATATCTCTGCTGCCACCTTCAGGAAAGTCACATACCAAGAAGAATCATATTTCTTCTATTTCCAAGAAGTACAAATGTGTGCTTCATACTTTGATGTTTCCCTTGACTATAGTAAGGGGTCCTAAGATGGTATTTGATTCTCCTGTTCTTTTAACACAGAAAGAACATCAGAGCTGTGAAAGAAAGATAAACGGCACATAATAGAACAGTTTTGTAACAGATGCAGTTATGTCAGAAAACAGGCACAAAGAAATTTGGGCTTTCATATAGAGATCACTCAAACTTTAAGGATCAAAATCTTATTTTAAGGGTCATTACTTATAGGTACCCCCTGGCCCCCGACTTTATTGATCAGCAAGCCCTTGAATGTTCTGATCACACTGGAAGTTGTTCATCTGCTTCCTTCCCAGGCTACCAAAAAGAAAATATGCACATCGCCCTGTAAACATATCTCTTATGAGAAGTCAGACCCCAGCTTCAATTGAATGACAGTTTCACTGACATGATGTTAAAGGATCACCATGAAGGGCAATTCTTGTGACTCCCACGTGGTACAGTTGTCTAAGGGAATCAGCAGTGACATAGCTCTGCACGCTTACGCATGAGTAAGAAGCCAGCATCGCTTGCCATAAGCCGCCTCACGATTATGGGGAGTTCACACATGTGACATTTCCAAGAGGGTCCCAGTTTCACCTGAGACTTGCACATAGCAATCATTATTTGCCACTATGTTAGGAATTACATTGTCTAATAAGGTGCTTACTATCATCTTATAGTTCTTTAGACTTCTGCTTATAAAGCATTGCAACCCTATGAGAGAACTACATATTGTGTTTACTGTGTGCCAGAAACCGTTAAATCTTCCTTGTCTTATTATGCCTGCTTCACAGAAAGAGAAAACCTAAAGCAAAGAAGGTTAAAATCATAGAATAGTAAAGAAGGGCCTCTATGTCCTGGCCTTTCGACTTCTAAGGCTATACTTGTAGACACTAAACTATATCTGACTTTTAAAAATATAAATATCTCTACATTGTTTCATGAATTACAATATGCTATTCTTTTACATGTTGTCTGGATCCAAAATGTTACTCACCCTAAAAGTAAATGCCGTCATGCATCCTGTAATAATGGGAGTACCTCCCAAGAAATGCATTAGGCTACTTTGTCACTGTGGCAACACCTGTGCATGCTTGCACAGATCTGGATGGTGCAGCCTGCTGTTCATCTGCGTGAGGTGGGTTAGGCCACTGATCGTCAGCCAAACCTGTGCAGTATATCAAATACTGTACTGAATATTGGGGCATTCTGGGCATAATGACTAGTATCTGTGTATCTAAACATATAGCAGAAAAGATTTTTAAAGGGTGTGCCTATATATAGCACTTGTAGAGAATGGAGCTCACTGTACTGGAAGCAGCTCTGGGTGAGTCAGTCAGTGAGCAGAGGGTGAATGTAGAAGCCCAGGATATCACTGTGTACTACTGTAGACTTCATAAACACTTAGGGTACACTAAATTTATTTTTGAAAATCTTTTTTCAATAATAAATTAACTGTACCTTACTGTAGCTTCTACTTTGTAAAACATCTGTTGCTATAATAGAGATTGAACCTAGAACCTTCCCACTAAGCTACATCCGCAGCTCCTTTGTACTTTTGAATTTCTGTATTTTGAAACAGAATCTTAGTAAATCACTAAGTTAGCCAGGCTGGGCTTGAACTTTCAGCCATCCTGCCTCAGCCTCCCAGAATGCTACGATTGTGAATATATACCACCACATCCAGGTCTTATACAACCTTTTAATTTCTTAACTTTGACTGTTCTGTAGTAACATTTAGTTTAAAACACAAAGCCCTTATATAGCTGAACAAAAAACTTCTTTCTCTGTATCTTTATTCTAGAAGCTCTATTTTTATAATTTTAAAGCTAATTATTACACCTCTTTTGTTAAAACTAAGACACAAATACATACACTAACCTAGGCCTGCACAAGATCAAGATCATTGGCGTCACTGTCATCCACCCGCACATCTTATTGTGCTAGGAGGTCCCCAGAGACCACAGCACTCCACACGCTGTCACTGGAATGACGAGGCCTTTCTCCAGAGCCCTCCTGATGGTCCTGCCCGAGGTCTTCCTGAGGACTTGTCACTCTGTTCAGTGATATGCCCATTGCATTTGCTTCCCGTGTTTGTTCATCCTAGGCTGGCTTGTAAACTCATAACGTACCATGAACGTTCCTATTAGTGAACACCTGTCCACAGTGGAGTCTTTGCAGGCTACTTTTGCTGAGGTCTGCAAAAGCTTCAGATACATTTTCTTGCAAATTTTCTAAGAGATTCATCTTTTTCTTCTCCTGCAGTTTCCTTTCCTCTTGCCTCTTCAGTTCTGGGTTCACAGGCAGTAGGAATTTTTCAAATCCATTATCATCTGATGAGACCACCATGTATATGAATGAGGCCCATCATTGTCTGAAATGCATTTGCACAGAACATGACTGTATTCACACATATTAAATTTTAAGACAAAAACAGGACTTCAGCATTAAGAATGGCTTGGCAATTACTTAGCAAAAAGTAACTTATTGAATTAAGTCTTTATTAAACATTTCTTACACCTCATCATAAGCACTTCGGTTGAGCTAGTTACTACAGATAAGTGAGAACTCTCATGCCGATCTCCCAGTTTGAAAATGTCCTGAAGAATCATGTATTACTTTCACATTTGTTGTAGTTGGATCACATGATTCAGACTATTGAATCTCCACATTCATTTGTCCATTGTCAGATAAAAGGAAACAATCACACCATTGAGGGTGTGACCTTTTTCCTGGCATTGAATTATGAAAGGAATTTGTCATTTGACTTCTTAGGACTTAAAAAAAAAGGAAAGAGGTTTGAACTACAATTCTGTAAATGACACAGACAGAATAAATGGTACGGCTTTTTTCACATCAGTCCTTTTGCAAAAGACAAGGAATAAATTGACCTAGTTAAGCTTTTTATGTAGGAGCTATGTCAACCAGGATTCCACTAGAGAAACAAGATGAGTAGGATGGTTTTATACATATATATGTGCACACACATATACGTGTGTATATGCATGTGCTAAATATATGAGCACACACCTATACACACATATATGAGTATCTACGTACCCACAGACACAAATACATGTCTGTGACACATATATACATACACACGTATATGTGGCTATGTATCAACATATACATGCACACACATGTATATATGAAGATATGTATTGCAAGGAATTGGCTTACCTAATTGTGGAACTAGCTAGACAGGTGTTTTGTTTTGTTTTGGTACAGGGAATTGAACGTGGGACCTTGCACTTGTGAGCCAGGCAGTGGCACCACTGAGCCAAATCCCTGGTCCACCAAGGCAGGGAAGACCCTCAGAAAAGGCAGGCTGGACATCATGGGCATGGCCTGATACTGAGTCCATAGATAGAATCTCTACTTCCTCCCAGAAGCCTCAGGTCTGCTCCTAAGACTTTCAGCAGCTAATGTCAGGCTTACCCAGCCTACCTAGGGTGTTCTCCCTTCCTTAGTACTGTGCAACTGATTATAGATCTTACACCTACTTCTTCTCTCTTGCCTGGATCACTGTTGGGCTGATTACCTGGAGGCTATGGTCCAGCCAAGTTGATATTTAAATCCAACATCACAGAAGCGTGTACAGTTCATGTTCTCTAATAAAGTCTAATAAGAGAAAATAAGAGTTTAGAGAACCAATGCAATAACAAGTGTGTATTACTTTTATAATTTTAAAAGACATTTTTAATTTTTTAAAAAAATCTATGGAAATGGATAACATTTGTCAGTTCTTTCTCAAGAGAAGATAATCCAGGAGAGGTGCACTGCAGAAATGGATGGTGGCTCTTTCCTTCAGTTCATGTCTACTCCTAAGGCTTGGAGAGATAGGATGTTTCTTACAGGTGCCTCAGCAAATGTGAGGCCCTGGTCAAAAATGGCAAGTCCCTGGGTAAATCACAGCCTTCTACATGGTTGGTCAAAGAAGGACTATATGCCCCAGGCATAAGGCATGCAGGTCCCGCAGTGAGACTGAAATTGTTGGAGCTGGGTGTCTTCTCAGCAAGTTCTTCCTCTGTAAATAGCAGTACCACAGAGAGCATTTGCAGACTGGCCCAAAACAACGTCTCAAGTAGGAGTTTTATATCTGCCTAAACCAGACATCACCAAACTTCCTGTGTTCACATGCCCTTAGCAGCTGGGTAAAATTTTCATAGCACCTCTAGGCCAAAAGAAATACCTAATAGTTCTGGGTTTTTTTTAAGATTTAGGTCCAAATAGCATAGTATGATAATTAATATCTTAACAATTTTCCATTAAATTTATTGGTACATTTTGTGTGTACAACACGGTTACATTAATCATTGGGAACTTGTACCTTTACAGCATGATTCTTGGTTCCTATTTTTTCCCCATTCCCCTGTCCTCCCTTCAACCCTCCACCCTTCCCTATTTACAAAGACTTTGTTTCCATTTTTTTTCTTTTCTCGTATATTTTCCTTTCCCATCTTCACAATTTAATAGTCATCTGTATTAGTCCTTTGCCCATTGCTGGAACAAAATATCCAACACCTACAACTTTAAAGAGGAGAAGTTAATTTGACTCCCAGTTTCCAGTGGGTTCAGTCCAAAGTCACCTGGCAGAAACAGCAAGGTGGAATCCCTGATGGAGGCTGGGGACACATCCCATAGCAGCCAAGAAGTAGAGAGAGAAGGGAGGCGCCAAGAACAATAATACACCCTTCCAGCTCACACTCCCAGCGACCCACCTCCAACCAGGTCACTCCTCCTAACAGCATATTCATCTACTGAACGCATCAGGGGATGAATCTACTGAGAAGCAGGGAGCCCCCTGACCCAAACACTTTCTAAACACATGAGACTTTTGGAGGGACATTTTAAATATAAACTATAACATCATCTGAAAAACTAGTTCACATAAACTGGAAAAACATTTTAATTTTATTTTTAAATAATTATGGCCCTGATCCAAATAGATATGTACATCTGTTTTTTGGTGGTATTTGCTTCTTTGGGGTTTTTTTAATCATAATATCTAAAGATCCAGCTTTGTAGTGATACAGTATCACTGAAAGGTGGAACATACAGTTTCCCTTAACACCAAGGACAATTAAGTTAGTGACTCATGGCATCTAACAGATATTGAGTGTTACCATGTTTTCCTCAAATTTTTGGAATATTATAGTTCACCCTTATGAGCTTGTTATGGCACCCTAGGGTGCCTTGGTGCACAGTTTGGGAACTGAATCCCTATGCATTTATACAGAGACCTTGATTTCTAAATAATGTGATTTAAAACCCCAAAACACTTTCAAGATCAGATCTCCTAGATACTTCCTCATTTTACTTGAGACAGATTTGAGTTATTTAACTGATAACACTATATGATGTATCTAAATTTAAATTAAACACTTTTGGAATGGGAGAAAATTGGTAAATTGAATTATTGTTAAATTATCACAGGTATATTCCTGCAGCCTTTACTTCCCCTGCCATACTGAATTGGAGAGCTTTAATTTTTATATGCTCTTCATTTTCTGTTATTTCTTTATGGTTCATTCTTTGCCATACTGGTGAGAAAGAATTTAATGTCCTTATGTCAAGAAAGGCCTATTTATTCTGACAAACTGATCAACCTCCAGGGTGTTCCTCCACTGTGAAACTGATTTTATATCTCATCCACTGGCTAATAAGATGTGAAGTGCTCTTCCTGTCACAACAAGAGATCAGACTTGCTTCCCTTGAAAGCAGGGAGTGAGATCACACTGCGTGATCTTGGTGACTGAAGGAAAAATCTTGGGTGGGCTGTTCTTCCTGAACCCAGGAGGAGCAATAATGACTTGTGGAATAAAAACTGATGCTATGTATATCCTGTTTGTATTGTTTTCCCTTTTCAATACAAAGTAGTCTTATCTTAACCCAAACCAAGCTAAATACCTGGTGATGCTGGAGAACCCTCAAGCCTCTGGAAATCTCTTGAGTGTTCCAGACATTCCAATGGCTTTCTCATGGTGTCTCAGCAGTCAGGTGTCCCTTCGCATCCTGGCTCCATGGCATGTAAAATGCTTAACGCAGCTAGTAGAAAAGCCTGCTGCAACCCACGTACTAGTTTCCAGCAGCTGCCATAACCAAGTACCAAAGACTGGGAGGTTTAACAACAGAAACTTTGTTTTTCATAATCTACCAGGACAGAAACCTGAGATCAGTGTGTCAGCTGGGAGATTTATTCTAAGGCTTCCCTCCTTGGTTTATAGATTGCTACCTCCTCCTTGCATCCTTCCTGGTGACCGTCACCCAGTTGTCTGTGCCCTCATCTCCTAAGGACATTTAGGAGTCATATGAAACAAGGGCTCCAGCCTCACCACTTAAGGACCTATCTCCAAATCTAGTTACATTCTGAAGTACTGGGGGCTAAGTCATCAACATATGAAGTAGAAGGTAAAAGGACAATTCGGTCTTCAACAACCCATTTCTTCTTTCCATAATAGGCTTTCAGTCAAAAAATTGTCCATTGACATTCATAGAAGTCTTCTATGTATACAAACAAAAATTAAGGATGCACTCTGGAAGAAAGTTGTCTTCCTCACATCCCAACAACCCTAGCACCTTGCTGCAGGTGTTCCTTTGCATTACTGTCTCTTCAGTGGGCTGGAAATATTAGGAGGTAAGGAAATATGATACTCTGTAATCCCGCTACAGTGCTCAGAACACACTGAAATAGTGAACAATAGCGTCACAATATAACTTGATTTCTCTTTACAAAAAGTAATTTTACACAGAAACCATCACACAAGGCAGAGAATGAGTATAATGAGTTTGGAAAAAGGGAAATGTGTTGTGGCTGAATGTAACCGAACGTTCCTGATGTGTGGGTATTCTTTTGCAGTTCGTCTTTTGCCGGGACTGCAAGGAAGCGTACCACGAAGGAGAATGCAGCACCCTGTGTGAAGCCTCGGGAGCAGGTTCTCAGGTACAGAATGCCCTCCTCATCCCTTCAAGCAGGGTTCAGGACATGGTGAGGAAAGGAGCTGCTGCCTGAAGGTTCCACTCTGAAACCCCAAGCCACAGAGTGACAGGCCACAGTCCTGGGGACAACAGGGCTCTGACTTCTAAGACCACTCTTTCCTCAGATCACAACGTAGACCCTCTAGCCATTTGGGGTGAGTTTGTAATTCCATGATAGTTTTTCCACAGGTGCGTGTGGAATGGGGATAAGGTTAACATTATATCAAAGGTGTCTTTACAGGGCAGACAAAGCAACTTAACAATGTCCAAATCAGAGAAATCAATCCTCACCTTACTTTTGTTTTTTAAGTGTCTTTGTATAGAATCTTTAGTGAAAATTATCTCTGTGAATGACTTACAGATGTTCTTCATTTTGCCATAGGGTTACATCCCAATAAACCCACCATAAGTCAAAAATATTGCTAGGATAAAAATACATTGAATAGCCCTAACCTACGTAACGTCACAGCTCAGGGACACAAGCACACTGTAGTCCCGGCTGTTACCCATGTGATCACAGGGCTGACTGGGAGTCATGGCTCCCTGTCGCTGTCCAGCATCGTTGATAGTATATATCCATAGCTAGGGGCAGGCTCAACATTCAGAATTTCAAGTACACTTCTACTGACTTGAGTCTTGCTTTTACAACACTGTAGAAAATTGAAAAGTCCAAAGCCAAACCATTGTGACTCAGGGACTGTCTCTACAAAAGTATTATAATGTACAAGGAGATCATCTTTTAGCAGTACCTTGAACTCTGCTAAATTGTATTTCCATCTAAATTAAGTAAAGATCATGTTTTCTGAACCTTACTCTCTAATGTGCTACATCAAGCTTAGGGAAATGCAAATGTGCTTCCTTTTATTTATTAGTTATGATCAGCCAAACCTTAGGGGGAAGAAGTAAAAACGTCAGCACAGTTGATCAATTTGTTCATGATTTTTCTCTTGATATAGATGTTATCAGGGTTTTAACACCAAATCTTTACAGATAAATCCTCTAGTCATTTCTTCTGTAGGAAGCTAGTAAATAGACACAGAAATTCCAGAACATTTTAATTTTGTAGTAGAGAATGTTAAAGATCTGAATGATCTAAAATGAGAGCATAGGGAAGTATATTCCTATATTCTGCAGATGTGTTTACCCAATATTAGCATAAATAAGTAGAATTAGAGAATTCAGATCTTCTCATCAACTCCTAAATTGATGGCCACAAGCATATTAGGAAATTTAAGGATGAGCTATCATTTTCATAGCAGAAGGAGCAGATTCTCCTTCTGTTTATCTATTTTAGCTCAGGGACATTCAAATCCAGACTCACTTGGTACCAACAGGAGGAATAATAACGGCCCAAGACCCCTGACTCAGATTCACTGTATCTCAGGTGAGTGGCGCCTAAGGCTCTGAGAAATGGGATTAGTCTAGCAATTTACATCCACACACTCTTAGGGCCACAGGCAAGGACAAAGGCTTCTAAGAAGTGATACCCTGATGTCTGTTTGAAAACAGTACAGAAAGAGGAGGGACTCTGACTTCCAGAGTCCCATTCATTCTTCATCCAAAAGAACCAACCAATCTTACTATTAAGGTTTTTTTTTCCTTTAAAAAAACATTATAAACCTCAGTATTCAACTCAAAAAAATGGGAAAAAGAAAGTTAAAGTTGAGTTACAACACAGATGGTCAATCTCAGGGGAACTGTGTCTACAATATCAGTCATCACATTAAATTGAGCATTTGTATGGGCTACACAGCCTGCTCGTCTCTGGTAAAATACACATAAGTATATTTCCCTTCAGAGTCTTAAAGGGAGCCATGAGTCTAGAATCAGTGGGGACCAGGATCATCCTAGCCAGAAGGAGCAGGAGGAGGAAAAGGGGCTTCAAGAGCTCTGTGAGCTAGACTTGCTGAGGTAGGACCTTATGACAGGAGGAATAATCATGGAGGGTCCAGTATGGCCAGAAATGGGCCTAAAGCAGGAGTGGAACACAGACATACATTTCTGTCCTCTCTTCCCCACCTTCTGAGTCAGCCCTTCAGGTCATGGCAAAGGACAGAAGAGAATATAAAATAACCAACATGTCCTGTGGACTAATTTCCCAGGGCTCCAAAGGTTTCCCTGTTTCAACCATAGTTAATCTTGGCTGGGGAGCTTGGCGTGGTGGTGCACACCTGTAATCCCAGCACTCCGGAGGCTGAGGCAAGAGGATCGCTGTGAGTTCAAGACCAGCCTGGGCTACATAGTGAGTTCCAGGTCAGTCTCAACTATATAGTAAGACCCTGTCTCAAAAAAAAAAAAAAAAAAAAAAAACTCTTAGCTGTGGAAAGAGATGAACCAAACAAGCTGGTTCATCAAACTGCAAGACCCAGTTCCATTTGGTAACAGAGAGAAGGATTTTATTTTAATAGAACTGCCTTATTTCTGTTTTCTGCATTTCTGTCAGACAGCAGTGATCTCAGGGAAGACAACCTCTGCACTTCCACTGACCTCAAATCTTTGAAAAGAGAGCACTCCACATATATAAGAATCAAAACTAATTGCAGCCCCCCGTTACAAAGGAAGGCTGTAGTGCATCTTCATGTCTGAGTTTTGCTAATAATAGCAAAATACTCTCATTATCCCTCTTCACATCTTATTTCTGATTCAATTCACTTGCAGCATTTTTCTTTTTAGCCAATTGCGACTCCTTTCCACTACTCTTCCCTTTAACGCTGATTGCTTTCCGTTCTTTGATATCACATTCTCCAGCCTGGAAAGCCCATTTCTCCTGGGGCCCAATCAACTTTTCCTATCGGATAGGCAGCTTGACCCAAAACTTAATGCATTTTCTGATTAATGCAATAATTTTTATTTTAAAAAAAGCAAACTCAAAAATTGGTTTTAAATCAGCTTTAAAATATTGACCAAACTTTAAGTTGAAAGTGCTGAGAGTTTGGGAAATCAGCGACAGAAGATCAATCCATCCCAGGCTAATGAGAGTCCAAGCCAGTTTGCTTCCTCTCGTCCTTGCCGGCTGTTCTTTCCCATGTTCCGGGTCCCTTTGTGTATTCCCCCTAAGTAGAGCCTATTAACTCACGACTCGCTCTTGCAAACCACATAAATTGATTCATTCTCCCAGTAGTCCTGAGAAGTAACTGTTCGTCTCCCTATTTAATGGAAGGGCAAACTGAGACCTCAATTTTTAATGACACTAAAACCACAAAGAAAATCTATTTCAGTGGCTATGCCTGACCAAAGTAGTTTGGAAACAATGACTGTCCTTTCATGTTAATAAATTGAAAGTGTCTACAAAGAATGTACCATCCCTGCCTGCCAAACTCCTACTCAACCTTCAAGATCCAGATCATAGATCTCTTCCTCCATGAAATCATCTGCTCACCCCACAACCTTCTCTAAGCCTTAAGGCAATTAATTGCAGATACTAATGTTGCATATTCAGCATACTGAGATATTATTTCCCTCTTTTCGCTAAAAGACTGAGTTTGTTAGTGCAGGGTTTGTGCCAGTAGTATCTATATCCTCCAGTGCCTGGCACATAGTTGGTACTCGCTAAATGTTGAATGAATGACAAGTTCCAGCCTCTGAAAGGTTCTACCACTTCCCAGCAGCACCACCTGGAGACCAAGCCATTAACAGCTGGGCCTTTGGAGGACATTCAAGATCCAAACTATAGCAGACCCCAGTGGTACCAGACTTTTCAGCTTGATTTTTTATTTTTAAGTGCCTGAAATCCGTTTGTTTATAATATTTAATATGGACATGTATTTTTAAACATTGAGAATTAGTTTTTCTTTAAAAATTTAGACACGTCTGTCTTAATCTATTTTTTTTTTTACTGCTGTAAAAGAACACTGGAAACTGCACTGTTTAGAATGAACAGAAATTGATTGGCTCACAGTTCTGAAGGCTGGGAAGTCCAAGGTCAGGGCCAGCACCTGGCCAGAGCCTTGGACTGAATCATCAATGGCAGAAGATGAAGGCCAAGGGAGAACTAAGCTCACCCTTGTAGACCCACCTGTGAGTCTGTGTGTGAGGTGATGCCCTCACGATGTAATCATCTCTTAAAGATCCCACTTCCTGATACTGTTACAATGGCAGTTAAATTCAACATGAGTTTGGAATTGAGATTTGGATCATTCAAATCCATAGCAAATCGAGAGATGGAATTTTTGTCATATTTTGTGTTACATTTCTACCTTATGTGCCTTTTAACCTATGTCATCAATGGAAATAAGGATATTCTATCAACATTCATAAAGTTCTTATTATGTACAATGCACCATTAGATATACATTAATGAAAACAGACATGGCCTCTTACCTTATGAGGTTTAAAATCTAATGAAGCAAAAGAAGAACAATTAAACAAATAATTTAAAAATTGTGCACCAAGATGCACAAGACAGGAAGCTCAGGATGCTACAGACACATAGAAGTGACATCCAGCCAGTCTTCTGAAGGGTTCAAAGAATGATTCACTGGAAGAAGTGAAATGTGAGGCCTTATAAATAAGCTATTAAAGCAAGGAAGGGAATTAAGAATATTCTAGGAAAAGAAACAAGATAAGCCGACATCTAGGGATGAAATAGAATGGCACATTCAGCAAAGTGAAAGAAGCTCACTTGATTTTGACATAACGTGGAAGCAGTAATGGCAATAGGTCAAGCTAGAGACATAGGCAGAGGCCAACAAGTAAGAAGCCTTGTAAGTCACATTACGAAGGTTGAAGCTAAGGGCAATCCGAAAGCATGAAAGGATTCTAAGATTGGCCTCATCAAGTTGGTGGTTTTCAAAGATCACTAACTATAACAAGAAAAATAATTCATGGCTGATGATAAATAACAGGTAGTGCTTTCCAGGAAGAGAACTGAGATTCTTGAGATTTGGTGGCAGAACGAGTACTGCAGGGTATTGGGGGAATCATGCCATGTAGCTGTAAGAGTTTGAGCAAGGCTGGTCTTTCAGAAATTTTCAGCATAGGGTAGGAGGGATGGGCTTTATATCCCATCTGTAGACCAGTTCTGGGATGTGAGCCACCCTCCTCCTCCCTGCCCGCTGGAGGAAGCATGCCTTGGATGAAGCAGCTTTCTTCAGCACACAGTTCCTGGACAGAAACTGAGCAGAAAACCACCTGGGGCTAACAGAGCCAGTGGCAGGGGAAACAAGTGCCCCAGTCTAGACAAGGGATCTGGTCCGTCTGTGTCCACTGCAGCCCACCGTGCACTGCCTAGAGACATTTGCTATCCAGCAAAGGAAAAAACTAGAGAAATGTACAAATGGAAGGTCAGAGAGCGAGCCATGGTTCACACTACTGCAGATGGTCTTGAGATTGCAAGTGACTTTTACTGGCCATCCCTTCTCTACGGTTCATTCTACATTCCCCACCTTCAGATCAGCACCTCCAGGTGTTTATCTGGTGGTGTGGAATAGATGCTCACCTCTGATGGGCCCAGGGACCTGGTTCTATGCTATTATAAAGCCAGGATCACTGAAATTGATTATTTGTGTTGTTGTTTGTTTGTTTGTTTGTTTGTTTTTCCTCATTGAGTTTATTGGTACATTTTAGGTATATAGTACAGTCACATTCATCATTGGGATCTTGTACCTTTACAGGACAGGTCTTGGTTCTCATTTTTTCCCCTGGTCCCTAACCCTCCCTTCATCCCCTCCTCCCCTCCCCATTTACAAACACTTTATTTCCATTTTTTCATTTTCTTCTAATTTTTTCTTTTCCCTTATTACCTTTCCCCTACCCTTCCCACCTTCCTACACCTTTAGCCCTTTTCTTCCTATTTTACATTGTCAGTTATCACACATGTATAAATACTGAATAGTTTCTCTAGTGTGAATAAACTATAATAGTACATAAGATCCTAGTGAAATTGATTATTTGAATGGCAACAGGGTACCAAAAGATGACACAGTGAGTCACATAGATGCCAAATGTACCCTTCCCATGATATAGTCTAATATATAACCAGAGTTCTCCCTGCTCCTGATGATCAGTACCTCTGCCAGGTTGGTGGCTCTGTGCCTTACCTGCCAGTGACTTAGCAAATGAAATACGAAGTGATAGTGTGGCTGCTATGGTTTGAAGTTTGCTAGAACTCTTGGTTTTTTTTCTATGGTAGAATTGTTCCCAGGATGGAAACCAGGGCCTGTATATCTGCGAAGCCAAGTTGCACAGGTAGAGAACACATATATCCCAGTAGATTACAGGCAGTCATATCAGTGGGACCATTTCTGCTTCCAGACCTTGATTCCTGAACCCTGTGTTCCATGTACTGGAGACATGGCACCACATGGGGGTTGTTGATTTAGCATGTGAACCTCACCTTAGAGGACAGCTCCCATCTCACAGGATATCTCAGCTGCATGTTGAAGACTGGTCCACAATGCATCAGTCAATGGCTTCTGTGCAGTAGGATACAGGGTAAGACCGCAGTTTCTGGTCATGTGCCTCCTTTGACATGTCCTTCACTATTAGTGAGTGTCTTTGGTCCAGTGCAGTGTTATGAGGGTCCCCGTGAGCCTGCAGATGGTACAACTGCCTGAAGTTTTGTTGTCAAGAAATGCAAACCTGTACCAGAATAGCAGAAAATTCCTGTAAGATAGAATTTTTTCCCCTTCCAGAGTGCCATGTAACTCATATCAGTTGGCTCATTGGTCTCCTTGCAGGATGGAGCCATGCTGAGGAATCAGTGCTGGCCTTTAGTGATGGCAGCTGACACATTGGCAATGGCAGCAGCAACCTCAGCTTTGGCAGATGAGTGGTAGGGCCTTGGAAGAGCTTTATTTTACACCTGCAATTAGTACACTCATGAGCTTATTGAAGCAGGACTGATGTGGCCAGAGATAGACGCTAGCAAAGGTCAAATATCAGGATCATCCTGTCTGCTTGTTCAAGAAAGCTTCTGTGACAACGGCTGTCTTGTAAACATTAGTATGTTGTACAAAGATGTTCCTATTTCATGCTACCACTCATACATCTACCACATGCCTCCTCTGCAAATGTCTTTCTCTTGCTAGTCCAGATTGTTCTTTTCATGCCTCTCATCCTACTTCATGATCTAACCGCCTTTGAAAGGACCTCACTTCCTAATACTGACACGTTGGTGAATACATTTCAGCATATGAATCTTAGGAGAACAAAAACATCCCAGCCACACTAAGTGCATTGTCTAAAGCTCTGCACATTGAGATGATTTCTCCTCACCACTCTCTTCCAACACTAGAGAGAGATTAGTAAGCAGCAGCATCTGTTTTGGGCTTGGACACACAGGCTTAGCAAACTCAGTTGTGCACCAAGCTAGACTTGCTCAGGACCCGAAGAATCCCTCAGCCCTCCCCCATCACAGGGCCATGGTCATGAGCCCATGTAAAAGTGGCAGTGCCACACTGGTACATAACTGGGGGGTCTGGGCCACCCGCTGGTGCAGTTTCCTAGTGCCCTATGATCTTGCTTGTGCCTGATCCTGGCAGTCCCAAATCCCTCTCCTGATGAACCGCTGCTCAAAAACTCCATCTCTAGGTCTCAGTAGCGTGCCAGAGGATCTTATATAAAAGTGCATAATTCTCACTGAAGAGTGCTAAAGATCTTTATTGGGATTCTCTTACTGGCTTGCAATGAATTCCCCCAACCACAGACACCTGTAGTCCCACAGGGTCTGCCTGTTTGGACAGCTCCGGGGACAGGGAGGCTCACAGAGCAGCAGTTCCCTTGCTGCCCAGGGCCCCTTTCAACCTTCCAGAGCTCTGTCTCCCCCAGATACGTATGGCCCCTTTTTGGCCTCCAGAAGGAGGATGCTAATTCTAGCCCCATTTTCAAAGTCCTTGGATAGCTCCAGGTACTGTCATAAGGCAGGTTCTCGGGAAAACAGATTCTGATACTACATAGGAGGCATCTGGGAGTGTTCTCAGGCACACCCTAAAGGAAGCAAAGGTGGCGGGAGTAGACAAAGGGTTAGGCTGAACCAACAGCAGTGTGGTAGCATCAGAAGTCTGAGGGCAGTTTGGGAACTGAAATGGTTCTCACCCATCCCTGCGGTGCTAAGGATCAAACCCAGGGCCTTGGACATGTAGGCAATGGTTGTACTACTGAGCTACATCCCCAGCATCCTGAGATGGCTCTTGAGAGTTGTCTGCTTTAAGACCAGGGTGATGGGAGGCCACGCTGTAGAGCACATCCTCTGTCACTGGATGTGAGCTGCCCTGCCCTCATGCAGGCTGCCACTTGAGCAGAGTAGAGCACCTGACTGAAGGCAAGCCCTGGACTGCGTCTCAGGTCTCAGCTGAGACTCATCAACAGCCAGTATTCCTGGCAGTGGGGGAACTGAACATTAGTCCTGAGATGGGCTGGGAGAGCTGGCAATGCAGGACCTGAGAGACACAGGGGAAGGGAGCCAAGTGGTATCCTTGTGCACACAGACACAGAGCTATCACGTCAAAAGATGGGCTGGGAGAAGTAATAGGTGACACTTGGATTTCCTACCGGGCAGTTGGTGCCATTCATTGGAAGAGGAAACACGGGAACAAAACAGTTTGATCAGGGAACCACGAGTTCATTGTGGGAAACTCCACAGAAGTGTCCAGTGGGCAGAGGATGGATGCAGAGCCCCTCAGAGGGAGAGCCAGCCTGGGGCAAGCAATGAAGGCTCAAGATGGCTCATCTCCCGTTCCTACCCAGCTCCTCCACTCTATCACCAGAGACTAAGCCTGAGGCTCTGCCTTCCTCATGAAGGAGGCAAAGCAGCAACATTCCAGAGAGCCTGAATTCTTGGAACTGTTTGCCCACCCTCCCACAACCTGCCATCCCTTGGCCATCTTCTGCTGTCACTGAAGTGCAGTTCCCAAATAGGAAGATGAGTGAAATTTACTGCCTCTAGAAATCTAGATCCCCAGCTACTTCAGGGTATACTTCCTGAATCACTTGTTGGTTTAAGTAAAACAGCTTTATTGATGCCACTTCTCCTGAGTCCTTGACTCCCGACACAAACAAATGGATGTGCAGACAGGACAGAATGGCGGTGATAGATCTCCATTAGAGGAAGTGCCTCCTCCCCGCTCATCACTCCATCCTGGAGAGCTAAATAATGCTGAGGATGACACCAGACTCTCTATAGTGCCTTTCCAAAGCACTTAGCCTCTGAGAAAAGGTTTGCTGTGGGGAGCAGAAATGGCCCTGGGCTGGTCGTCAAAAGAATCAGTTTGATTTCTTTCGCTTCCAACCAAGTCACTCAACTGCTTACAGGCCTTTTTCCTCTCCACATGGGTCCAGTAAGATCCACTAAGCTATAAATAATGGAATGAGTATCCATGTGATACATTTTATAGTTCATAAAGTGGTACTGAATGGGAAAGTTTTGGAGCTTAAGGGTTTTTCTTTTTTTAAGATTGAATGTTAAAAATGTCAAGCACTGTAGAGAGAAAATGAAAGGTAAGATTGAAAGACAAGTGAAAGCATGTTTCACACACACTGGCTATTTTAGTCTATTTTTTCATAACAGAATAGCTGAGACTAAGTAACCTACAAAAGAAAGAGGTTTGGCTCACAATTAGGGAAATCTGAGCGTGGTACCATCATGTGCTCAGCTTCTGGCAAGGGCCTTGTGGCAGTTCATGGCAGAAAAGGGCATGTGGAGAAGAGAGGGAGGGGATGAAGAAAGCGATCTGTTTTATAATGAGGACGAAACCAGATTAGTAATTCCTCTCCAGGCCCCACCTCTCAACACTGCTGCCTTGGCATCAGGTCTCAGTGCACATTCCAGAGATGAAGCAGTACAGACGCATTGGACACACCCTTGCAGACAGATTCTCACTGCCAGACCCAGACCCTGTCTCTCCAAGACACTGCCTTACTCTCCTCTGCTGGGACTGTTGCTCCAGGACAGGCAGCACCAGGCACCTGCCTTGGTGCTGTACAGGGCTTCCTGTCTCCAGAAGAAGCCAGGGCACCCTCGGCATCCCCCGAGATCTCCCACCTTGGCCCCAGCCAGTATCAGCCTTCCCCAGAACCCATGCCAAAGTCCTCACCCTGACAAATGAGTCAGAAATGTGTCCTTAAAAGTGAGGCTGCCTGAAGGCTTTGGTTCCTGCTGGGTCTTGGAATCCGGGCACTTGCTAAATAGATTTCTCAATGTCAATTCCTCATCTGAACTCACACGTCTATACCCTGTGTACCAGACTTCACACATGAGCTGTTAGAACAACTAGGTAGTGTGTGAAATATGTTTGTAGAAACCCTATTCACTCTACACAAAACACTGCATACACAGCGCACATCCTTATTGCATACACTACACACCACACACACTACACATCATATTACACAAAAAAACATATCATGCCTACCTGTCTCACATTAACACCATATAGATCACGCAGCACACGAAACACAGTACACACAGAAATGGCACACATACTGCATATCACACACTTAACACCACACCATGCATCGCACATACACACTCCCACGACACACTATACACCACACAGATCACACACACCACATAGAACACATGACACATACGCACTTCACGCACTATGCACACTATAACCACATGTATACCACATGCCACACACATGCATAGACACCATACTGCTATCAACACACGTACCCCCCACCACCACGCATGCAGGGCATAAGCGCACATGCCACACACACATGTACAATATGATCATACATACCACACATTCACTGCACACACACACACACACACACACACACACACACACACACACACACACACACACCATACACCCCAGGAGACTTTTTTGATCTCCACTGACAGGAGGGACACATGCCCAGGAGAGTCTGGGTCTGTTCCATCTCAGAGAGAAACAGCTGCGGAAATCTACTGGTCACCAGGTGGCGCTAAATCCCTAAGGGAAACGCTGCATTTCACAAGAAACAGAAGTGAAATACCCCACAAATATATATAATTACTAATTGTCAAAACCAAATCTGAAAAAGAAAAATGAAGTGGTCCCAGGGAAGGCATGTGAGTGCCCCTTCAACATTCACCTGCACTGCTTGCGCCAGCACTGTGGCAAAGACGGAGGAAGTGAAGGGCATAGAGCTGGGTCCATGCGGTACCCCTTCTGAGAGAAGCACAGCTTTGAAAAGCTATGGGCCAGTCTACCACAAAACCTTCACTTGCAGCCAGGTTAAAAATGAAGGTGGAGGGCTGGGGATTTAGCTCAGTGGTTCCAGAGCCTGCCTCGTGAGCGCAAGGACCCCAGTTTGATCCCCAGTACCACACACACACACACACACACACACACACACACACACCAAAAACCCAAAAAATGAAGGTAGTCTGTTCCATCTCAGAGAGAAACAGCTGCGGAAATCTACTGGTCACCAGGTGGCGCTAAATCCCTAAGGGAAACGCTGCATTTCACAAGAAACAGAAGTGAAATACCCCACAAATATATATAATTACTAATTGTCAAAACCAAATCTGAAAAAGAAAAATGAAGTGGTCCCAGGGAAGGCATGTGAGTGCCCCTTCAACATTCACCTGCACTGCTTGCGCCAGCACTGTGGCAAAGACGGAGGAAGTGAAGGGCATAGAGCTGGGTCCATGCGGTACCCCTTCTGAGAGAAGCACAGCTTTGAAAAGCTATGGGCCAGTCTACCACAAAACCTTCACTTGCAGCCAGGTTAAAAATGAAGGTGGAGGGCTGGGGATTTAGCTCAGTGGTTCCAGAGCCTGCCTCGTGAGCGCAAGGACCCCAGTTTGATCCCCAGTACCACACACACACACACACACACACACACACACACACAAACACCAAAAAACCAAAAAATGAAGGTGGAATGCAGATTGTTGCTACACAGAAATGCCTGTGACTAGTATGAGGAAAATAGCACATCAGCTCTATCTGAAACCTCCTTGCAAAGGAAGCCAG
Source organism: Fukomys damarensis (assembly GCF_012274545.1). Lineage (NCBI taxonomy): Eukaryota > Metazoa > Chordata > Mammalia > Rodentia > Bathyergidae > Fukomys > Fukomys damarensis. The sequence continues at coordinate 42,005,211 of NW_022900926.1, forward strand.
GTCAAATGCAAGGGCAAAGGTACCCGTGTTTAAATCGACCCTTGTGTTCCACGTGTATATCTCCTTTCTTAGGGCAAGATCCAGTGGTTTCAAGCCTAACCCTGTGAGGATCTCAGGCCAGGGAAATGGGGTGAAGTCAAAACTTAAAGGTGGGTTTCACCCACGACTGGCTGTGACATTTGATTGTGTGTGTCAGTGTGGCTGTGCTGTGGTGCCCAGTCACGGGACCAACCCTAGTCCCTTGTTGCTGTGGAGACATTTCTGTGTATGTGGCTGCATCCACATTAGCTGACTTTAAGTCAGGGAGATAAGGATGGGCCTTGCCCCATCTGAGAAAGTCTTTACCTATTTTGTTTTTTTGTTTTTTTTTCACCAGGGATCAAACTCAGGACCTTGCACTTGTGAGGCAGGGGCAGTGCCATTGAGCTAAATCCCCAGCTGAGAAAGTCTTTAAAAGAGTAAAGCTTCTCACAACACAAGGAATTCTGCTTCAAGACTGTGGTATAGAAACTGTGCCTGAGTCCCTCCTCTGGCCTGTGCTACGGATTTTGTATTTGTCAACCGTCATAATCCCATGAGCCAGTTTCCTAAAATAAACCCATGAATCTTACAATATAGATATGTATCTCCTATGGGTTCTGTTTCTCTGGAGAACTCCCTGTTGATGCATTGGCCATGGTGATCATTAAGTGACAATGTCATCCCTCAAAGCCACACTATTACAGATGAGGATCTGTAATAGGATACTGTAAAGTTGGGCAGATTTAATGGAGTAACTCATGCACTGTACCCACCTCCAGGCCTGACAGATGACAAGGAGCTCAGCAAGGTCTTATTTCCTCATCAATCCATGTTGAAACATCCATGCTCCCCACCAGATTACACCAGGTTGGGAGATATCTTGTTCAGAGCTCACCCTTAGCTCCCAAAAACCTCTTCCTCTCTTTGTTAGTGACAGCCTATGCAGTTATCTTGCTGGTTCTCAAAGTGGGTAACACAGACAGGGCCTCTCTGTACTACCCAGGAACTGGCTAAATCACAGATACTTGGCCCTACCCCAGATCACAAGGCAGGGATCTAACAAGCCCTTCAGGGGATGCCTGCGGATGATTCTGTTTAAAAGCCACTACTCTGCTAACAGAGGCTCCACACAGGGATGGTGTGTTTGCTTATTATTGATTTAGCAGTCATCTCTTCTGTTTATCAGTGTCCCCAGTGTCCAGGATAGTGTCTGGACCACCTGGAACAAATCTTTGTCAAATTAAAGCCCTTTAATGTCAGCTGTAGCAAAACTAAGAATCTGCTCTGTACTAGGACAAGTCCACTTTATGCAAAGGAATGGCTCTGGCCTCTGCTTTAATTTACACTGGCATCCTGCTATTGTGGCTTCCACATCCAGGCTCTTGTCTCTGCTGATCCTTTCAGTTACTGATGACCTAAGAAAGCAGTGAACTAGAGATCTCCTGTATCCAATAAACAAGTTAGCTTACCTTTCTTGCTCAAGTGTAGATTTTTCCTCTCTTATCAACTTAAAATAGTTGAACACAAAGCACTTTAAAAATTCCCAATGTTACCTATTAATAATCTTGCTACTTAATATTTATGTTTTTCCATTTCCCCCATCAGTCTCAAAATAGTTTGATGGGCATTTTTTACTTCCTTCCCCTCTACAAAGCATTTACAGCCCCCACGGAGCAGGACTATTGAAGATCTAATCCGTGGCTGTTGTTATATAGTCCATTAATAGCAGAAGTCACCACTGAGGTTATCATCAAAACTACTCTTCTAAATTGCATCCTAAAGTGTGGCCCAGAAAGTCTGGATTTTCATTAAGCACTGCCTGGTGTCCACCCAACCCCTAGCCAGACACTCCATTAAATCCAAGAGTTAGGATGATTTATTTATTTAAAAAATACATTTCATACACATTTCTCCAAGGGGTATTGTAGTAAAAGAAAGTTGCAAGAGTAACAAAACAAGTGGGTACCTTCTCTTGATGACCTGGAAGGTCCTGAAAGGTGATGCCATTCTCTTGATCACCAGAAGGGGGCGAGCCGCTCACAAGCAGTGCAACTGGAACCCTGACTGTGAGCAGGGAAGGCTGCTTTGCAGACAGGTTTCAGTAATTGTATGACTCCTACGTGTTATCAGGGCACTCGATTTGGATGAGGAATGTGAAATGTACAAGCTGGGATTCACCTGAGAAAATTCATACTGAAATAAGCCAACAACATTTTCAGTGAGTAATGATAATGTGATCCTTTTTGGGAAATGGATTTAAATGGACTTTTAGGATTAAAATATATTGATCCAATTATGGACTAACCACGCATCACAAATAAGTTCCTAAAGCAGAAAAGATAATGCACATGGAAACATTCTCCCAACTTGTTCACATATATATGTTAACAGCATGTTCTGGGCACAAATTTGGCTTTGAAAACCTCCATGAGAACACATGTAATTGTAAGAGAGACTTAAGGCCAACCCAGGCCTTCAGTGGTCTTTTCCATTTATTCAAATTCTCATGGTTTTAATATTCCCATCTTGGTAAACCAGAGATGATGATGATTCTGATTCCCCGCCCCCCAAAAAATGACCCTAATAATGTAAAGCACACAGCATTCAGGGTGTACCAGGCTCTGTGCTAAGCTGTCTGTGTGTTTAGCCTGTGTCCTTACAACAACCCTATGAGGTACGCACTGTCTATCACACTTCTGCACACGAGTAGAGGTTTCAGTTAGGTCTTTGATCCACGCATCTGTACGACAAAGAATGAATCTAGGATTGAAAGTCAGGCATGATGACCCCAAGTCCTGCTTCTGTGAGGCAGACATCTCTAATTGTTCACTGAAAAATCAGCACCATTTAAGACAAAAATGGTTATCCTTTCTTGAGCCATAAATTGCCTGTCAGCACTTGACCTTGACAAGGCAATTAGATGCTCTCTCTTTCTCTTCATCTGTCTCTACCCTTCTCTTTCTATAAGTACATAATATACAGGTATATCTCTATGATCTAATAGCATACTATATATAGACATAGAGATATATATCTTACTGCAAATTTCTATTTTCAGCCATAAAATATGTAAGAAGAAAAACTTTTCCCACTCTACTGGCATGCACACGCATACACACACACACACACACACACACACACACACACACACACACACACACACACACATACAAACTTCCCTGCTGTGGGTGAACAATAAGCAGGCACAGATCTCTGTACAATTACCCTAATTGTACACAGCCGCCCTCTATCTCAGGGATAGGACAACAATGCTGAATCACAACAAAACCTTCCGCTCATGGTGACATAGTAATAAGTCACTTCATAGCTTGACAATTCAGGCCATTAACAGAGGGCAAGTTCAACCAACCAACCAAACACATTACTCTTCAATCCCCAAGTGACATTTGCCTTCTGGAGAAGAAATAGTTCCCACATCTCCTTCCCCTCACAACTTGAGGGGCATTCTTAAGGATTACAATTTCTGCACCCCACCTCAGACTCACTGAACTTTTGTCAAGGAAGAAAGTAGACTGCATAGTAAGTGGTGGGACAGTAGGGGATGACAAAGCAAAGAAAGGCATTGGCTTTGGCAATCAGAGCCTGTGCATGTCCTTTCTGAGATATTTTTACAGGTGGGGTAGAATTTAGAGCCAGCTGATAGCAGTGACAGCAGTGGCAAAGGTTCAGGAGGGCAGGTACCACTTTGGGGTCCCAGGAAGTAGGAAAACAGTTGAAACCCAGAGGCAGGGGCCTGGAAAGATCGAGGCTCTCTCAACAGTTTGCAAGGACCTCCAGGGCTCTATCAAGTGTCTTACCTTCCCATGCCTTGGTCCTCCCTGTCACGTGTTAACATTATACTGAAAGAAATAAACTATCATTGCAGGAACTTGGGAGTAGAATCAGACAGCTCAGGATTTGAATTCTGGTCCTGAATTCATAGCCTGTGTAATCTCACTGAGGCTGTGGTTTCTTCAGATAGCTAAGGAGAGGATCTGCCTCTCAGAGGTCCTTCCAAAACTAAACTAAATATTCTAGGCAAAGCCAAGGCTGCACAGCCCCCTCCTAAAGCCATAAATACATTGTTACTAATTTTGTTTTGGTTTAGTTCAGTTTTCAGGTACTGGGTATTGAACCCAAGGTCTTTACGTTAAGCTACATTCTCAGCTGTTTTGTATTTTTTTAATTTTGAAACAAGGTTCTTTAAATCACTAAATTGCCCTGGCTGGGCTTGAACATGTGATTCTCCTGACTCAGAGTACTGGCTTTGAAAATTTGAGCCCTTATGCCTGCTGTTACTGTTTCTTCTTGAACTTTCCCTCCTGGGCACAGGATCCCCTCTCCCAGGTGCTCTCCAGCCCTGGGCCAGATGTCCTGGCACTATTCTCACGTGCTGCTCTGTACTAGCCTCTACTGAAATCCAAGTCATCAAATTAGTAGGAAAACTGGCCACAGGATGAGAGCGCGGGTGCCATGGACAGGTGAGCAGCAGACTGTAGCATGCCATTCACTGGGAAAGGAATGCTGAAATGTGATTTCTGAGTTTTGCGCAGAACTGGTTCCTCTTTTAGGAGGCAATAAAATCAGGCATCTAACCAAAGTGGGCATCTATTCTGTACCAGAAAAAGAATGTAGCCATTGATCTGTTTCCTACAAAGTAACTCCCACCGATTCCAGCCTGTTAGTCTGGGCCCTACATATTTGCCGGTCATTTGTGGACTCGGTTAACCCACCACCCCAAGAGCTGTGTAGGCAGAGAAGTTAGGCAGGCTGTGAGGCTAGTACTAGCTTAGAACTGAGAACATCTGATGCTGTCACCGTCTTTGCCTTTGTTTCTGAGGTTTGGGTTATTTTCTCCCACCCTGGGCTTGCCCTCTTTCCTGTAGTGTCAAATATGGACATCTCCATGCAGGTGTGTCCATGGTGCTCCTGTTATCTTGTGGGTGCTGTGCAAGCTCCTGGGCAGCTTCAAAGGATTTTCAGGGTAAACTCTTGACCCCCACACCAGTTTATTCCTATCCCTCACTGCCTCCTGTACCCACCACAGGCCAGCTGCTCATCCTCTCCCCTAACCACATCTTCTTCCCACGCGGGAGCCTTAGCTTGTCAAGAGCCCCCTAATGAGGGTCAGGTGGCTTGGACATGGAGCGCAGTGTGGTGGTGCTGAGAAAGGGCACTGTGTGACCCACCCACCCTGAGCGGCATCTGCACTGGCCTGTTGCTAAGTGAGTTTGCTCTGAACATTAGATATGAAATCACAGGGCTGGTGGCCTCCTCTTTTCACTTTGGCTTCCCTGCAGAATCAGCCGACTTTTATGATTTCAGAGAAAATGGCTTAATATGCAGCTTGTGCCCTGACTTACCGGAAATCAAGTCTCCCAGGACCAAGCACCACAACACATAAAGCCCGAACAGTAAAGTGCTAAAGCCAAAACTTAGCATCTTGTCAGTTTGGCATACAGTCTCCTTGGTAAACTAATTTGGCATCTGGAATTCATAATGAAATTACGTGTGTGCTTGCATGTGGCTGAGGTTATTCAATAGCCACTATTGCTGGGGAGATTTGCCGTAACGTGCCTCTCCCCTGAATGTATAAAAAGTGATGAAAATTGAGCCATCTTCCTGAGTTGAGACTCTTATTGTTGATTAGCTCCCATTGGCTCTTTTATTTCAGTTGTTCTTAATTTTCCAAATATAAGGCCAGGGGCCTGTTACCCAGTAGCAGTAGCAGATAGAAAGCAGGGAGCTGCAGAAACTGCAGGAAACCCGTGGCTGCTCCTGCATCCAGAGGGAAACACAGTGCCCCTATCAGAAAGCCTCTGCTGAGTGCCCAGTAGGGACTGGCTTGGGCACTGCCCGGCTGCTGGCACAGGATCACCAAAGCTGGCTTGTTAATGCATATGCAACCTAGGGATCGAGCCTCCAAATCAGGATATTCTTAACACAAGGACTTTTTAAGAATTTTACTGGGACAGGAGATATAAATGAGTTTTGGTCCAGGTGTTTTAAATGTAGGTCTTATAGTTATTTGGGTACAGAGGGGAGATGTCTGCCATTGAAAAGACAGTTGTACTCAGGGTTCCCGGGAGCAAGGAACACTTTGTGCCTCACGGGACCCACCTGGGACACACAGGAGTGGGTCAGGAGGAGAGGAGCAAGAGGACAGTGAGCAGGGACCTTTGTCATAGCCTCTGTGGGAAGCAGTGAGGGAGGAGGTTAGGCAAGCTTAGGGTGGCTATTTCAGATCACTTTAGTAGCTCTGGAGAGCAAGGGCTGCCCCAGTTGGCTGGCACCCGGCCCGGAGTGAGGAAAGCAGTGGAATGGGGGCCCAGAGCGTGAGAGAGGAGGTGCTGGAGTACAGGCTCTGGGTTGGTAGGTTCCCTTATCAAAAGTGTGCCCAACTCTAGGAAATGGAAGTCCTGGGGGTGTGGGTGTCCTCACAAGGCCAACAAGGCCCCAGAGGTCAGAGTACTGGAAGAGACACATGATACATATGGCACTAGGAAACATGGCCACCCTGCCCCTACCCTGAAGGTGACTTTACACCCACACCGTGCATCCTGTCCCCTCCAGCCTGCCTAGCTCCTCTCCCTCAGTGTCCTAACACAGCTTCACCCTTCCTATGCAGTAAACCACACTCAGCCCAGGAAATGGTTGCCCACAGCTGCAGGTCCCTGGCCCCTGGAGCAAGAGGAGAGCGAGCCTTCGGTGTTTCCCATATGGGGGTGCTGTACATGCATTTAAAAACAAGAGTATTTTGTTCCTAAATACAACTCTTCAAACTACAGTCTGGCCAGGCGTTGTGGCGCATGCCTGTAATCCCAGCATTCGGGAGGCTGAGGCAGGAGGATCGCTGTGAGTTTGAGACCAGCCTGGGCTACATAGTGAGTTCCAGGTCAGTCTCAACTATGTAGTAAGACCCTGTCTCAAAACACACACACACACACACACACACACACACACACACACACACCCCCCAAA
>NW_022900926.1:42012264-42048771 GCF_012274545.1 Fukomys damarensis
AAACTACAGAGTTGACTCAGTAAGTTAGGGCTGCCATAATTAAATACCAGAGACTGGGTAGTTTATAAACATTTATTTCATGGTTCTAGAGGCTGGAGGTCTGAGGTCAAGATGACAGCATGTTCTGTGCTGGTGAGAGCCCTCTTCCCACTGCACACTGATGACTCCTTGCTGTGTCATCCACAGCAGAAAGGGGTCAGGAGAGCTATCTTTTACAAGGGCATTAATCCTGTGCATGAAGGCGCCACCTCCTCACACTGTAGCCCTGTGGGTTAGGATTTCCAGGAGTCTTCAGAGAAAATGGTACAGAGGTTTATTCTGGAAGGAAGGGGAGAGCAATGTGGTTCTGGCTTCTTCCTTTCCCACTTCAATCCCAAAAATAAAAACCAAAGCTTCTTCCAGTCCCCTGAGCTAACTGGCAGACCCAACAATTCGATTCGCTGTCTGCTGTGAAGGGTCCTACTGGGAGGTTTTGCTGCCCCTTCCAGGTGATAAGCTTGAGCTGCCCCAATAGGGATGGGGAAAAAGAGAACAAAATATTTCTGTTCTGATGGAGCCAGATACGATGCCATGCCTGTAATTCCAGCACTGCGGAGGCTGAGTTCAAGGCCAGCCTTTTGTGCTTTGTTTCTCAAAACAAAGTGTTTGCAGTGAATATATGCATTTTGAAATGAAAATTTTAAAAATCTCTTTAAATACTGATTGCAAGCATATGGTAATAAAAATGAGACGATCAGGAATTTATTTCATTGTAATTTTGACTTTATATATTTATTGTAGGTAGGATTTTTAACCTGTTTAATGTATTTGGTCAAACCCACATATTATAAAAGTGTCTATTACATATACATTTTAAGGCTAATAATTTTAGAGAAATAGAGTAGACACACACGCACCATGGCACATCTTAGGAGATAAAGCTTCACACTGTCTCCAAAGCCCCTGAGAATCCCCATTCTCACCTGCTGCCCCCGCATATCCAGAAGCACCCACTATCCTCTGTGTGTGGGGAGGGTTACAGGGGATTGAAGCCGGGGCTCTGCACAGAGCTCCATCCCAGACCTGTTGTTGTTGTTGTTGTTGTTGTTGTTGTTGTTGTTGTTGTTGTTGTTGTTGTTGGAGTTGGACAGGGTTTAACAAGTCACATAGTTGCCCAGGCTGGGCTCCAACTTGCTACCCTCCAGCTCAGCTTCCCAGCAAGTTAACCACCTTTTATGTGTCTCTAGACTCTTAACGTACCTTTGTGTTTTCTTGCTGTCTTGTGTGTGTGTGTTTTAAAACACATGTGCTATCACAAATTTGTTTTTCAATTTTATATTGAAAAACGTGTGTGTGTGTGTGTGTGTGTGTGTGTGTGTGTGTATTCTTTTGCAACTTGATTTATTTGGTAAACATTGTGTTTTTGAGATTCTGAGTGACGTGGGTTGCTGAGATCGTTCATTTTCACTATTGTGTATTGCTTCATTGTTATAAATATATCTCAGATTTTATCTTCAGTGAACAGTAGATGAACACTGGGGTGTTTGTTATTTCTTCCCTTTTTACCCAAGGTGTTATTGACACTTTGTACCCACTGAGATCCTACTGTAGGGTTCCTTTAACTCGTGTCAGAAAACCATGAAATCATATTTTCATTAGATTCTCACTAAAATTGAGTGTGTTCGATTGCAAATGCCAACAGTAACCTACAGTCACATTGGCACTGGGCCCTAATGGCTGGTATAATAAATTTGTTTTGAAAATGTAATGAGTGTAAGTCATGTTTTAGGATAACTGTAAAAACTATATTGTGAAATGACAATATAAATGAAGTCTTTTACTGATTAATCTACAAATTTGAACATTCCTTGATGTGACAAAGTTGAATGACTCAGTCAGAGTTAAACAACTCCTTTAGAACTATTTGATTCTCTCACTTTTGTACTATTCTTTTCCATTATTTCAGTCCCACCTTGATCTTTTAAAAAATTAAACATTTATATAGTTTTCTTCCTCACCTCGCTTTATGAAAAGAATAAATTTTCATAACCAAATAATGAGAATAGCAATAGTTACTGCACTGTGTATTTTTGTAGTTTTATACAGTTAAGATCCATTTTGATTTACCTATAGTTTGACATTGTCTTCCACCCAGATCTTTCTTTTGAGCTTTGCATGCTTGACTCACCTTTTCAGGAGTTTTGCTGATGGGAAATGTTCTCTTCTATAGCTGACAGTGTGTTTATTCATACTCATTCTTGAAAACAAGCTTTGCTTCTTCTGTGGAACTCTAAGTGGGCTGGTGTTCTCTTTCAGTGCTTTGAAAGTAGTAACCCGCTGTCTGCAGGCCATCAAGGACAGGCGATCAATCCGCTGTCAGAATAATTCTGACCTCTTTGTAGATAATTTGTGGGATTTTCTTTTGGTTTGGTTTTTGTGTTTTGGTTTTGGTTTTTGTTTTGTTTTGTTTTGTTTTGTTTTTTACCATTCTTCAAATACCATTTTGCCCTCCTGTTCTCTGTTATCTTCTTCTAGAACTAGAGAAATTTTGGACTTTCTTGATTTACCTTCCACCACTCAATATACTTTTCATATTTTTCATTTCTTTGCTGTCTAACCTGCATTCAATGGAATTTTTCCGTTTCTCAGTTCACAAGTCCTCTTTTCATTTGTATCTAATTTACAGAGTAACTCATCAGCGGGCTTGTTTTAATTGCTAGTTTTTCATATCCAGGAAAAAAAGTAGACAAACAAAATACGTTTGTTTCTTAAATCTTCCCAGTTAGTTTCAGTAGTCTCTCATTCCATTACCATACTTTCCATGCTTTCTTTTATTTCTGTAAAAGTGTTATGCCTATTTATATTGTGCTATATATTTGACTGTCTCAACATCTAAAACCTTAGCTTGTCTGATTTTGTAGTTTTATATTTCTTTTACTTTCAGCCATGGTGGCTAGGTTTCTCCTGTATTTTATGAGTTTTTACTCTTTTATTATGATCCCAGGTTTCTTGGAATTTTATTTTTGTAATTTATTTAAGGAAGATATTTTTGCTTCATGCAGGCTCTTGAGTGCCTGACCTACATGGGGAATATTTCAAATTAAACTTCTGCTGTTTTTTGTTGTTGTACTAGGGATTAAACCAAGATCACATAAGTGTTTGGCAGGCACTCTACCCCCAGCCCCTTTTATTTTATTCTGAGACAGAGTCTTCCTAAGTTGCCTAGGCTAGCCTCAAACTTTTAATCCTCCTGCCTCTGCCTCCTGAAGAGCTATGACTACAAGTACCTGCTACCACAATCAGCTTTCATATTAACCTTTTGGTTTGCATAATTTTTAGGCTAAGCAGAATAGTGTGAGTTCTTTTTACAAACTTTGTCTCGGGTTTACTGGTTTATCATTTTTAGAGAAAAAAATCTCGGAGCCAGCCCCATCACGGAATAAACCAAGCCTAAAATGGGCATCTCTTTGTGTCCATTTTTCATCAAGCTTCTTTTTGGGGAAAAACTTCCTGAACTGCTCAGGTGAGCCCAGGTCACAAGTAAGGGCAACACCAAACTCCACCTGCTACCCTGAAGTGGCTCCCAGCTCTGGGTTTCTGCTTCTGTTTTCTGGGCCACGGAGGACCCATCCATTAGGCAGCCTTGACTAGAAAAATAACCCCATAGGAAACACCAGAAGCACTTTGTCTTTCTGATTCTGGCCTTTAGCTATTTCTCTTACTTTCTCACCAGAGCACGCATCTGTTTTAAAAAAATAATTTCTTACCCCCTCCACAGTTCACCCAGTGTTTTTAGGTGTGGGAAGTTAGGGAAATCACACTCAGCATGCCATGTGCCATGGTACATTCAGAAATCAATTTTTAATAAATACAATTGTTTTCTCCCTAATCTTTATGACTTGCTACCCATAAGCAATTTTAAGCCACTGTACAAACTCCTAGTCTTTCAAAAGAAAAGTTTGGGGTGGGTTTGCAGCATGTTTGGGGAGGTGGATATTTGATACCCATCTCTAAGCATTAGAACCACTGCAATCTGAGGTAACTGGAAGTCATGGAGTTAAATCAATGCCAAGATGCTAACTCATTAACCACAGCCTTCTCCCTGGGCTCTTACCCTTAGGATGTCCCAGAGCCAAAATTTTCATTGACTTGTGGTTGCTTTTTAACAGCTAAACTGATTCTACTTCATTCTAACACAAATCACATGACACTTTGAGTCACATTTTTATGAATGTGATCGAAATGACTGAAATGAAATTGGTTTCCCCCTAGTGACCAGCCCGAGGTAAGCCCACCGACCACCCTCAAGCGCCCACCTGCTTATCCATGGGGCCTGTTCCAGATGACTGTCAGCTTAGTGCCCTCTTGGGCTATATCACTGATTTGTTAATTTACTCAGCTAAAATTTAGTAAGTGTCTACTGTGCACCAGCCTCTATACCAGACATTGGAAATAGGTAGACGACTCAAGTGTGGCCTTGGCCTAGAAAGAATTCACTTTCTCTTGGACATAACAGAAGCATAAATACCAATTCTTTTAAAAACTGTCAAATACTGCAACTGGTATATAAGCATAATTATTTTCCTCATAGTATTTCATTCATAAAGGCTAAGAAACTTTAACCTTTCAGAAGAGCTTAGAATGTGAAGATAAAATGATAAAAGTTGGATTTTTGTCAGGCGTGAAGGATTTTTTTTTTCTGTAGCTTTCACATGTTACTGGGGGCTTCACTGTGAAGATGGAAAGGTGACTCTTTTCTGAGGTGGGAGCTTCTAAGCATAGCCAGCCCTATGCCCCTTGTTTCTCTTCTGCCATCTAGAATACTGTTCACTGGGTAGTTCAGCTCTCAAAGCACCATGCTGTGGCCTGGAAACCTGCATGTGAGTGCCTCTGGGTGGGGCTTTCCTCCTTCCAGTTTTCATAATTGCTGCATTTGATCAGCTCTGTGGCCCTGGGAGTATTTTAAAATTTTTATTACAAGTTAGTAAAATAACTTGCAAGTTGGTATTTATTTTAGAGCATAGAAAAAAGCTTTTAAATGCTATAAAGGCCAATATGGAAGGACTCTGTTGAATTAGGAAATATATTTCTAGGCTACAAGGTACTTCTACTAATCTAAAAATATACTGGTTCTTTCTCTGCACATGTCATCCAATATTTGAAATAAGCGGGAGAGATCAGAGTGTCTGAAATACTAGACAGATGAAGGATGAATGTCTGTAGTGGCTCTTTTAAAATTCCTTCCTGTTAGTTTTCTGTCAACAAAATATCAGAGGCCAGGTTCAGTAATTAATAAACAGTAGGTAGGTATTTGACTTGTGGTTCTGGAGGCTGGGAAATCCAAGAGCATTGCACACACATCCTCTCAGCATCTGGTGAGGGTCTTCTTTCTGCTTTGTAACTTAATGGAGGGCATCACATGGCAAGACAGGGTGAACATGCTATCTTGGGTTTCTCTCTTCTTCTGAAGCCACTAATGCCATCACACATGAGCTTTGGAGTGTTCAGGATGGTATGGCCGTAGACACTAGTGCCATCATGGGAGCCTCATATAACCCTAATTACCACCCTGGTACCATTAACGTATGAATTTGGAAACTAGGTATTCAACACATGAACTTTGGGGGACACATTTAATCCATAGGAGGTGATAAGAGTAAGGGATCATCTAGTCCTCAGTGTCATGAATAATGCTGGCAGACATATTTAAGACATTGCCATTTTATAGATCCTAAAGTAATTCATATTATCATATAATATTATATAAGATATTCTGAAAACCTAAAGACATGAATTTATAATCCCCTATTCTCACACATTTGGCATTTATTTTATTTGCATCTAAGAAATGAGAACTTTCAGAGGGGTTAATTAATGTTTCCAGTGTCACGTACCTGTATATGCCTGGGGGTTGAACCCAAGTAGATGGCTCCAGAGCCCCAGTGGATGCTACCAACTCCTGAAACCTGCTTCTCTGTCATTTCCTTGTTCTTATTCATGTCCCTCTGTAGCAACATTTGACGTTCCCCATTTCCTGGGTGCAAGAAGTAAGGAAAATCAGATATAAACTTTAAGGGCAAAAGTTTGGCAATCACACAGATTCTCCTACTTACCAATGTAAGTTCAAAGTAAATGAAAGCCAGGATGCTCACTCAACACCCAGTGATGTACCTGATAAGAATTGTACATACACATTTATCACCTTGCCCGCACATTACCTGGCTACTAGAAGTTATTGATTACAGTTATGCAAAATAATAGAGTAAAGACTATGTGCTACATAACTGAGCAATCTGTTCCTAGCTTATGGTTATATGCCAGGTACCAAGAACAGAGCAGCCCCTGCATATCCTAAGCTGTCCACACCTGTCAAGTTCATTGATATATGAGTTTTTTGCCTAAAGGCACTTCCATCTTTAAGAATTCTCTGTATGAAAAAACTTCAATTCCGATGATAAATGCTTGTGTTTAAACTCCTGTCATCTTGCTTGACCCAGGCCTACAAAGTAGATGAGAGAGCTGCTGAACAAGCACGCTGGGATGAGGCCTCCAAGGAAACCATCAAGAAAACAACCAAGCCCTGCCCTCGCTGCAGTGTACCAATTGAGAAAAACGGTGAGTGTGGACTGGGCGGGAAAGGCGGAGGTTCTGGGCTCTTCTTGGGAGTGTTAGCTGTCAGGTGGTAGCAGTCAGGGATTCTGGTCAGGTTTTACAATGACATATGAGATTATGCAAGAACGGGCCATCCTTTGAGGCCATACAAGCAAAGTTTGAATCTCAGTTCTTCCATATCAAGTTTCTTCACCTCCTGAGCTCCAGGTCCTCTAAAACTAAAAAACTTTTCCAAAGTTAGCTCTGAAATGCCAGCACACTGGGAGTAGGGATGACGGGAGGAGCTTCTTGGTGTGTTTTTCATGGGAAGCAAATGCCTGACCCTCGGTTCTATGAAGCAGAGATAGTAAGGGAAGCTCGCTGGTGCGGTGGTTGGCAGTAGCACAGGACATCGTGCTCATCAAGACTTAGTCTGGGGCTACCAGAGAAGAAGCACTCAGTAAACATGAGTTGCCCTTATTACTAATGATACTAGACACTTGGTATGTGATTAGTTGTCCACCATCAACAAAAATGTTAGGAAACCTTCCAATACAGGATTTCACAGTGTCCTCCATGAGGCTCTAGTGGACAGAGGTACTCCAGAGGCAAGGGAGGCCACCGTGTCAAACCCAGTTGGCAGGTGACTCCCCACTGCATCCCACTCCCTGGTTGCTAGTACAGCAGAAATAACTTGCTGGTATAGAGCACTTGCTAAGCTGAGTGCCACATCAGGGTCAGAGCATTTCACCCTCACAGAAGCTGCCATGGGAAGCCAGAATCACTACCCCATTCACCCTCTGCACAAGGTCACTAAAGCCATTCCATTTGTAAAGAAACCTGTTTCACTTAATCAACTTATTCCCCCAATTGTTGGACAAGAACTTCTTCAATGTTTGCTATATTTTTAATTTATTTTCCATGTCACACCTGTTAATGCCACTTTGGACACTAATATTCCCTTTGGGCTTTGGTTTCTTTTCCCTACTGTGTGGGAGTCAATGTCCTACATTACTTTGATGCTTGGCTCCATCATTACAATAGCCTTTACATAAGTTCATGGTGCATACCTGTAATCTCAGCAATACAGGAGGCTAAGGCAGGAGGATTACCATAAATTCAAGGCTAGCCTCAGCTATGTAGTGATAATAGTCAAGGCCAGGCTGGACTATTATAGAAAGATCCTGTCTCTGCCTTCTCCTCTAACTTTTAAGAACTTGGAATGGCTACTGGGAAACAATCTCTGAATTAAATGAAATGGCTAGAGTCCAATTCTTCCCAGAGCCACATGTATGTCCTATTTTGCATCAGCAGATTTAGAAACACTGATGTCCATGTTCAAACAGTTCTTCTTAAACTCTACTCTGAACCCCAGGAAGATGTCATTAGAAGGACCCATTGTCCCTTCCCTACCCATGTCATCACATTAACTCAACCTCATCAATGCTGTGGGACTCAAGAGCTCCTAGACTGAATACTTCCCCTCCTACCTCCCGCCTGAAGTCTTCAGGAGAGTGACAGTTGGCTTGGTTCCAGCACAACCTGACGCTCTCGCCATGTCCTCTTCTTGGAGTGCAATTGCAGCCTCTTGAGCATGTGGAAGAATCCCTAAATGTGTTGGTTTAAACTGCAGATTCCTAGGCCTTGATCCCAGCCCAGAATCTACATTTTCAGCTCACACTGAGGACTTCCGGGGGACTCTGAGGCTGGGACCCTGCTTTGGAGAGCATCCATTCACAAGGCACAGACATTCAATATGTACACAGGCTTCTTTTCCTTCCTTGCTTCTCAGCACCAGCATGTTAGTTTCAGACACTGAGAACCACCGAGGACAGCATCTTGGTGCCCCTGGGGATGCGAACTGACTCTCACCTCCAGCCTTGCAGTCTGTAGATTTAAGATATTCCCCTTTGAGCAAGATCCTTCTTTTCCATTCATTATGTCCATATATTGCTTTAACTTTGGGGAGGTTGCAAGGGAATGAGGCCCCATTTGTCCCCTTGTCCCTTATATCTCCTTGGCCTAATGGGCTTCTTGAGTGGGCTGCATTATGATCTGAGGGAACATAGGCTCTGGACTGCCTGGGTTCAAATTTTTCTTGCACCACTGTCATATGTCCTTTCCTCTTATCTCTTAAGCCCATCCCTCATATCTACCCCTCTGCCCTGTCTCCGGGACATGGGGCTGTCTGTGTGCCTTCCACAGTCAGGGTGAAGACTCTGAGACTGAACGAGATTAAGTCCATGAAGGGCTTAGTAGGTGAAGTAAGCCCTCATTAAGTGCTGCCCATCTTCACTATGGCCCTGGGCACACAGAAATATGGAACGAGTGAGCTCCATGGCTGTGTCAGGCAAACAATTAGTGTTCATGTGGCTGGGAAGGGAACAAAGGTAGAAAGCAGAGTCAAAATATTGGACAAAGGGCTGGGGATTTAGCTCAGTGGTTCTGCTGCCTGCCTTGTAAGAGCAATGACCCAAGTTTGATCCCCAGTACCAAAAAAAAAAAAAAAAAAAAAAAAAAAAAAAAAATATTGGACATGACTCAGGATACATAGCTTTCCGTGGTGACTGAAGTATTTCCTTTCTCCCTGGAGACTTTCCCTGCTCTGCAGTCTGTACCATATGATCAAGTTCCCCATAGGCCACCAACATATAACCATCCCCAGCTCTGCAGCATTATTAGAAACTAAACTCTAGTCTAGTGGTGGTGAACCTATGACATGCGCGTTCTTGTGTTTTTCTTTTGGGACAAAAGATGTTAATGTAGAATTGCTTTTCTAAAAACTAAAACCTCAGTATTCTGGTTTAATAGCAGTGTTGGCTCTTTGTGATACATCAGTGACTTTTGAGATACTGATTGGCACTCAGTCTCTAAAAGGTTTGCCATCACTAGTCTGTGCTTAAGGTGTTCCTTTGGCCAACCCATTCACCTGACTCTTCCACCTTGGACAATCTGGGGCACTTGCCGTTGTCTCTCCTGGCCATACCTCCTGCTTAAAGCAACCAGTGCTCACAATCAATGCTCACAGGGCCCTTTCCAGATGTGAAATGCTTGTACACCATGAGGCAGAACCAGCAGCATATCACAGATAAGAAACACATCACAGTACCAGGCTTTTCCCATCACCTCTGAACTGTACCCTGGTCAGAAGGTTACTAAAAGAAAGCCCCAGTGCCAGCTCTCTTTCTTCAGGGATATATTTGAGAAAAATCCCCATCAAAACAAACAAGATTGCACTGACATATCCCCAAGCATCAGGAGTGGGCCAGGCTCAGCCTATATCCCTAACTCTGAGTCAGTGGTCTCCTTGGTCTCCTTGGAGTACTACTCAGCCATAAAGAAGGAAAATTTTGAGTTGTTTGTAGGAAAACAGATGAATCTTGAGACCATAATGCTAAATGAAATAAATTGGACAAGAAGGTTAAATTTCACATGGTTTCTCTTATGTGAGAAACCCAAATAATTTGAAGAATGAAATACAAGAAAGATAGTAGAAAATAAGAAGCTAGACTTTATAAAAAGTGAGGAGTAAAAATGATCAAGATGTGATATGTATATGTGCCAGTTCCCCAAAATGAATGTGATTATGTATTACAAACATAATAATAGATTTAAGAAGGAAGAAAAAGTTGGTTTCTTTTTTTTTAAATTGAATTTATTGGTACATTTTAGAGATACAGTACAGTTACATTCATTGTTGGGATCTTGTACCTCTGCATGACAGGTCTTGGTTCTCATTTTTTCCCCTTGTCCCTGCCCTCCCTTCACCCCTCCTCCCCTCCCCATTTACAAACACTTTATTTCCATCTTTTCATTTTCTCACATTTTTTCTTTTCCCTTATTACCCTTCCCCTACACATCCCACCTTCCCTACACCTTTAGACCTTTTCTTTACATTTCACAATGCCAGTTATCTCATTAGGATCTTATGTACTATTACAGTTTATCCACACCAGAGAAACTATTTGGTATTTACACATGTGTGACTTATTTATTTCACTTAGATTTTCTCACAGTTTCTTTTCCCTTATTACCCTTCCCCTACACATCCCACCTTCCCTACACCTTTAGACCTTTTCTTTACATTTCACAATGCCAGTTATCTCATTAGGATCTTATGTACTATTACAGTTTATCCACACCAGAGAAACTATTTGGTATTTACACATGTGTGACTTATTTATTTCACTTAGGAGTATATCCTCAATATGTATCCATTTTCCTATGAATGAATCTAATTTCTCGTTCTTTAGTCTGAGTAATATTCCATTTTATAGAAAATCCACATCTTCTTTATCCAGTTTCCAACTGAAGGGCAAATGGGCTGTTTTCAAGTTTTAGCTGTTACAGACTGTGTCGCTATAAACATGGGTGTGCATATATCACTGTGGTATGATTCTTTTAATTCTTTTGGAAAGATACCCAGCAGAGGGATGCCTGGGTCAAATGAAACCTCTAGTCCCAGCTCTTTGAGGTATCTTCATATTGATTTCCACGGTGGTTGCACCAGTCTGCAATCCCACCAACAATGGAGAAGAGTTCCTTTCTCCCCACAATGCCAACATTTGTCATTGTGCGATTTCTTGATAGCAGCCATTCTTTGTGGGGTGAGGTGGAATCTCAGTGTTGTTTTTTTAATACATTATTCTATGCTCTTCTGGCCTGCAGAGTTTCTGTTGAGAAACCTGCTTTAAAAATAAACTCTCTTGGAGAAAAAATAATTTACCTATGAGCCCTGTTACTGCTTCACATAGCCATATGCTCTAGGACTACAGTGGGCTATCAAGCATCAGGGGAGAGCAGAAGGTGCCATTGGGGTTCATCCAGTCCTGCCTGCCACTTCCAGCCCCAGAGTGGTTCATTGGCAAAAGGAGGGGAAGAAGAGCTGAGGGCCTTTTCCGGGAGGCTGTGTTGCCTCTTGATGAGCAGGAGCCAGAGGTCCACTGCACCAGGATTTAAAACACGCAAATTAAATGATGAGAGACCATTCTGGTAGCGTGGAAGGTTTCCAATTTGAGTGTTTGTATTGTTCTGTCTTTAATAACAATCCTCAAAGTTGGAAAGGGTGTCATAAATTAGCATAACTTTTCTGCAAACCATCTTGGCAATATACACATATTAAAAGATGTTAAAGAGCTAGGGATTTGTCTCAGTGGTTCTGCCGCCTGCCTTGCAAGTGCAAGGGCCTGAGTTCAATCCCTGGTACCAAAAGAAAAAGATGTTAAAGTGTCCATAAAGTGTTCTGGCCCAATTAGTAACTGTAGTTCTAGAAATCTATCCTAAAGAAATATGAAATATACAATATACACATACACATCTGAGGCAAAAATATGCTAATTGCAATATCATTTATATAAAGGAAACCTCAATCCTGTTGAATGGCTTCACTGTGAGAGAAGCTGGTTTCTGTTTGACAGCCTCTGAAAGATGCTGCCAGCCGTGCGCTGCACTGCTCTGGGTGCAGAACACAGAGCAGATTTCCATGGCTGGGGGGAAATCTGGGCCCTATGTGTCCTATGTAAACACATCCTGCTTGGCTGTCCCAGCATCCATATTCTCATCTGTGAAGTGGGCTGTAACAGATCTTCCTTAAAGAACTGGTGTGAAGAGTGGAGGAGGAGTGGTCACTGCCCTTAGTATTCCCTCATCAGTAGTGGAGGAGTCAGGGAGGCATGGGGGAGAGCTACCACTCCCCTAAATTTGGAAATCAGAATTCCCAAAACAAATTGCATGTGTTCTCAATTCTGAAATAAATCTACAGATAGATAGCTGGGCATGGTGGCACATACCAGTTCAAAGCCACTTTGTACTACATAGCGAAACCTTGCCTTTTAAAAAAAATAGATACATTTGCTGTAGTTATAGATAAATAGATTTAAGGGCTGTATGTGACTGTGTTTGTGTGTGTGTAAATAGATTGGAAAGAAGAAGACTGGAGACAGGTATTAACAATGTCAGAGTGGGTAGTTTCAGGTATAATAGCATCAAAGATCATTTTCCTATTTCTTCTTTTCTGTACTAAACATACATAATACATAATCAGAACAAAGAAGTCAGTAGGAAGGTCTCTGTCTGAGTCTCTGTGAACTACAACTGGAGGTGGGCATTAAGGACACTTCTCAAGAACCTAACCATAGTCCACTCTTGGCACCAAACATGGGGAAAGTGGGGAGTTTCCCTGGACAGTCAGTGGGAGTTTGTATCTCTATGGGCCTGCTAGTCAGTCCTGACCTTGGTTTTAGAATTTTAGGAGATATAATATGAACCAGTGGGCTGGCCACCCTGCTTTCTAATTCTCCTAAGTGGTTGCTGCTTTCTGTTCACCTTAAGTGGCTCCCTTTGGTTCTGTATTTACTGTTGGGAGTATTTCTGCAGCCACCTTCATCTCCATTCTCGGGGAATCACCTCTGGCAAAGAGAATCAGCTCAGGCTCCCTCCCCTTCACACAACCTCCCCAGGGAAGCCCAAAGCCAGTGACTGATGCTGATGGAGTCAAATCGCTCAATCCACTAAGCATACTTTAAAAAGACACCCAGTCCCAGAGTTCCCAAGGTGAGGGATCCCCAAATAAGTGTCCACATTAGTGATCTTTCATCTGCCGAAGAGGCAGGCTCTAGTCTAGGAACGAACATTGAAAGCCCACCAATCTTGGTGAAGACCAAGAGGCAGCTTCCTCTTGAGAAAATTCTACCGCACTACTTGATCTCATAGAGGTTTTGAGGAGTAAAAGAGATGCACAGAACAGCTAACATTAGTAGTTAGCTCCTCTCTCTCTCTCTCTGTCTTTGTTCATTGAGTTTATTAATACTTTTAAAGTATGCAGTACAGTTACATTTATCATTGGCATCTTGTACCTTTACATGACAGAACATGGTTCTCATTTTTTCCCCACACCCCTTCCCTCCCTTCATCCCCTCCACACTCCCCTATTTACAAAGACTTTGTTTCCATTTTTGCCTTTTCTCATATTTTTTTCTTTTCCCTTATTTCCTTTTTCCTACCCTTCCCACTTCCCCTGCACCTTTAGCCCTTTTCTTCCTATTTCACATTGTCAATTATGCAATTTGGATCTTTTTCACACTTTTAGTTTTGCACACCAGAGAAACTTCAGTATTTACATGTGTGCTTATTTATTTCACTTGAGTATGGCCTCAATATGCATCTGTTTTCCTAGGAATGACTCTAGTTTCTCAGTCTTTATTGTTGAGTAGTATTCATTTTCTAGAAAAACCACATCTTCTTTATCCAGTCTCCAACTGATGGGCAACTGGGCTGTTTCCAAGTTCTAGCTATTACAAACTGTGCTGCTATAAACATGGGTGCACATATATCACTGTGCTTCGATTCTTTTAATTCTTTGGGGAAGATACCCAGCAAAGGGATAGCTGGGTTAAAAGGAACTTCTAATCCTAGTTCTTTGATATCTCCATATTGATTTCCACAGCCTGCATTCCCACCAACAATGGAGAAGGGTTCCTTTCTCCGCACAGCCCCACCAACATTTGTTACTGGGTAATTTCTTGATAGCAGTCATTCTTTCTGGGGTGAGATGGAATCTCAGTGTTGTTTTCATCTGCATCTCTCAATGACCAGTGATGTTGAACGTATTTTCATATATTTCTTTGCTCCTTTTACTTCTTTGAGAAATGTCTATTCATTTCAGATGCCCATTTTTTAATTCGGTCTTTATATTTGGGGGCCCTGGGTTTTTTTGTTTTGTTTTGTTTTGTTTTTTTAGTTCTTTACATATTCTAGATAGTAGCATTTTGTATGAGGAGCAGCTGATAAAATATTTTTCCCACATTGTAGGTTGTCTCTTAGCTCTGTTGGTAGTTTCTTTTGCAGTGCAGAAGATTTTTAATAAGATGAAATCCCAGTTGTTTGTTCTTTGTGCTAGTTCCCGTACTACTGAGGATTTGTTCATAAAGTCTTTTCCTATGCCGATGTCTTCAAGAGTTCTGCCTAACTTATCTTCCAGCAAATTTAGTGTTTCTTTTTTACTATTTAGATCTTTAATCCACTTGGATTTTAGTTTAGTGTATGGTGAAAGATAAGGGTCTAGTTTTAATCTTTGGCAGGTTGAAGTCCAGTTTTTCCAACACCATTTATTAAAGAGACTATCTTTTCTCCACTGAGATAGTTGGCTCCATTGTCAAAAATGAGGTAGCTGAGTATATCTGGAGTTGTTTCTGTATCTTCTAATCTATTCCATTGATATTCAGGTCTTTTTCTTTGCCACTGCATGCTGTTTTTATCACTGTGGCTTTGTAGTATAGTTTCAAGTTGGGGTTTGTGATACCTGCTGCCATGTCTCTGTTGCCTAGAATATTTTTGCTATTCTAGGTCTCTTCTGGTTCCAAATTGATTTTTGAATTATTTTCTCTAGTTCTGTGAAATATACTGTTGGAATTTCAATCGTGATTGCATTGAATCTGTATAGCAGTATTGGAAGTATGGCCATTTTTACTATATTGATTCTTCCTACCCAGGAGCAGGGGATATCTTTCCATTTTCTTATATCCTCTTCTATCTCTTTTTTCAGAATGCTGTAGTTTTCAGTGTAGAGGTCTTTTGCTTCTTTTGTTAGATTGATTCCTAGATACTTTTTTTTTCTGGATGCTATTGTAAAAGGAATTGTTTTCCTAATTTCTCGCTCAGTGAGTGTGTTATTTGTGTACAAGAAGGCTATTGATTTTTCAGTGTTGACCTTGTATCCAGCTACTCTGCTTATAGTGTCAATTAAGTCTAGAAGCCTTTTGGCAGGTGTTTTTTGGTTTTTTTGTTGTTGTTTGCTTGTTTGTTTTTGGCTCTTCTACGTAGAGTATCATATCATCAGCAAATAATGACAGTTTAAGGTCTTCCTTTCCTATCTTTATTACTTTCATTTCTTTCTCATGTGTAATTGCTGTGGTTAATGTTTCCAGAACTATATTTGAATAGGAGTGATGATAGTAGACATCCTTGTCTGATTTTAATGTGAAGGTTTTCAGTTTTTGACCACTTAATATGATGTTGGCTATTGGTTTTTCATAGATAGCCTTTATCAAGTTGAGATAAAGACCATTTATTCTAATTTTCTGTAGGGTTTTTATCATGAATGGGTGTTGAATTTTATCAAATGCTTTTTCTGCATTAATTGAGATGATCATATGATTTTTGTCCTTGACTCTGTTAATATAGTGTATTACATTTATTGATTTATGTATGTTGAACTATCCTTGCATTCCTGGAATAAATCTGACTTGGTCAGGGTGTATGATCTTCTTGATGACCCTCTATATTCTTATTCAGGATTTTCGCATCTATGTTCATTAAGGAGATTGGCCTGTAGCCCTCTTTTTTGGTTGGGTCTTCCCATGGTTTGGGAATCAAAGTAACACTTGCTTCCAGGAATGAATTTGGAACTGTTGCTTCTCTTTCAATTTCACTGAAAGGTTTGAAGAGTAAAGGCAGTAGTTCTTCTCTGAATGCCTTGTAAAATTCAGGAGTGAATCCATCAGGACCTAGGCTTTTCTTCACTGGTAAACATTTAATTACATTTTCAAAATTACTGATTGTAATTGGGGTTTTTAGAATTTTTTTTTATCTTCCTTATTCAAACTTGGTAATTCATAAGTATCAAGAAATCTGTCCGTTTCTTCTGTACTTTCCATTTTATTAGAGTATAGGTTTTCAAAGTAGATATAGGTGATCCTCTGGATTCCTGCTGGATCTGTTGTGACTTCACCTTTTTCATTCCAATTGCATGGATCTAAGCCTTTTCTTTCCTTTTTTGACAAGGTTGGCTAAGGGTTTATCAATTTTACTTATTCTTTCAAAAAACCAACTCTTCAATTCATTTATTTTCATTGATTTTTTTGTATCATTCTCTTAGTTTCCACTGCATTGATTTCTGCTCTGCTCTTTATAATTTATTCCCTTGTACAAGCTTTCAGTTTGTCTTGCTGTTCTTTTTCTAGGAGCCTAAGATTCATCTATTTGAGCTCACTCTGTTTTCCTAGTTTGGGCATTCACTGCTATGAATTTTCCATGTAGAACTGTTTTCACTGTGTCCCATAGATTCCTGTATGTTGTATTAGCATTTTCATTTATTTGTAAAACTATTTAATTTCTTCTGTGACCCATTGATTGTTCAGGAGAGTGTTGTTCAATTTCCATGTGTTTGTGAGGTTCTTATGCTTTCTTACGCTATTGATCTCCAGCTTAATTGCACTACGGTGTGATAATATACATGGGATAATTTCAATTACTTTACATTTATTAAAACCTGTTGTAGGAGCTAGTATGTGGTCTTTTTTGGAGAATCACCCTTGTGCACCTGAAAAGAATGTATATTCTGATTTTGTGGGGTGGAACACTCTGTAGAGGTCTATTAAGTCCATTTGTTCAAAACTTGGTTCAGTTTTAGTATTTCATTGTTGATTTTTTGTCTAGATGATCTGTCTATATGTGATAGTGGGGTCTTTAGGTCCCCCACTACAATTGTATTAGTGCTCATTTGGTTTTTCATGTCCCTAAATATTTGTTTTATACAGTGGGGGGCATTAATATTTGGTGCATGTATATTTATGATTCTCATCTCTTCCTCTTGGATTGTTCCCTTTACAAGGATGTAGTGGCCTTCTTTGTCTCTCTTAGTCAGTTTTGGTTTGAAATTTGCTTTGTCTGTGAATAAGATAGTTACCCCTGCTTTTTTCTGGCCTCCTGTCACACAGAGAACTGTTTCCATCCTTTCACTTTCAGTCTATGAGTTTCTTTTTGAATTAGGTGTGTTTCTTATATATAACATATTGTTGGATTTTGCTTCTTAATCCATTCTGCCAGCCTGTTTCTTTTAATTGGTGAATTGAGGCCATTGACATTGATGGTTATAACGGATACGTATTGACTTATCATTGTCATATTATTGTCCTGTTGTTGGCTCTTTTTAATTTTTTCCCCTCTCCCTTTAGTTTCTTGCCTTGCCTGTTTGATTTGCTCTGTTGGGCCTCATGGTGTTGTGACCTTCATTCTTTTTCCAGGATATTGCTTTAAAGTGTTTGTAGTGCTGGTTTGGTATTCATGAAGTTTCTCTGGTGTCTTTGTCATAAAAGATCTTATTTCTCCATCCATTTTAAAAGAGAGTTTTGCAGGATACATCAATCTAGGTTGGAGGTTGTTTTCTCTTAGGACTTGAAATCCTTCACTCCAGGCTCTCCTTGACTTGAAGTTTTGTGTTGAAAAGTCTGCTGTGATTCTGATGGGCTTTTCTTTGCATGTGATTTGTTTCTTTTCTCTTACTGCTTGTAGTATTTTGTTCTTCTGCTGGGTTTCTGGGATCTTGATTATTATATGTCTAGGTGTAGATTTTTTTTAATCATGGTTACTTGGAGTCCTATATGCCTCATTTATCTGTATGTCAAATTCTTCCTCTCTGTGTGGGAAATTTTCTGTCATTAATTCTGTGAACAGCTTTTTTAAATCACATGTATTTTCTCTGCTACTTCATGAGTTCCCATCAGTCTTATGTTATTCTTCTTTGCATCCTCTAGGAGTTGTTGGATCGATTTCTCATGATCCCTTTCTATTTTTAAGAGATCTCTCTTGTCATGGTCACTGAATGCAATCCTATCCTATATCTGAAATTCTATCTTTACATCATTTATCCTGCTGTGAGTGTTTTCAATAGAATTTTTAATCTCCTGGATATCTGTGTGAATCTCTTTCATGGAATCCATTTTTTTTTTCCTATGCTGGGCATTCATGGCTTCTATCACGGTCCTGAGTTCATCTATTTTTTTTTTGTCTGTTTCTGTTCTTGAGTCTCTAATCATGTCTTTCAATGTGCTCACCGTCTCTGTAGTTATCTGGGAAATTATTTTTGTTTTGAATTTTTCTAGAGCCTGATTGATCTGTTTTGTTACTTTCTGTGCTATGAGTTCAGGGTGTCTTGGTGTTTGATTGTCAGACTTTTACCCCTCATTTCCCCTAGAATTTGCCATTGGTGAACTAGAAATCTCTCTTTGTGCTTTGCTTAAGTATTTTCTCATTTTTATTTTTGTTGTTGGGCTGTCCTTAGTTTAATGCCTGGGTTAGTACTTTGATCTTCCTGATACAGCTGCTCTTTAGGTTTTCAGTCTGCAATGACTCAGAGACACTCTCATTTTCATAATAGAAAGGACAACTCATTAAATCAATCACAACCCTTTAGCCCAATTTATGCAATCAGCAACACAACAGCATCAAGCATAGCTTAGAAAATGACCATTTGTGGTAGTTATTAATCTATCGCCTTTAAACCATCTGAATTAAATCAAAATCTGGGAGCAGCCTAAAATATGCTTATAGTGAATAGTAATTAGTTCCTTTCCATTCTTCTATCTTCAAATAAAATTTTGAATAGCGTTCAAGGGACATATTCACCTTAAAAATAAAGTATGTTCCCAATGCCTGTGTTATGAATTTTGCCAAGCCAAATTATGCTAAATAAATTATAAAGTTAATCATAATATATTATCATATATATATATATATATATATACTAAATTATAAAAATTTTAATATGTTTAAAATATTGAATTCAATAAATATTTAAATTTGTTTAAAAAAGCATTGATTGAAAAATATTAAGGATTTACCTTTAAATCCTATTTTAGGAGAAGTGGTTAAACTCAGATTTGCAAATAGAATATGCTCTTGATGGGAAGGGGCCCACCTCAGTTTCTTAATGAATGTTATAATTTTAGAGCTTTCTAAAATTGTATGGTGCTTTCTGGCGTGTCTTCCTTGGTTCAGGTTCGCTCTGCCCTTGCACTGCGTTAGACCATTCACTTTTGATTTTTAGACCAGCCAGCTGGCAGGGGAATGAACATCTCCCACTCATTAGCTGCAAATCCACGGCACTGTGTCCTTTGTCCCTACAGGTGGATGCATGCACATGAAGTGTCCACGGCCCCAGTGCAGGCTCGAGTGGTGCTGGACCTGCGGCTGCGAGTGGAACCGCACCTGCATGGGTGACCACTGGTTCGATGTGTAGCAGGCACAGTGGAGCACACATTTGGCCACCTGTCCTATTGAAAACACAGAGTGTCGTGTCTTCATTTGCCCCTTCTCCTTCTCTCAAACATTTAATTTGTGCATGCACACATATGCACATGTACAAACTCAGGCTTCAAGTTCTTCCCAAAAATCACAAAAGCAAACTTACAGAAGCTCCTGGATCCCTTTCACTGCATCCATGAAAAACAGCAAAGTCAAGTCTGATTCCAGCAAGATGCATTTTCAGGCCCATGATCATGCAAGTACCACTGCACAAAATAGAGAGCAGCCCATGTGTTTTGAATGGATAGTTTTCCTTGCCTGAATTCAAGTCAGGCTGGTTCAGGATATGGAGCAATTTCTCAGGTTTAATTTCCTGCATTTTCCCTTTAGCAAATACTGTGCAGAAGACACTGGCAAGGTGGGAAGTAGTTTGAGAGGATTCTCACCAGTGATACTATGAAAGATTGACTGCTGTGAATGCTCAGAACTATGTTCATGGCTGTCAGAGCAATGTTCTTATTTAAATTTTCAGAGAGCATCTCTGCACAAAGAGCCCCAGGCAATAGTCAAGAATATTTGTTTACTACCAAGAATTCTATCTTGATAAATTGTGTCAATGAAATAGTGACTATGCACAAATCAGCTTGTCAACTAAGTGAAAAGTTACAAAAGTTAATTTGAGTGTTGAATATTGAAATTACAGAGAAGAAAGCAAAGTTTAATGTACTTCCATTCCATTTAATTATTTGCAACTTTATTAAGAAATTGTTTTCATGAAAATATTACAACATCTATAATTTGATTTTAAGTGTGTGTTTTACAGCTTGGGGATTAAGCTTATACATTTATAATCAATATAAATGTAATGGATAAAGTGCTATAAATGAGACATTTTTAGGCGTGATATTCATTGTTGACAAAAGTGCGGGTTATTAAACAGAATCTTTAAAGAGGAACATTTCCAGAGCTAAGTAAAAATACACTTGACCCTCTCCCGCAGGCACAGGTACCTTCTTCCCAAGGCTGCAGGGCCCTGCCCTCCCCACTACTACCTCCCAGAGTATTTCTGCAAACAAAGCTTTTTGCAGAGGTCAGTAAACCCAAACTAGAATATTCCTCAGGTTAACATACATTGAATTTGAGGGTGATCAAATTTTCAACTTTTTTTGAGACATTTGCAACACATCCCAAAAAATGCATTGGACACTGTGAAATGCATTTCTGCTGCACAGTGCACAGATGAGAAAGTGTAACCATTGCCTTTTGTTCTCACTAGCTGTGACTTCCTAGGACAATGGTGAGTGTGCTGAGATCATGCTGTGTGTCACTGGCACAGGGAGTCCCTTCTGCATCTGGAGACCTAGAAACTCTGAAATTGGTACCAGCCTCCCCTTTTAGACTTGCCAGCACAGGTCCTGGCTGGTGAAGGGATAACTTCAGGAATGTTCCAGGTCATGTTCCAAGGGCATTTATTTCTACTTTGCTAACCACCTCAGCTAATCCATGTATCCATGACTCCCGGCCATCCAAGAAACATTCTGCCCTCTTTTCCCCTCATGGGTACCACACTGGGGTAAGACGGGTTTCTGTGGCTGCCACATCACAACACCCTAATGTAGCTTCATCCTGTTAGAAAACTCAGCTGTTCCAATAGAGCCCCAGGCTGTCAGACTGGTCCAGAAACTGAAAAAATCATACAGAAATGATAGGATGTAGTTTCAGGAAAAGAAAAGGCACCAGACAAGAGCCCAGGTTTCACAAAGTACAGTGGATGTGCAGAGCCTGACCCCAATCAGGGCTTGAATTTGTGCCACTGACAATCTCTTGTTGCTGACCCAGTGTGGCTAATCAGGTGACACCCTATTGTCAGATGGAGGGGCCACCTCACCACATTTTGCATGAGCCATAGTGTGTTCTTAGTAAAGTGATTTTTCATATGGCCTCCTTTTAAATCTGCATGGTGTGTTGGATTTGTGAAGCCAAAACAAGGTTTGCTACTATGAGTTTCTGGTACCACAGAAATCCCTGGTGCTGTGTGGCTTCTGTCATAATCTTTTTCCTTTTGGTGATGGCCTTTTCCTTCCTTCCTACTTTCTTTCCTTCCTTCCTCCCTTCCTTCCTTCCTTCTTCCCTTCCTTTCTTCTTTCTTTTTTCAGAATAACATAGTGATTCCTAAAATAACTTTTTTTTAAAAAAGCCACTATATATGAACATGAATCACAGTATTGTGATCAAACAATATTATTTCAGCATGCACTGTGTAATAAAACATGAGTATATCAAAAATGCAAATAAAATCTTTGCAGAAAATTTTTTATTTTTCTCTAAAATCCATTAAATATCTGATGAATATGGTTAAGGTTGTATTCAAGTTGCCATTAAAAAGCATTAAAAGAGCTTTTGAATCTGTCTTTGAAGATGTGCTTTTGATGGATATTGGAGGCATGGGAGGGAATGCAAGTCATGTTGCCCCGTGGTTCCCCTCTCTTAAAGCCTGGCAGTCCTGTCTGATGACAAAATGACCCTTTTGTTTCTATTCCAAGGTTGAGATTAACCTTTGTTGTTTCTTTTTTTTTTTTCTTTTTCATGAAAGATCAAATTTTGAAAGAGCTCCAAGAAGCAACCCCTCACTCAGAAATTCAATATATTTTCTTGTCTTACTAGCAATCTTGTATAAGTACATATTTTAAAGAAAAGTCTGGGTTAGGAAGAACCATTCCTAAGGCTTTCCTGTGTGTTGTTTTGGAACAGGTCAGTGACTGGCTGCTCCCCCAGCATGGGGTCCCTTACAATGGACATGCATTGCTCACTTCACAGTACAGCCCTGCTGCAGCTGTCTGGAAGTAACTGTCTTAGAAGAGCTGTTCCAATGGCAGGCAAGAGATACTTAACTGAGGTACTCCAGGGCAGACACCACAGAGGTAGTCTGCATATCACTAGAGTGCTAGAGTGGAGAGACCATAGAGGAAGTGTGTGAGTATATGAGCTCTGGCTGCCATGGTTGGAACCATACACCATGACTTGTGTATGAACTTTGGGGATAAACACAGCCTACATCTCATAGGACAGATATGAGGCTTAGCTAGATTAATCTCCCTAAAGCCCTGAAACCTGTGCCTAGCACACAGGAAGTACTCCATGGTCATTAACTGTTCCTAATAAGTTTCCAGGGCAATGGAGACCACAGAAGACACTAGCAGGCACCACAAAGCAATGCTAAGTAATTGAATACAGAAGATATGTCTGAGTAGCATTCATAGATTGAGTGATTTCACGTGAGAGAATGGTGATGATTCACACTGAGTTTAAATGTTTTGGATTGTCTTTGGCATGGCTCCAGAGTTTTCCTATGGAGGTACTTGATAGATAGGTGTGTGTTATATATGCTGATGATGTCTACAGTGTGAATTAAAAGGTTGGTATTCTAAATAGAAACAAATGAACATAGGTGTGACATGTATTTAAAAAATAGCAGAATAAGAAGTAAAAACAATAATCAGTCAGGCTGGGGATTTAGCTCAGTGGCACTGCACTTGCCTTGCAAGCACAAGGTTATGAGTTCAATCCCTGGTACAAAAAAAAATCAATCATATGTGAACCATTGTACACTCTTACCAGGCCATTTTGGTTTTGTTTTGTTTTGTATCAGGGATTGAGCTCAGAACCGTATACTTTTGAGGCAGGCATGGAGCTGCTGAACTAAATCCCTGGCCCAGGCCATTTATAATAGCATAGAGAATACTGATGGCAGCTGCTTGAAGAAAATTTGATCTCAAAAACACTGAGCCTGGAGCCAGGGATTTAGCTTAGTGGTTCTGATGCCAGACCCGAGTTTGATCCGTGGTAGGAAAAAAAAAAAAAAAACAAACACTGAGCCTGATAGTTTGCCTGTGGGCTGTTCTTGGAGGCAATGGAAAGCTGGGCCTTCTCTAATTCTTCACAAGCAGAGGCAGTTTCTCCCTGTAGAAGACAGACTATCAGAGAGGTGTCTGAGAGGAAAGACATACTTCTTGGAGTTTCTGAGAGCAGAAAGCTGTTTCAACCTGTGTCAGAGTTCCACTATACCATCAGCCACAGCCAAGAGCCCATGTGGAAAAGAACTACACAGATGCACAAGCAACAGCCAGAGGCTCACCCCTATACCATTGATATATGCCTGGAGACATTAGCTAGAAGCCTGCACAGACAACAGGAACTGGGGTACACAGCCCCCAAAGTCCCACACACAAAACAGCTACATGGGGCTTCAGAGAGAGGCACACCAAGATACCATCCCAAGTGTGCACAGGCCCAAGCCAGAAGCCCTCCCAGACAACAGGTCAGCTCAAGGATATAGAAGGCCACCATTCTAAACTCAGGAATTGGTATGCTGGAGAGCAGCAAAGTAAAGGCTGTTTGGTGGCTTGCTGAGAATTGAAGACCACTGGGTGAGCAGAGTGACCTCAGCAAAGGCACAGCAAGCTGCAACTGTTGAAATGAGAAGACATGGAAATAAGTCTCAAAACCAGACTTCCAAATCAACTAAGGCAAGACCAAATGGCAATGAGATGGAACAATCTGACACTCAACCGCCTGGACTTCCTGAACAGGCAATGAAAGAGGAACTGGAAAAAATGAAATCAAATATTTCTCAGATAACAGCAGAGATTGTGCCCATAGTACAAGATATCCTAGGAAAAGACAATGGAAATCATAGTCCCAAGAAGCCCAGCAGAATGAATCCATCAGGCACAACAAGAAATTAAATGCAAAGGGGGAGAACCCAACAAAAAGAAAAAATCATGACAAGGATAAGTCAATGTATATCGGTTATAACCATCAACATTAATGGTCTCAATTAACCAATCAAAAGAAATAGACTAGCTGAATGAGTCAGGAAGCAAGATCCAACAATATGCTGCATGCAAGAAACACAAATTCATAAAGAAACTCATAGACTGAAAGTTAAAGGGTGGAAACAATATTCCATGTGACATGAACCCAAAAAACAGCAGGAGTACTATCTTCTTTGCAGATCAAGTGGATTTCAAACCAACATTTATTAAGAGAGACAAGAACGACACTGCATCCTTGTAAAGAAACAATCTAAGAGGAAGAAATGGCAATCATAAATATATATGCACGAAACATTTGTGTAACCAACTATATAAATCAAATACTAACAGACATGAAAAATCATATAAGCACAGTAGTGGGGTACCTCAGTTCCCCGCTGTCAAAAATAGGTCAACTCTATGCAAAATAAACAATGAATGAAATACTAGAACTCAAACTCTTGAACAAATGAAATTAACAGATGGTTACACAGTGTTCCACCCCACAAAATCAGAATACATGTTCTTTTTGGCTACACATGGATTGCTCTCCAAAATAAACCACATACTTGCTCCTGGAACATGTTTAAGTAAGTGCTAAGGAATTGAAATTACCCCCTGTATATTATCAGACCAAAATATGGTAAAATTGGAGAAAGATAGCAAAAGAAACTGCAAGAATTTCATAAACACATGGATATTGAACAACACATTTCTAAATGACCAGTGGGTGACAGAAGAAATTTAAGGAGAAATCAGACAGTTCCTACAATTTTTTTTTTCTCACTGAGTTTATTGGAACATTTTAGTACAGTTACATTCATTATTGGGATCTTGTACCTTTACATGACAGGTCTTGGTTCTCATTTTTTCCCCTTGTCCCCACCCTCCCTTCACCCCTTCCTCCCCTCCCCACCTTCAAACACTTTAACTCCATTTTTACATTTTCTCATATTTTTTCCTTTTCCCTTATTCCCCCTTCCCTATCCTTCTCACTGCCCCTATACCTTTGGTCCTTTTCTTCCTATTTCATGTTGCTAATTTTCCCCTGAGGATCTTGAGTACTATTTCAGTTTTTCACACCAGAGAAACTATTCAGTATTTGCATAAATGTGACTTATTTATTTCACTTAGGAGTATATCCTCAAAATGTACCCATTTACCTATGAATGAATCTACTTTCTCATTCTTTATGGGTGAGTAGTATTCCATTTTATAGAAAAATTACATCTTCTTTATCCAGTTTCCAACTGATGGGCAGTTGGGCTGTTTCCAAGTTTTAGCTATTACAAACTGTGCTGCTATAAACATGGGTGTGCATAAATCACTGTGGTATGATTCTTTTAATTCTTTTGGAAAGATACCCAACAGAGGGAGGCTGGGTCAAATGGAACCTCTAATCCTAGTTCTTTGAAGTATCTCCATATATTGACTTCCATAGTGATCGAACCAGGCTGCACTCCCACCAATAATGGAGAAGGGTTCCTTTCTCCCAACAAATGTGCCAACATTTGTTATTGTGTGATTTCTTGATAGCAGCCATTCTTTGTGGGGTGAGGTGAAATCTCAGTGCTGTTTTCATCTGCATCTCTCGAATGACCAGTGATGTGGAACATTTTGTCATATATTTACTTGCTGCTTTTATTTCTTTGTCTGAGAAATATCTGTTCATTTCAGATGTCCATTTTTGAATCGGGTCTTTATATTTGGGGGGGCTGGTTGTTTTGAGTTCTTTATATATTCTAGATAATAGTCCTTTGTCTGAGAAGCAGCTGGTAAAAAATTTTTCCCACATTGTAGGTTGTCTCTTAGTTCTGTTGATGGTTTCTTTCGCAGTGCAGAAGCTTTTTAATAAGATCAGATCCCAGTTGTTGATTCTTTGTGCTAGTTCCTGCGCTACTGAGGATTTGTTCATAGAGTCTTTTCCTATGCCAATGTCTTCCAGAGTTCTGCCTAACTTATCTTCCGGCAAGTTTAGTGTTTTTGTTTTTATATTTAGATCTTTAATCCTCTTGGATTTTAATTTAGTGCATGGTGAATGATAAGGGTCCAGTTTTAATCTTTTGCATGTTGAGATCCAGTTTTTCCAACACCATTTATTAAAGAGAGTATCTTTTCTTCACTGAGGATGCTCAGTTCCTTTATCAAAGATGAGATAGCTGAGTACATCTGGATTTGTTTTTGTGTCTTTCAATCTGTTCCACTCATCCTCAAGTCTGTTTCTTTGCCAATACCATGCTGTTTTTATCACAGTGGCTTTGTAGTATAGTTTCAAATTGGGAATTGTTATACCTGCTACCATGTCTCTGTTGCCTAGGATGGCTTTTCTATTCTAGGTCTCTTACGGTTCCAAATTAATTTTTGGATTCTTTTTTCTAGTTCTGTGAAATATAGTGTTGGCATTTCAATTGACATTGCATTGAATCTGTATAGTAGTTTTGGTAGTATGGCTATTTTCATTATGTTGATTCTTCCTACCCAGGAGCAGGGGATATCTTTCCATTTTCTTATATCCTCTTCAATCTCTTTTTTCAGAGTGCTGTAGTTTTCAGTGTAGAGGTCTTTTGCCTCTTTTGTTAGATTGATTCCTAGATGCTTCATTTTTTTGGATGCTATTGTGAAAGGAATTGTTTCCCTAATTTCTCTCTTAGTGAGTCTGTTATTTGTGTACAAGCAGGCTATTGATATTTGGGTATTGACCTTGTATCCAGCTACTCTGCTAAAGTGTCAATTAAATCTAGAAGTCTTTTGGTGGAGTTTTCTGGGTCTTCCATGTAGAGTATCATATCGTCAGCAAATAATGACAGTTTAACTTCTTTCTTTCCTATTTTATTGCTTTAATTTCTTTCTCTTTTCTAATTGCCATGGCTAATGTTTCCAGAACTATATCAAAGAGGAGTGCTGATAGTGGGCATCTTTGTTTTGTTCCTGATTTTAACGTGAAAGTTTTCAGTTTGGGGCCATTTAATATGATGTTGGCTGTTGGCTTTTCATAGTCTTTATTAAATTGAGATATAGACCATCTATTCCAATTTTTTGCAGGAATTTTATCATGAATGGGTGTTGAATTTTGTCAACAATAGATGCTTTTTCTGCATCTATTGAGAGGATCATATGGTTTTTGTCCTTGACTTTGTTAATATAGTGTATTACATTTATTGATTTACATATGTTGAACCATCCTGCATTCCTGGAATAAATCTGACTTAAGATGTATGACCTTCTTGATGATCCTCTGTATTCTGTTTGCTAGTATCTTATTAAGGATTTTGCATCTATATTCATTAAGGAGATTGGCC
This sequence comes from Fukomys damarensis, assembly GCF_012274545.1. Classification (NCBI taxonomy): domain Eukaryota; kingdom Metazoa; phylum Chordata; class Mammalia; order Rodentia; family Bathyergidae; genus Fukomys; species Fukomys damarensis. The sequence goes on from NW_022900926.1 coordinate 42,039,968, forward strand.
TATAGCTCTCTTTTTAGTCACATTTTTGATTTGGGAATCAAAGTGATACTTTTTCCAGGAATGAATTTGGAAGTATTGCTTCCCTTTCAATTTCATTGAAAAGTTTGAAGAGTAAAGGCAGTAGTTCTTCTCTAAATGTCTTGTAAAATTCAGCAATGAATCCATTGGGACCTGGGCTTTTCTTTGTTGGTAAATTTTTAATTACATTTTCAATTTCACTGATTGTAATTGGGGCGTTTAAAATGCTTTTAATCTTCTTTGTTCAATTTCAGTAATTCATAAGTATCTAGAAATCTGTCCGTTTCTTCTGTGTTTTCCATTTTGTTAGAGTACAGGTTCTCAAAGTAGGTATTGATTATCCTCTGGATTTCTGTTGGAATTGTTGTGACTTCACCTTTTTCATTCCTAATTGCATGGATCTGAGCCTTTCCTTTTTTTGATAAGATTAGCTAAGGGTTTATCATTTTATTTATTCTTTCAAAAAACCAACTCTTCGATTCATTTATTTTTTTTATTGTTTTCTTAGTTTCCATTGCATTGATTTCTGCTCCTATCTTTATAATTTCCTCTCTTGTTCGAGCTTTGGTTTTTCTTGCTCTTGTTTTTCTAGGAGTCTAAGATTCATCATTAGGTTGTTTATTTGAGCTCACTCTGTTTTCCTAGTGTGGGCTTTCAGTGCTATGAATTTTCCAAATAGAATTGCTTTCATTGTGTCCAATAGATTCCTGTATGTTGTATTGGCATTTTCATTTATTTGTAAAAATTGTCTGATTTCTTCTTTAATTTCCTCGGTGATCCACTGACTGTTCAGGAGAGTGTTGTTCAATTTCCATGTGTTTGTGAAGTTCCTATGGTTTCTTATGCTATTAATCTCCAACTTGATTGCACTATGATCTGATAATATACAGGGGATAACTTCAATTCTTTTGCATTTATTCAGACCTGTTCTGTGAGCTAGTATGTGGTCTATCTTGGGGAATGACCCATTTGCAGCCAAAAAGAATGTATATTCTGATTTTGTGGAGTGGAACACTCTGTAGAGATCTGTTAAGTCCATGCGTTCAAAAGCTTGGTTCAGTTCTAGTATTTTGTTGTTGATTTGCTGCCTAGACGATCTGTCTATTTATGATAGTAGGGTGTTTAGATCCCCCTCTACAATTGTATTAGAGCTTATTTGGTTTTTCATGTTACTTAATATTTGTTTTATATAGTTGGGGGCATTGATATTTGGTGAATATGTATTTATGATTGTCATCTCTTCCTCTTGAATTGTAGCCTTTATGAGGATGTAGTGGCCTTCTTTGTCTCTCTTAATCAATTTTGGTTTGAAATTTACTTTGTCTGCAAATAAGATTGCTACCCCTGCTATTTTCTGGGCTCCTATCACATGAGAATTATTTTCCATCCTTTCGCTTTCAGACTATGGGCTTCTTTTTGCACTAGGTATGTTTCTTGTATACAACATATTGTTAGATTCTGCTTCTTAATCCATTCTGCCAGTCTATTTCTCTTGATTAGTGAATTGAGGCCATTGACATTGATGGTTATAACTGATATGTACTGACTTATTATTGTCACATTATTGTCCTTTTGTTGACTCTTTTTAATTTTTTGCCCTCTCCTTTTAGTTTCTTGCCTTGTCTATTTCATTTGGCCTGTTGGGCCTCATGGTGTTATGACCTTCATTGTCTTTTTCAAGAATATTGTTTAGAATTCCTTGTAGTGCTGGTTTGGTGTTCATGAAGTTTCTCAGCTGTTCTTTGTCATGGAAGCATCTTATTTCCCATCCATTTTGAAAGAGAGATTTACAGGATACATCAGTCTAGGTTGGAAGTTGTTTTCTTTTAGGACTTGAAATACCTCACTCCAGACTCTGCTTGACCTGAGAGTTTGTGTTGAAAAGTCTGCTGTGATTCTGATGGGCTTTCCTTTGCATGTGATTTGTTTCTTTTCTCTTACTGCTTGTAGTATTTTGTTCTTCTGTTGGGTTTCTGGGATCTTGATTATTATATGTCTAGGTTTAGATTTTTTTTTAATCATGGCTACTTGGAGTCCTATATGCCTCATTTATCTGTATGTCTATTTCTTCCCTTCTGTTTGGGAAGTTTTCTATCATTATGCTTTTTTAAGTCATTTGTATTTTCTCCTGCTACTTCATGGATTCCTATCAGTCTTATGTTATTCTTCTTTGCATCATCTAGGAGTTGTTGAATGGATTTCTCATATCCCTTACTGTTTTATAAGAGACCTCTCTTTTCACAATCACTGACTGCAATCCTATCTTCTATATCTGATATTCTATCTTTGCATTCCTTTATTCTGTTGCATACACTTTCAATACATTTTTTAATCTCCTGGATATCTGTTTGAATCGTGTTTTATGGATTCCATTTCTTTCCTCTATTGGGCATTCATTGTTTCAATTTCTTTCTTATGCTGGGCCTTCAGGGCTTCTATCATGGTTCTGAGCTCATCTATTTTTTTGTCAGTTTCTGTTCTAGAGTCTTGAATCATGACTTCCATTTTGCTCATCATATGTATGGTTATCTGGGAAATTATTTCTGTTTTGAATTTTTCTAGAGCCTGGTTGATCTGTTTTGTTGCTTGCTGTGCTATGGGTTGAGGGTGTACTGCTGGTTCACTATCAGGCTTTCCATCCTCACTTGCCCTCCTGTTTGCCATTGGTGAACTGGAAGTCTGTCTTTCTATCTTGCTTAAGTGTTTTCTAATTTTAATTTTGTTGTTGGGTTGTCCTTGGTTTAATTTCTGGGTTATTACTTAAATCTTCCTGATATAGTTGTGCTTTAGCTTTTGGGTCTCTACTGACTCATAGACATTCTCATTTTCATAATATCAGAGAAAACAACTCATTAAATCAATCACAATCATTTATCCCAATTGATACAATCAGCAGCACGATAGGATCAAGCACTGTTTACAAATTGACTACTTATGGTAGTCATTAATCTATCACCTTTAAACCATTTGAATTAAATTAAAATCAAGAAGCAGCCCAAAATATATTTTCAGTGAATACACTTTTCAATATAGCATCTTTACTATTTAGGATGGGGGCTTACACAGAGTTAGGATGAGAAGAGTAGATAAGTGAAAGAATTGGAGAAGGATTCAAGTGAAGCCAGAGGACATAGAATAACCATACAATCTTTAGGAAACTATTAAATCCAAAAGGGATAGACAGATTGCAAGAATAAGGACAAGTATATATCCCCTGAACAGTAATAGGGGCTCACTTTCCCTTGAAACTATTGACCCACGAGTGAGGTAAAATGACAGAAGAAAAGAACATAAAGAAGAAAATGTTAAAAGAAAAAGTCTGAGTTAGAGCAGGAGCAGGAACAGAAAGGGAGATGTAGGATAATATGATGGATCAAGAGACTGAGTTGGAGAAAGAGGACAGAAAAAAAGAAAGAATTTCCAGGGTGGAATGAGGAAAAGAAAGAAAAAAAAAGAATTTGAAGGGCCTCTTTCACACTATATCTCTGCTGTCATAATACACAACAGGCACAGCCATGTGCATAACCAAGTCCCCTGATCTCAGCTCGCCAATGGCAGATCCCCATGACTCAGACAGACCTCAGGCCACAAGGCCCAGATTTAGTTCCTGACGTCCCGCAGGGTTGAACTCCACACAGTTCTAGTACAGGTTTCCCCCGCCCTTTCTTTAAAGATGTTCAAAGTTGGGAGCTCAGAAAAATACCCTTCATGACTACCTATGCCTCTGCAGACTGGGTGCAAGGACTGGCACAATCACAAGGTCTGAGAGAGGGGTGTGTGTGTGTGTGTGTGTGTGTTTCAGGGGCACCTGCGTGGCTACCTTCCCTGCTGGAGCTGGTGGCATGCAGGCACTGGAGGGCACAGCTACCTGGTCCCGCCCAATGGGCCCAAGCAGGCCAGAAGGAGAGCAGATCTTGGAGTGGCCTTCCCAAATCTCACCTTCCTCGCTGGGGCTGGTCAGTTCCTGCAATTGAATAACAATGACAATTCAACATATCAGAATCTGTGGTACACAATGAAAGCAGTCTTACAAGGGAAATTCATAACAGTGAATACTCATATTAGGAAAACAGAGTGAACTCAATTACACAACCTGATGCTGAACTTCAAGCTTCTAGAAAAAGGAGAGTAGTATAAACCCAAAGCTCATACAAGGGAAGAAATTATAAAGATCACAGCAGAAATGAATGCAATGGTGACTAAAAGAACAATGCAAAAAAAAAAAAATCAATGAAGCCAAGAGTTGGTTCTTCAAAAGAATAAACGAAGTTGACAAACCCTTAGCCAACCTTATCAAAAAAAGGAAAGAAAAGGCCTAAATGCATACAATGAGGAATGAAAAGGGTGAAAGTACAACAGACCCAGCAAAAATCCAGAGGATCATCAATACCTGTTTCAAGAACCTATACACCAATAAGGTGGAAAATACAGAAGAAATGAATACATATGAATTACCAAAGTTGTACAAAGATGACCTAAAAATTCAAAATGACCCAATATCAATAAATAAAACTGAAAATCTAATTAAAATCTTACCAACTAAGAAAAGTCTGATGGCTTCACTGCTGAATTCTACAAGACATTTAGAGAGGAAGTATTGCCACTACTGTTTACACTCTCAGTAAAATTGAAAGGGAACCAATACTCCCAAATTCATTCCCAGAAGCAAGCATCACCTTGATCCCTAAAGCAGAGAAAGACCCAATCGTTAAAGAGAAATATAGGCCAATCTCACTAATGAATATAGATATAAAAATCCTTATCAGCAAGATACTCACAAATAGAATGCAGAAGATCAAAAAGATCATATACACCCTGACCAACTGAGATTCATCCCAGGGGTTCAGGGATGGTTCAACATATGCAAATCAATAACTGTAATACATTATATTAATAGAGCCAAGGACAAAAACCATATGATCATCTCAATAGATTCAGAGAAAGCATTTGACAAAAATCCAACATGCATTCATGGTAAAAACCCTCCAAAAAATTGAAATAGAGAGTATCTACCTCAATCTGATAAAAGCCATCTATGAGGGGGTGATGGGAGGGCAGGGACAAGGGGAAAAAATGAGAACCAAGACCTGTCATATAAAGGTACAAGATCCCAATAATGAATGTAACTGTACTATATACCTAAAATCTACCAATAAACTCAATGAGGGAAAAAAAAGCCATCTATGAAAAACCAACAGCCAATATGATACTAAGTGGTCAAAAGCTGAAATCCTTCACACTAAAATCAGGAACAAGATAAGGATGTCCACTATCACCACTCCTGTTTAATACAGTTTTGGAAACATGAGCCACAGCATTTAGATAAGAGAAAGAAATAAAAGGAATAAAGATAGGAAATGAGGAAGTCAAATTGCAGATGACATGACATTCTATTTAGAAGACCCCAAGAACTCCACCAAAAATCTTCTAGATTTAACTAAATTCAGCAAGGTATCTGGATACAAGGTCAGCACACAAAATTGAAAGCTTTCCTGTACATGAAAATAGAATCACTGAGAGAGAAATGGGATAAACAATTGTTTTCACGATAGCATCCAAAAAATTGAATTACCTAGGAATCCACCTAATGAAAGAAATCAAAGACATCTACTCTAAAAACTACAGCACTCTGAAAAAGATTTAAGAGGATATCAGAAAATAGAAAGATATCCCTTACTCCTGGATAGGAAAAAAATCAACATAGTGAAAATGGCCATACTTCCAAAATTGCTATATAGATTCAATGCAATCTCAATTGAAATCCCAGCAGCGTGCTTTACAGACTTTGAGAAAACAGTCCAAAAATTCATTTGGAACAAGAAGAGACCTCGAATATCAAAAGCAATTCTAGGAAATAAAGACAAAGTAGGGGTTTATCACAATCCCTGATTTGAAACTATCGTACATAGCTAATGTGATTAAAAGCAGCATGGTACTGGCAAAGAAACAGACCTGAGGATCAATAGAAAAGATTAGAAGATGCAGAAATAATTCCAGACACACTCAGCCACCTCATGTTCAACAAAGGAGCCAAACACCTGCACTGGAGGAAAGATAGCCTCTTCAATAAACGGTGTTTGAAAAACTGGGTTTCAACTTGCCAAAGATTAAAACTAGACCTATATCTCTCACTGTGCACTAAGCTAAAATCAAAATGGATTAAAGATCTAAATATTAAAATAGAAATACTAAGCTGGCTAAGAGAGAGGTTATGTGGATCTCTTGAAGACATTGGTGCAGGAAAATATTTTATGAACAAATCCTCACTTTTCTGTGAGCTAGCACAAACAACAACAAATGGGATCTCTTCTTATTAAAAAGCTCTGCACAGTAAGAAAAACAACAAATATTGTGAAGAGACAACCCAAAATGTGAGAAAAACTTTTCACCAGCTTTCCTTCAGACAAAGGTCTACTATCCAGAATATATAAAGAGCTTTAAAAAATCAGACCTCCCAAATTTAAAGACCCAATCAAAAAATGGGCACCTGAAATGAACAGACATTTCTCAGACAAAGAAATAGAAATAACAAATAAACATATGAAAAAATGTTCAACATCACTGGTCATTCAGAAGATGCAAATGAAAACAACACTGAGATTCCATCTCACCAGAAAGAATAGCTGCTACCATGAAATCAACCAATAACAAATGCTGGCAGGTCTATGGGGAAAGAGGAACCCTGCTCCACTCCTGGAGGGAGTGTAGACTGGTGCAACCACTGTGGAAAGCAGTATGGAGATACCTCAAAGAACTAGGATTGTAGGTCACATTTGATCCAGCTATCCCTCTGCTGGGTATCTTCCCCAAAGAATTAAAAGAATCATACCATAGTGATATATGTGCACCTATGTTCATAACAGCACAATTCATGATAGTTAAAACTTGGAAGCAGCCCAATTGTCCATCAACAGGAGACTGGATAAAGAAAATGTTCTTTTATTATAAAATGGATTAGGGCCAGGGATTTAGCTCAGTGGTTCTGCCACCTGCCTTTCAAGTGCAAGGTCCCGAGTTTGATCCCTGGTACCCCAAAATAAATAAATAAATAATAAAAAATAAAATGGAGCAGCTTTTTTTTATATAAAATGGAGTACTAATCAACCATAAAGAATGAGAAACTAGAGACATTTATAGCTAAATGAATGCACATTGAGGCAATACTCAAGTGAAATAAATAGGACACGTGTAAATACCAAATAGTTTCTCTAGTGTGATAAACTAAAATTGTAAATAAGGACTAAAAGGTATAACAGATAATTGAAATAGGAAGAAAAGGTGCAAAGGGGAAGGGGAAGTGGGAGGGGTAGGGGAAAAGAAAGATGGGAATGTAATTAACATGAGAAAAAGAAAAAATGGAAACAAAGTCTTTGTAGATAAGGAGGGGTGGAGGGGTTGAAGGGAGGGCAGGAGAATGGGGAGAAAATAAGAACCAAGATGGATTATGTAAAGATGCAAATTTCCAATGATGACTATTATTGCATTGTATACTTCAGATGTACCAATAAAATTAATTAATTAATTAAAAAGTCTGAGCCTATCTTTGAGTACACCCTGCAGTTAAACTGTCAACCACAGTATTTGAGAAGTGTTGCTGCAACTTGAATAACCATGCAAAATAGATGTGTGTTGTGTGGGAAGATCCTCTTGGCCACAGATTGGTCACAGTATGGTTTAAGGAACCCTCCATACTTCCTGATCTGATCCTCAGCTGTGTAGGTTTACAGAATCTATTGTCCCTGCATCAAGACATGGCTGGGCCCAAGAAGAGTCACACATACTAACCAAATTCATGAGAGTATGAAATATTAAAGCTTAATATCGGTATACACTTTATAGAAGCTTACCTCCTAGTCTTTACATGTGTTCTTCCATTTGCCTGGAGTCATTTCTTTACAATCTTTTCTTCCTTGCTCTGACTGGCCAACTTTAGGTCTCTATTTAATAAATCCCCCCATCATGTGTTAGCTAATGCTCCTAGTCTGTATTCATTTCCCATCATAATACTGAATGTGCAAAGGGAAAGTGATTTAAAAAATCCACTCATATTCTATCTATCTTCTTAGATACAAAGAGAACAGGACTATGTTCCATAAACAAGCTCCATAAACAGGTAATTCCATTTGTAAATTCTGAGCAAATCGATATAGAAAATCACGCTATAGCTGGTTGTGGTGGTGCACATCTGTAATCCCAGCACTGAGGAGGCTGAGACAAGAGGATCTCTGTGAGTTCAAGGCTACCCTGGGTTACATAGTGAGTTCAAGGACAGCCTGAACTGCATAGCAAGACCCTGTCTCAAAAGAAGTTTTGAGTTCAAGGAGAGGAGAGGAATGGGAAAAGAGGGGTGGTTTATACCATACACAAGTGCAAATTCCCTATGATGAGTGCTAACATTATGTATCTCTAAAATGTGTCAATAAATGTTTTGCTATTTAAAAAAAAATGGTTGAAGGACTACAGTGGTCGGAATGTGTCCCCACCAAATTCATATGTTGAAATCCTATGATAGTATTGGGTGGTGCAGCCTGTGGGAGGTGATTTGATCATAGGATGGAGCCCTCATGAATGTGACTATCACCCTTCTAAAAGAGGCTGGAGGGGATTTTTTTCTCCTTTCATCATATAAGGATACAATAAGATGGTGCCATCACTATATGTGGAATGCTCCAGCACCTGGATGTTGAACTTCCACTCTCTAGCACTATAAGAAATAAATAAATGCCCATCTTTTTTTTTTTTTTTTTTTTTTTTGTGCTCTTGCCCTGATCCTCGGCGCCACCTTG
>NW_022900926.1:42048855-42096412 GCF_012274545.1 Fukomys damarensis
TTTTTTTTTTTTTTTTTTTTTTTTTTTGAGACAAGGTCTAGCAATGTAGTTCAGGCTGGCCTCAAACTCCCTGTGTAGCCCAGGCAGGCCTCAAACTGGTGGAGATCCTCCTGCCTCAGCCTCCTGAGTGTTGAGATTACAAGTATATGCCACCAATCTCCACTATATCTGTGGTTTACAAGCAGCCCCATTTATGATATTCAGTTTCAGCAACCCAAATGGACTAAGGCAATGTACCCATTAGAATGTAGCTTGCCATTTTGACAAAGATATATCTGAATTTTTACTCCTTTCCACATTTCATGATTTTTGTCAGTATGAAAATATCACTTCATAATGAAAAACAATTTTTTAAAATTTCTCACCAGTCTAATGTGCCCATGCTGCATGCAACTAAGTAGCAAAGATTTTCCAATCATTAATTCTGCTCTTTATCTTAACTTTACTAAAATGATAATAACACCTATCTAAAGACATTCTACTGCTTCTGTCAAAGAAATATTGCCAAATGCATTTGGCAAAGCTCAACTCATTTTAGGAGCAAATGAAAATTTTAGGAGAAATTTTAGGAGTTGAACTAAATTTCTGGGGAAACACCCTTGTGCTTCTAGTGCTGCATGGACACACACACTTCTGAGTGTCTCATGAGCCAGCCAAGCCAGGAGGGGGCCGCAACCCTTCCTGCTTTGCCCAGGACCCAGAGTATCCCCAGCATGTGGCTCTTTCAGTTTTAAAACAATGAGCTAATGGAGCAAAACAGGATGGGTTGGTTGCCCTCCACAGGAGCTGCCAGACCCAAGCAACTATACTTGCTAATGGCCTCCTGGGGACACAGTATTCTTGGCCCCTTGACAAGCCCCTGCTCACTCAGCTGCACCCCCCATCCACCGTGAGATTTCCCCTGGGCCTTCCAAAGGTCTAGCTAATCCAGAGGTCAACAAAGGAATTTATCAGTCCTTCAACAGGAACCCAAGTAAGCCCTAAGTCTCTAGACAGATCTGTCCTGTGGCATTTGAGAATTTCTAAATCCTGTAATACCTCCCCCCATTATCTCCTGGCTTTGTGTTCAGGACCACTTCTCACAGGCACTCAGATGTCCTGATTTCCCAGGAATTCTGAAGATATATGAGAGCAAGGTCCCTATTTTCCCTTACTATTTTTCCTGCAGCAAGTTCCTATGGGCCATGAGCTCCTGTGGGTCTTTGAGTTTGCCAGGCTCATCCCACACACTGGCCCACTCCCTCCCCTCCAGGAGATGTTTTCATCTGTCACCTCCCCAGGAAGCCTTTCCAAGAGCCCACCCCAAGGCTCTCTCTCCTCATCCATAACATTCTTGGATATTGTAAGACTTGAATAGGCTAAAGTTGACTCCATGCTAATCGGCCAGACTGTGCTTCTTCATATGCTAATTGCTACCTTGGTTAACAGCCCGCCCAGGGGCAAATGGTTTGACAAAAGGTGACCCTAGAACATTTCCTGCATAAGATAAGCAATGTGTTTGCAGTCTTGTTCTGTGAATTCCCTGACTCTTTGTTTAGAAAAACCTTATAAAAAGTACCTCAGCCCCTGAGTAGTTGCCTCTCTGAGCCCCCTGGCTCCGGGAGTGCCGTCTGGCCAGACTAATAAAGGTCTTTTACCATCTAGGCTGGTGTGTTCCTTTCTGGGTTTCTCGGTTCTCTGTCGTGTTCCCGGAGCCTCGCTGGGTGTTAGGGCCCAGCATCGTGGAGGCCTTTCGGCTGTTCACGCTCCATGGAGTGGAAGTGAGACTTTAGGTCTTACAATATCTAAACAAGCCCCACATGTTTACAGGGTTTGCCCCCCCAACTGTGTCAGCTCTATAAGGGTAGTGTGAGGCTGTCTTTCTTTATTTAATGGGTGATTAGAATTATCAATAATCTTCAGCCAAGGAGCTCATTCCCACCCCCCTCACTTGACACATGGAGCTGTGGAGAGAGTCACACCCTTGGTGTGTATAGCCACAAACACCGATTGTCACTATATACATTATTCTTAGATAGTCATTGTTCTTCTTAACTGGAATATAATTGAAAAGCCAATATTACATATTTTCATTTTCTCACACCACTCTTGTTTCATGTTCTAGAGGATTCTTTTCCATCTCTAGGATTTGTCTTTCTTTTTGTCCTTGTAGCACCAACAACTTCAGTTACAATGGGTCTCCAGGTTGATGTAGTACTAGCTGCCTCTTCTACAAAGAATAGGATGCAGTGTTTTCTCCAACTGATTTCTTCTGAGCTTTTTAAACTAATCAGCCCCAGTATGGCATAATTTAAACAATAACAAAAACAAATACAGATCCATTGTTTCAGTTTAACATGTTTGTGACAAGAACTCAGCACCAGAGAAAGAATGCAACATGGAAATCAGAGACACATGCAGCGATGACAGTATCACTTGAGAGTAAGTAACTTTTTTGTTTGTTTGTTTGCTTGTTTGGTTTTAAAATATTTCCCTGCCTCCTTCCCCTTAGCAATGCTAGTAATCAAACCCGGGGCAAAACCCCAGGCCTCGCAGAGCATGATCTTGAGTGCAGTTCATTTTTCCTAGGATCATCCTAACATCAAGGAGCACCTAGTAGGTGCTGGGCAGCTGATAACCCTTAGTGACCCAACAGTAGCAGCATTCTCTGATCACACTGGGGTTCTGTGCCTCCACATTCAACCCAGTGGGAAAGTCATATGTGTTTAACAGATTCACCATGGTGTCTGTATAGGCAATAAGATCTTGTGGTCTTCTTCCCTATGGGGAAATTCACTATATTGAGGACTTATTTACTGCATAAAAATTTCTGGTTCTTTTTAGATTTTGTTATATAACTGCAAATCTAGTTTATATTGTTAAAGGTGGTAAAATAATAGTTACCACACTTTGTCATTTTCTAGGCTATTTAATACTATTGTTATTGCTGATTGTACTATTTTAGCTAAGATGACATAATTGTTAATCAGTTGTTCTTCCTGGTTTACCAAGATTTATACTGCCTAAGGACCTTAAACAATACTAGGCCAGGGTCAAAGAATCAGAGGCTGGGCCAAGTAGGCAGAAATTTCTCACCCCCAATAAATTTAGGAGATATGACCTTGCAACAGATTCAAAACCCAAAAGCCAGCTACACTAGGAATACATTTCTAAGAAGTAGCCATTTCTTAAGTGTTCTGACTACTGGCAATAAAGCTACTCACCATGAGCAATTTACAAGCATCAACCCAGGAATTAAACTTTTAAAAAAATAGAAAATAAGAAGCCACTTAAACAAGATGAAAACCTAGACTTTCAGCTCATCAAAGGCAAACCCAGGGGGAAATGAGGTGGGACAATCTAAAAGCCACCCACATGGACTCTGAAGTGGCAACAGTGGAAGTAACAAAGAAGATGAATGAGGCTCTAGAAATCAAAGCAGAAATAATTTTACAGATAACTACAGAGATGGTGACCATAATGAAAGACATGCTTAGTGACTCTAGATCAAATACAGATTTTAAAAATAGAGGAGCTCAATAAAATGATGGAAACCATAAATGCCCAGCATAGGAAAGAAATTGAATCAAATGAAACAGATTCAAACAGGCATCCAGGAGATTAAAAATTCTATTGAAAGTATATACAGCAGAATGAGCCAATGTGAGGACAGAATATCAGATATAGAAGGCAGGATTACAGTTAATGATCATGAAAAATTTTTCTTAAGAGTGGCAAGGGACCACAAGAAGTCAATTAAGCAGCTTCTAGATGATGCAAAGAAGAATAACGTAAGATTTATTAGAATCAATGAAAAAGCTGGAGATAGTGCTGAGGATTTAGCTCAGTGGTGTCATGCCTGCCTGGAAAGCATAAAGTTCTGAGTTCAATCTCAGAAAGAAAGAATGAAAGAAAAAAAGAAAGAAAGAAGAGAAGAGAAAAGAGAAGAGAAGAGAAGAGATAGTGCAAATAGAGCAAAAAGTTAAAAACCCTATTCGCAGAAGTAATGGCAGGGCCAGGGATGTAACTCAGTGGCACCACACCTGCCTGGCAAGTGCACAGCCCTGAGTTTTATTCGTATTACCAAAAAAAAAAAGTAATAATAATAATAATAATGGCAGAAAACTTGCCAAACAGGTAAAAGGAGTTTGACATACAGATTAAGTGAGGCATAAAGATCTCCACATAAAGATCAGCCATGAAAAAAAATTTTTTTCATCAAAGCATCTTGGAGTAGTCAAGATTCCAGAAATTCAACCTAAGAAAAGAATTTTTTAAAGAACAGAATATTAAAATCTGTTAAAGAAAAGAAATCACCTATATAGGAAAGCCCAGCAGAATCACAGCAGACTTCTCAATACAAACCCTAAAATCAAGGAAACCTTGGAGTAAAGCATTTCAAGCCCTAAAGGGAAACAACCTTTAAGCCAGACTGTTGTACCCCACAAAACTGTCTATTAAAATTGATGGAGATAGGCTGGAGATTTAGCTGAGTGGTGCTACTGCCTGCCTCACAAGTACAAAGTCCTGAGTTCAACCCCCAGTACAAAAGGGAAAAAAAATTGATAGAGAATGATACTTCCATGACAAAGAACACCTGAGGAAATTCATGGCCACCAAACCCCCATTCTAAAGTGTTCTGAAGGATAGTCTAAAAAGAGATAACAAGGATTACAACTCCATAAACCCCAACCGAATGAATCCACAAGGAAAGGCAAAAAATTCAATGGAAGAGGAAAGAAACAAGCCAACACCAGGAAAATAACATAACAGGGATAAGTCAGTACATATCAGTTATAACCATCAATGTTAATAGTCTTGAATCACCAATCAAAAGACACAGACTGGCAGAACAGATCAAGAAGCAAGATCCAACAACATGCTGCATACAAGAAACACATTTAATTTAAAAGGAAATTCATAGACTGAAAGTCAAAGGATGGAAAACAATACTCCATATGACAGGAACCCAGAAAAAAAGCAGGGGTAGCTATTCTATTTGCGGACAAACTGGATTCCAAGTCAAGACTGATTAAGAGAGGCACAGAAGGCCACTTTGTCCTTGTAAAGGGAACAATTCAAGAGGAAGAGGTAACAATCATAAATATGTATGCACCAAATACCAGTGCACACAACTATATAAAACAAATATTAATGGACATTAAAAATCAAATAAGCACTAATTGTTAGGGAATTGATCATGTTAAAGTATGCTGTGACGCCGCCTCACAGGCTACATTCTCCTGGTACATCTTGGCTCCTAAAATGACCTCATGCCCTTATCTCTGGTTTCCCTCCCCACCAAGGCCACAGTGGTCCAGGAAAGTTGAAACCTGTGTCTGCAGGACTGGGCCCATTAAAGCAATCTGGCCTGTGATAGGTTAAAAGTAGCTCACTCCTTATAAATATGCAATAGCCCACCCCAAAACTGATAAAAGGACCTTCCTTTCTTTGTTCTTCTCTCTCCTTCTTTTTCTTCCTCCTCTCTCTCTCTCTCTCCTCTCCGCCTCCCGGCCTTTGTGCTCTGCCTGATTCTCTGCAATAAAGATCTCCTGTCGGACCTCTCGGTGTGTGAGTGACCTGATTGGGAAGGGGACACCCTAAGGGGACACACGAGACCCCTTTCACTAATACAATTGTAATGAAGGACCTCAACACCTCACTGCCACAAATAAATCAACTAGACAAAAACCAACAGTGAAATATTAAAACTGAACCAAACCTTTGAACAAATGGACTTAGTAGAGGTCTACAGTGTATTCTACCCCAATTAAGTAGCAGAAGCAGATGTGAGAGAGCTCCTAAACCACTGGGTTGGAGTGTTTCTCCTTCATCATGCAGGTGACAGGAAATCACGGAGAGGATTTAGGAAGGGAAGGGCACAGTCAAATCTGCATTTTAAACCAGGCATGGTGGTATACGCCTGCAATTCTAGCACTCTCTGATGCTGATGCAGGACTGCAAGTCTAAGTCCAGCCTGGGCAATTCAGTGAGACCTAGTCTCAAAATAAAAGTAAACAGTCTGCGGATATAGCTTAGTGGCAGAGCACTTTCCTCGCATTCATGAAGCCCTAAGTTAGATGCCCAGTACTACAAAAAAAAAAAAAAAAAATCTGCATTTTCAATAGAGGATTATGTAAGTTGGACAAAAAAAGGAGGGAGGCCAGAGAAAGAAAACTGTTATAGAAGCCTTTTCTGTCAAGGTAAGAAGAGCTGAGGACCAGAACAAAGGTAGGACAGTGACTTTGAAGAGAAGAGAGACAACGTGTCATGCTCACTCCTTCCCTGCCTTCTCTGCCTCTCTACTGATTCACCCAGTGTGCCACCTTGTTGAAGGGTGATCAACTCTCCAAGTGCCTAGAAAGGGGAATGGCAAGGGCTAAAGACAGAAAGACAATAGAGACTTGTGCAATTTCAAAGTATACATGGGGGCCGGGAGGTCAGTGCCTCACAGCATCACAGGACCATTAAGGCCTCAGCTGTGACGAGAGGCAAAACGAAGTTAAGTTTCTGCATGCCATAGCCAGCTCATAGCAAGAAGACTAGGCCTTGGACAGCCCTAATCATAATTTCATTATGAAATGATTTTCCCAAAAGTTATGTAGAATGGCTCTCAGCACTTCTTGACAAAACTGAACCAAACTTTCTCCCTCCAATACTGGACTGCCCACAGTGAAGACAAGCAAAGTTATCCGCTCCTTGTCCTGTTCACCCAAGCTTGTGCCTTTTCTATCCTGTGGCCAAGGTGTGCTAGGATAGTCACAGTGGTTGCCAAGAAAATAAGAAAAATACCTGTATACAGCTTGTGAGAGAGCTGATTTATTAAAGTACCAGCAGGCAAGGACTTATTAGCAGAAAAGGACAGAGTCCTGTGGCAGCAGGCAGGACAGGAAAGTCACCAGAAGTACGTGAAATGTTCAGTGGCACAGGCTGGAATAGTTAACCACCAGAAAGTATGTGACAGGCCCAACAGGGAAGCCACTAGAGAGCTCCAGGTATCCAGTGGCAGCCAGCTGGACTGTAGCCCTCCACAGTATTCTGTTCCACATCCATTTGTAACAGAAAGGGGATTTTGTAGATTGAATTGTATTGCAGTGACATTATTAGCTTGCTTTGTTTCTTTGTATGATGTCATCCAAGGAACAGCTGACCAAGCACAGGGACAGGAAGGCAGACTCTACAGTTCCAGTGTCCCTCAGGTAGCACTTGTCCAGACAGTCCAGGCCCTGTTCACTTATAACGTCCCCTTGACTTGGCACTAGTGTTGAGAATGTAAGAGAGGCATTTCAAGGACATAGTGCCAAACACCTTATTTTTTCTTGGAGGTGATATGTAACTAAAGAAATGAATTAGATGTGTTGTCATTCTCTGGCTGCTATATATCTATACTGTCTTGAAAAAAGTGAATGAGAAAATGTTTTGAAAGAGTATAACTTGGGATCACACAATGTCCGTGATGTAGATGTTTAATCACATTTAAGTTTAAAATATTTTCTATACATGTAAATGAACTTTCCTCCTTACAAGCTGGATGTGACTTGGCATACCACAGGGCAGGACTGGAGAGCAACAGGGAGGATGATGTGAGACCCAGGTTGGCCACCATCCAGGTGTGAGGGTTTTCTGCTAAGGACAACAGTAGTGTGTGGCCTGTGGGAACTGCATAAAAGCATGACAGGGCAGATCTTTGCTGTCAAGCCCTCCACCGTGTTTTTGCCATGGGATATTCTGTTCAAACAATGTAACTGTTTGTACTCTACCATGTTCCTGTTTGTGCTGCATGATGTTTGTACCAAGGTTTCAAAAATGTTCTATTCGCTCCACCCATCCACCTCAATGAGCAAGCTCAACCTGTAGGTGGGTGAAGATCTCTACATAAGGCTGCTTACGTTGCTTTCAGGGCTCAGATTTCCAAGTATGAACTCCCCTGAGTCCGAGGGCATAAAATAAGAATCCTTCCATCTCTCTGAGTGCTGAGTGCTGCTTGACTTCTTCCCACCAGAGACACTGAGACAACTGTAACCCTTGGCTGTAACCCTGCGCTGTCCCACTTTGGGTAACACAATGAGGCCACGTATCCATGCAGCACAGTGTCTGCCCACCGTTAAGTGATGTGTACACTGGTGGTGGTATGTGTAGTGACAACTCCATTTCGCTGTCATCTGTTTGAATAGGTGATTTGTGCCTCAGTGTTTTCATCCATAAAGTGAGAACAAAACAGCCACACCTTCTTCTCTGAGCTATGAAAATGCAACTGGATTTTGTAAAGATTCAAAAAGGTTATGAGAAGTATGTTAGATGGTTTTAAAACAAACAGAAGACAGAAGCTAGGAGTGGTGGCATGTGCTTGTAGTCCTAGTACTCTGGCAGGCTGAGCCAGGAGGATGGCCAGTTAAAGCCTAGACAGGGCAAATTAGTGATTTAGCAAGACTCTCAAAATTGAAAAAAAAATTTCTTAAAATTCTCAGGATGGAACTCAACGCAGAGGCCCTGGGTTCAATTCCCAGTGTCAAAGAAAGAGAGGGAAGGGAGAAAGGGAGGAGGGGGAGGGGGGCGAGTGTGGCGGCACATAACTGTAATTCCAGCACTCAGGAGGCAGAGGCAGAAGACTGCCTTGAGTTTGAGACCAGCCTCAGCTACATAGTGAGTTCAAGGCCAGCCTGAACTGCCTGGGGAGACCCTGTCTCAAAAACAAGAACAAGGTCGGGGAGGGAGGGAGGGAGGAAGATGAGAGAGCAGGAAGGGAGGAGAAAAGGAAGGAAAGAAAATGGGGGAGGGAGGAGGGGAGGAACAGGAAGAAAGGAAGAAGGCCTGTGGGGACTGTGTAAGTCTGGAGGGCACATCATGGGACATTAGGGCATCCCAGGATCTTGAAATCATAGGAATCTCAGCCCTGCTCCCTTTGTTCCAGACGTGGACCAGATGAGTGCCATGGTCTGACCTGAATCAGCCACCTGTCCAGTGGCTGCAGCTGCGCACTCCTGGAGAAATCCCAGGCAGTGGTTCCTGTGGAGTGATCCCTCTTCTTATTAGCACCCTCGAGGACTCGATGAGCACGGCAGAAACATGGGAAAGAACTGCACAGGTAGGCAAACTCACAAATACACCTTTGAAATCTAGAGGCTAGGTAAAATCTTTTTTGCAGGGGCCTTTGTTGTGCATTGTAGTGTGGTTAGCAGCTCTCAGGCTTCACCCTCAAGATACCAGTGGCACCCTCCTTGTCAGTCCCTGTTGTGACAACCAAAAATATCCCCATACATCGCCAATGTTCTCAAGAGGCCAGGACACTCCCCACTGAGAACCACAACCCTGCTGTGTTTCTTTTTGCTTTTGGTATCAAACTCAGTATCTTGTGCTTAACAGGCAGGCAGGCACTACTGAGCTACATCCCCCCCGCTCCTCACCCTGCTGTGTTTCTACAACTTTGTATGTTGACAGGATTTCAAATCTTCCTCCCTGTGAATAGAAGATGTAAACACCCCATACAGCTATACCAGTCTGGTTTTGGACCTAAATTTATTGGCTTCAGACATTTTGCCCATCTGGCTGATATTGCCAGGTGACAGCACTGAATTCCTGGGGAGACTTGGGTGTGGTCATCAGGAGAAAGCCCAGGTAATTCGGTAGTGAGTTGGAGAGGCAGCTGGGGCAAAGGTGAAACCTAATAAGAGGCTTGAATTCCACAGCGTGCGTCTTTTGTGCCTAAACTCCCCTCCATACCTGTCAAAAGCACTTGAATTCACTTTAAGTAAAAGCCCAATTTCCCAGAAACAAAATACCCAGGCCGGGGTTGGGGGGTGGGGGGGAGCTTTTTTCTCCCACAACAGTTTCAATTTCCTAGCTCAGCTGGGAAGTTTCCTGTTGTTACCAAGATTTTTTACAACTTATAAAATGACTGTGAATTACTTGTTTAACTAAACACGCTGTCTGGTGTTCAAGTGGTATTTCTATATATCAAACCACTTCCCCAGGTACAGAGTGAGATCTCAAGCACAAGATTAATCCACAATGACTTCTCCTCCCACATTATTCTCACTACCATGTGGACTCAAGTTTCCACTATTTAAAAGTGCCTCTTCTCCTCCATTTTGGATGTTGAAACAAAACCTCCATTTACTGAAGGAAACAGGGGATTTCCTTGGAATGCAAGCCAGGATATGGCTTTCCAGGATCTTTGAGTTGGAAATCAGAGGATGCACAGAACAGTGGAGTTTATTACTTTTTGTTTTTTGGTTGTTTTGTTTTTGTGGATGTGGTACTGGGGATTAAACTCTGGACCTTCACACTGAGCTACATTTCCAGCCCTTTAAAAAAAATGTTTTTTTAAATTGTGAAGCAAGGTCTTACTAAGTTGCCCAGGCTTGACTTAGAGTTGTGATCCTCCTCTCTCAGCATTCTACTATTTGTGTTCTTATGAACACAAAACCAACTATGTACCCTTGGGTGTGGAGACGGGAGGTAAAACATCACAAAAGTCCACAGCTCAGGCCATCCCATCTGCCCTGCACTTAGCAGCATTGTGTGCCCAGAGGGAGCCAGAGTTGAGGCTGGGCATCTGCCTAACTTGGTTTGCTCACCCTTCCTGCCTCCTCATGTGAGTCTACCATGTCATTCTACCACGGCCTTCAAAGCACAAATCAGCCGCTTTGGCAGTACCTGGCCTAAGAAACAGTGATTCCTTTCGGGCCTGGAAGAAAATTTAACCATCATAGAATTATTGAGAAATATTTTCTGTTCCTCAAATGACCATCCCTTTCTAAGAGCTTTTCAGGGGTCATGTTATAGATCTGTGTTTTCCAATATTGTGAGACATTCTCTGAATTGTTGTATGAGCAGCAATGTCTCAAATAGCTCTGTTTCTGAGTGGACAGTGTCACCAACTGAGTAGAAGAGGCACATTAGTCTTCTTACATGTTCATAACCTTTCCCATGTTTCTGTTGAGTTTGTCTAAGCTCTGTGTGTGTGTGTGTGTGTGTGTGTGTGTGTGTGTGTGTGAGTGGTGCTAGGGATGGAATCCAGGGCCTTATGCTTGCTGGACAAGTGCTGTACCACTGAGCTGATTTCCAGCCCTGTACTATTCTTTGGACTTCTTCTCCCACTTGAATCATGAAAGAGGAATGTCCTCCACACATAAGCTAATTTTCATATTTTATCTAGTAGTATCAGCAGATAAACAAGTGAAATTCATGTCCCCTCTCCGCCCTTTCTCCTCTTGTTACCTCATCTCTTGTCCCTTTTTTTTACCCTTCTTCATCTCCTCAATTCAGCATCACTCTGTCTTTCAGGTGCTTTGCAGGTTCTGAGAATGCACAACAGAGCACAGTGCTGAGCACAGTCCAAGGAGCATAAATGGAATGAAACCAGGATCAAAGGAGAGGCTTCTAGACAGTTTTTCACAAATGCAGTGAGGGCCAGCATAGAAGCTGCCTCCATAAAAACCTTTTCAGGACTTTCACAAATGTTAGGTATTCTACAGTTTTAACCTGACATAAAATAAGTACAGTGGCATAGACTTGGTTTTCATATGTGAGATGGAAGATGGCTTGAGATAAAAAGCAACACAGAAATTTGTGATATGCAAATAAACATTAAGATAAAATCTATTGATAAACAATATAGGAAATAACTTTCTGAGAAAAAAACTATCTTATTAATATGTTCATTCTCATCACATAATAGATATTTAGTAAATAAATCTTAATTGACTACATGGATAAATGAAATTGCTTTTTTTCTTATTATGAAAATAAATATCTATATATCCTAAATATTTTTTTCCTCTACTCTTGAACCCATTTAACTTAGGCAGCCAAGGAATAGAATAAAATGCATGGGCTTTGAGACCTAATTCTCAAGCTAGACAAAAACTATACAAGAAAACATCCTTTTGGTCTAGTTTGAGAAAAGAGGCATTGAAATCTTTCCTCATATATATTTTCAAACAAAAATCTAAACATAACTTATGTTTCTATTTCTTGCTTAAAACAACATCTGATTAGAGTTAATAATGCTACTCACAATCATTTATTAAGTGGTAAGCATTTCATGCTGTGATCTCATTTTACTGTTCCTTTTGATCCCTTGAGAGAGCTGGCTTTGTCTCATGGGCAGAAACAGACCTTGCAAAACCTGGATTACCCAGGCTCACGGGGGGGGGGGCTATCCCTGCTTCCTTGGAGTCCATTGTCTGGACTGTGCTTTGTGTTGGGCTTGTCCAAGCAGATACTCTCTTTGCCTGCATCCTTTGCCTCAAAACAAGTCACTGCTACTCGATGGAGAAAAGTTCGTTCTATGGGGATTCTTTTCTCAGCCAGTTATCAAATTCAGGCAATTCAATGCAGATTATAAAATATGTCTGAATCAAACTTTCTGATTTCCCATGGGTGCACAAAGGCAAACATGTTGTGTCCTTGGAAACAGAGACTAAGGGAAATGTGATTGAAGACAGTGTTTCATAAAATATGGGCTGATCTTGGCAGCAAATTATTGTCTGAAATTCTTATCTGAGCTCAGTAACCTCCCTTCACAGTGGGAATAAAACAATAACGCTTTTCATACAGGTTGCTGGCCAGTTTTGGTTGTCATTTTATTATTAAAGATTATGATTGTTCACACAATGGATACTGATATTTTTGCTATCAAATTTCTATTTTATCTTGTATGAAATTATTCACTAGTGTAGTAAGAAAAAAAGGATTGTTTTTTTTTTAATGTCCCCCTTCATTTTAGGAACATTATGCAGGAGAAGTACTATGAATTTAGACTAAAAGATGCACTCCAAAAATTCAGGAGAATGAAGGGAATGTACAGTAAAGAAAACCTCTAGCTTGCAAAACAAATAGAATAACTATGACAGACCTGCCCAGAGCTGCCGAACTGTTTCCCCCTAAGGTAATGAACTTCGGTAATTCATATCTAGAACCTATTTTTCAGGAAAATGATACAACACCTGGCTGGACAATGGGTGATTGTTGCAATATTGGGGACCAGTTTGTTCCTAGAGCCCAGGAACTAGATGATCAGTGGTACACACCAAACTTCTGTCCAGATGCGACACAATGAGGCTTTCATGGGGCCATGTCACAGAGGATTCCCTAGATAGAACAGTACAAAAGGAGGAGGGCAGGGATGGTGCTGACAGCTGCGGAAAGACTTCAAAACTCACCCTCCACCCTGGAGAGTCAAATTTTAGTGTTTCAAACAAATTACTTAGGAGAGGAGGCCAAAATCAAGAGCAATACTGTTCATTTCAAGTCTATAGTATTACAATTAGAACCAAACATACTGTTTAATGGAACATTTTGGGATTATCGCTCGAATGAGTCCATAGAAGTTACTTGACAAGAACTGGCTGCTGCTGCTGTATTCATGCTAGGACTTGAGAGGCAGGGTCTTGAAAGGAAATGTTGAAAAAAAAAAAAGCCATCAGAATGGAGAAAACAACAGCAATTCAGTTACTTCTAAATTCTAATGCCAAGTATCCATGATTGTGAAATCGATTTCTCCTGTGACCTAACTCTTGCAAGGCTCCATTCCCACATGTACCATAGGCTGCCAGTGTGCTAGGAAGACTGCAGACAGCCAGACTATGAGCATGCGTGTGTCCAGCTCCACACTTTGTACTTATGGTCTCCTTTCAAAGGACTCCAAGTGGAATGCTCTGCTGAAGCTCACTGGCATCAGATACAAGAGGAAATTTGAGAGGGGATCTGCCTCTCTGATGATGGTGTGCCCCCATGGCAGTGATTGTGCTATCAGGTTCTACAGAAGCCTGTGTTCCAATTAGCACTGGTCCCATGCCTGTGATCACCACAGGATCTTTGTGGCAGATGTGGAATCGACCCTGCAGTGTCCACTCCTTCCCCTGCAAGTTTTGGCAATAACCAGCTTGCATTCTAAGTGCTGGACAATTGTGTGGTAGTTTGTACACCTCGAAGCTCTGGGATGCATGATTAACAGGAATTCCTATGTTTCACTTTTGAAGAGTTCCTGATTCCCTACTTCTAGGAACTTAGATATCACCTAATGGCAAACAGCCCAGCCACAGACTCTGTTGCCTGGAAGGTGTAAACTTGTCTCTGGGCCAATGAGAGGAGCTGAAAAGTGGGTTTGCTTCCCACAGGGAGCCACTCACCTTTTCAAGGCTGATGTGACATTAAAAAAGATTTTTTTCATTCATCCATCCTGTATCAATCAAATGACATTTATCAATCAAATGACATGGGTACTTCTATTTCTGTCATCTGTGATGATTATGCAGGGAAGAGTAAAAGTGTAGATTTAAAATTGAAACTTATGTCGTCTCCACGAAAATATCTAGGGAAAGTATTGTATTAGATCTTAATATTAAAACTGCCCTGACTTCCTGACAATTAAGCTGTAATTATGTAGGAGGATGCCATTGTTCTTGAGAGATAGATATTTAGAGGTGAAGAGTCATGATGTACAACTATCATATAATTTTATATTCATGTAGAGAAGACACTGGGAAATCAAGAGCAGATTGGGGTGGCTTCACCTAAACTGTAAGGAAGAGAGGTGTTCTGATTAAGCCAGTACCAGAATGGTGGCTCTGAAGCACAAATGAAGAAGACCAAAATTTTGAGCTGAGATGGGTAGTTTTCCAGCTCTTTGCTACCATGACTGCTTGTATCCCTCCACTGAATGTGGTATATGCTCCCAGGGGCCTCTCAGGGTCACTGGTAGTCTTGCATCAGCCCACTGCTCAAAACATCCAAGATGTGTTTTTCTCATGACTGACAGTCTGTCACGCTTCTGTTGACACATATGTGTGAACTTTTCTCTCCTCATTCCTGCCTTCTCCTACATTCCAGCTCTCCCCACCACTTACTTCACTGTCATGCTTCCCACATCCTATGAAAATTGGCTTTGAGCATTTTTTTCTGCTATAATAAAATGCTTCCGACTGTATGATAAATAAATGAAGGCTAAAAGTACAAGATCAAGCATTTGGCATCTGGGGAGGGGCTTCTTGCTCAGCTTCACATGGCAGAAGATGGAAAGGCAAGACAGACACAAAGTCTGTCCATCAAGTCCTTTTCTCAGAGCATTGAGTCCATGCTTGATGGAGAGTCCTGGTGGCCTGGTCACCTCTTAAAGGGTACATCTCTTGGTGTCATCACAATCCTGAATGTGGGGACATATTCAAATCATAGCAGACATCATGGACCTTGTCTCTGAGGTCCTCGTCCTAGCCTTGCACCCTGGCTTCTTCCAGGGCATCACATGACCATGGTGTCTCATTGGATCACAACATGTGGCCAGAGCATGAAGTCTACTTTTGATGAAAGTAGTTCCCTCTTCTTTCTGAGTTTCTCTTCATGGCGCTACTACTTCTTATCCTTGAAATGCCTTTTCTCTGTCTCTAGTGGGTTATGCTCCCATTTCAGCATCTGTGATGTCTCTGGAATTCATTTATAGTTTTCTACTCTTGGCTCTATTTTTAGGCTCCTGCCTGGCTGTAAGGTTCCACCCTCTACACCACACAGTTCTTTAGAGGTAATTGCTGTTAAGAGTTCTCTGAATAGCAGTTCTTAACTCTTGAAAGTACTGATATGTAATTTTAAAACACAGAGAATTTGTGCTCAGTTCTCCAAACTACAGATCATGTCCAGTGTGAGTCAGAAACAAAAGAATGTGCCTCAGTCTCCTGCAGTCTTCTTACTGGAGTTACAGAAAATAGTTCTGCTCCCCTGGCTCTAGAAAACTACCTGCTGTGTCCTATTTAGCTAGATGGGAAAATCAAAGCTCTTAGAAAACACAACCCAGTGTTCCTAAAGGGAAGATCCAGGGGAAAGTCCTGGTGCCAGAAGGAAGTCTTGGGTTCCAAGAAAATAAATGAATCAGAAGCACAGCCAAGAACAGAACCCTTGAGCCTGACCACATCCATACCTTGAGATCGTAGAAACTTGGCTTCTCTCCATTCCCTTGCCGGGGTTGATCTCTTTGGCATTTATGCCTTTGAATGCCCATGTTCACAAATACAAAAGCATAATTTAATTGACTGGAACTAAATTCTAATGTATCTGTAACTACATTAAATGATGAAAATGAAAATATTTTTCCTTCTATTCCTCTATTTTTTTACAGAAAGTTGTTAGCTTTTTAAAGCAATTGAATCTCTGGTAATTTAAACATTTTCAACATATAAATGCAGTAATAATTTTCTCAAAATGATCAGCTCAAAGCTAGTAGATTTCAGAAAGGACTTCGAATTTTCTTAAATTCTCCCCATCTCAGACCTTGTGGATGTGTGCCTGAGTGTTCTTCCCCCTGAGAAGCTCTTGGGATGGAAGGAGCAGGTCCTTGATGTCACTGGTGAAGCAGTTGGTGGAGCCCAGGGTCACAGAGAGAAGAACACTCTGCAGGGCTGTGAGGAAACGGCACAAGACTGACCTTGGGCTAAGCACCTTCTCGTGGGAGAAACACATAGCCTCAGAAAATGGACAGTTGAGGAAAAGAGTGTAAGGAACCAGCCTATGCTTGTGATGGAGTGTCAGAGTTGGAAGGTTTGAAGTGATAGGCATGGGAGGCTGAGAGTGAGAGAGCAGGGACAGAGAGGTGGCGTGCTTGGGACATGTTCTCTTGGAGAGGTCACAACTGAGGCTTCAGATACTTTCATCACTGTCTTGTTTCTCCTAAGTGGGATACCTCCCACTTCGTGAGGCATGAAGATGCACAGGAACTGATGACACAACACAGGTTATATCACAAAGGTAGGAGTGACATGTGCCCCGGAAAACTGACGTAGGCCCCCTGTTTCCCCAGAAAACTTTTGGTGTCCCACACCCAGAGGAGTTTTTTCCTGGATAGAGAGAGAGAACCAACAGGCCACGACATTGCCAGGGTGAAAACCCAAATGCACAATGTTGCTGTGGCCTGAAAGATCACTCCAGCATTGCAAAGGCTCCTCGGTCCCTCCCATCATGAGCTATGTATTGTGTAACTCCAAGTGCCATAGGAGAGCCCCATCTAAGAGGACATTCAGATCTGGCAGTGATTTTCTCCTTGGTGTCTCTTTCTAGCATGATTACAAAGGTATCTTTCTCAAGCAGAAGATGCTTCCCCTTTACAGGACCCTAGAGAAAAAAGAAAGTCACAGAGACACAACTACAGTCACCGGGTCTGTGCTCAGAAATTCAATGTGTTCATCACTCCGAGCCCATTTGGTCCTCATACCAGGTGTGTACTGGACTGACCTGTCTGTCTGGGACTTAGAGGAGCAGGGGACATTGGAGATGCCCTGTCCCTCCACTGCCAGTCCTGGGTGAGACAGGCTTGGGTGGGGTGGGGGCGCAGCATACCTGGCATTGAGGGGGACACGTGTTTAGATTGGAAGGATGGGAGGGTAAGTAAGTGTTCTGCTTCTAGGGCAGGCTGAATGCATCTGTGAAGGGAGAAAGTCAGGTGACCTATTCCAGGCCTGAGTCCTCTGTTCTTACAGTGTTATGTCTTGCCCAGCTGGATTTTAACCACTCCTAAGCCCCAGGTAACTGGCCTGTTGTCTCTGAAAGGGACAGGCATGGGACTAGAAAGAAGTTTGAAAGGGGGAGATATCTGCCATGCCCAGGGGCCCTCCTTTAAGCTGTCCCTGTGCTCCCTGCTCTTCAACCTGCATAGAGGGGAGCACATGCAAACCAGGGAGAAGCCACCCATGCTGCTGGCACCGTGCTCTGGGACTGCAAGCCACAGACTGTGAGAAGTGAATTCCTGCTGTTTAATCTCCCACTTGGCAGCCAGTCCAGGAGGTGACACACATCAGAAAGGGAAGGGAAGGGAAGGGAAGGGAAGGTCCTGTGAAAAGTAAAGGAGGCGTTCCACTCCCCAGGACGTAGGGGTGGCCAGCCTGATAGTGGTCCAGGGGTTCAGCGTAGAAAGCCCCCTTTGAGACCCTGCCTCAATATTCTACGTTAGATTAGCAACCCCGACGGAGGAAAGGAGAGTGATATTTTAAAACACCACACTTATTCCCCCCAACCACCCTAACACAGAGACTCCTAAACAAAGATAGCAAAAGCGTGAAATGCATTCAGAGTCTGAACCCACCCAGCCAAGGGATAGCCAGCCTTGGAGTGGAGACAGCATGTGTTGGCACCAGGCCTTGTCATGGTGTTCAGAGCTAGGCCCAAGAGCTAAAGGTGGGCTCTGGGCCCACTTCTACCAAAGCAGAGTGGGGCCCCTTCTCTCGCTCCCTGCCACACCTCCATTTGTGCATCTAGGATATGGGGACGGGTATCGAGCTCCTCTCTAAGGTCCCTTTTTGTACTAAAATTCTATGGTTTTATTTCATAATGACAACTCATGGTGCATCAAGAAGGAAAAGGTTAAAATATGTACCGAATATTTTAGTTAAGAAAACAGGCAGCATGTAAAGTATTGTAGAAATACTTTGGAGTCATGAGAATTGGAAAACCATTTTGCTCTCTACAGATGTACGTTGTAGATTCTAGGAAAATTAATTGTGTGGAGCTCTTATCTCTCGCGATAGCATGTCCATCCTTTGTCTGACAGCCTGGCCTTCACGCAGCCTTCTGGGTGCCAGGAAGTGTCTTGCTGTGTGCTGCAAGGTCAGAGAACCCCACATGAAAAAAAAATACAGATAGTGTTTGAAGGAATTCAACTCCTGCCACCCTAGGCTGACCAGAGACCACTTTAAGCCTCTTCTGCCTTGCTATGGCTTTACACTGTTAGAGCTGCATAATCATAGGTTGATAAGGTTGAATAACCACGGCTATAGCCCATAACTCCCATCATTCTTCAGCCCTGCTCCTGACAGGCAACCGCCACTCCCGGTACCTTCTCAAGCTTTGTCCGCAGCAACTCCGCAACTCCTTTGCTCTGAAGTCTCCCCCTTGAAAGTTCCATTTTGACCTCTTCCCTTCACAGCCCCCCTTTATGCTCAAGACCCTATAAAAGATCCCATAGCCTGTCCAAGAGTTGTTGGTCTGGTCTAAGTGCCAGGGAAGTTCCACTCAGGTTTGTTCTGAAATAAACCTGCCCTGTCGAGTTTGGACCTTTGTCTTTCTTCCTTTTTCTTAACATTTGACATGACGTATCCAATTTCAGTCTTCTTCCAGAAATGGGATTTTTAAAAAAATGTACTGGTACATATCTGCCATACAAAAATGATTACATTCCTTGTGGCAGAAATAGGATTATTTAAGAAAACAAAAGTTGGGTATTTATAATGCAGTTAGCATTGTCATTCCTAAGAACTCAGTGGTTTCCTAATACCAAGAATCTATCTGAAAATTCTTCTAAAATTGAAAGTAAGAGTTTTGAAGATGGTGTCTCTGTCTCTTTTCTCTTAGCTGATGGCACATCTGCCTCTTCCTGCCTGCGCCGTGGCCAGTGGGGCCCCGGACAGCTTGAGCACAGCAAGAGCTCTGTCCTGCCCGAGGAAGTGCCCCTCTCTGCACAGGCCCTCTTCTCACCTTCCTCTGCCTGAACTTTCCTGGACTCTAGGTTACTTTCCTCCTATGTTGGGTTGACTCCAACATATCCTTCCCTCTCCATTCTCAGATAAAGATTCTTACCTAAAGGATATGAGCAATTCCCTCAGTGAAATTGTCAGGCACACGTGAGTCACTTTCCTGCCTGTGACTGTAGCAGTAGGAAGCACTCTGACTCTGTGGAAAGCATGACAGATGCCTGGACCCAGCCGGCTCCTCCTCCTGATAGAGGAACAAAGGATTCTCTTTAATTTGCTCTCAGGGAAACACAAATTGTGAGACCAATCTGGGAATCTGGTCCACTGCCTGAATTCTTTGGGGAGAAAAATCAAAGCTTCGAGGGAAGGGAGGCTGTGCAGTGTGCTGGTGTCAGGACAAGACTGGAAGCTCGTTGCCTGAGCTTGTTAGGGCTCCTGTTTTTCTTGCAGACTACAGCTTCTATGCACATTCTGTTCCGAGATAGAGCGCACACCATTTCCCACCCACCATCCTTGCCTTCCTGCACACAAACGGCCTGTTCCTTTGCAGCTAACAGCTATAACCACAGAGAAGATACCAAATGACACCTGTCCTCTCTCCTTTACCCTGAGATGTTCCTCCAGCCCAGCAGGTGAGGGTGTTCCACAGAACAAGACACAAGGGCAGTCAGTGCTTAGCTTTTGACATTTTTTAAAATTATGACAAAACATAACACAAAATTTACCATTTTAACTCTTGTTAAATTGAGTAGTGTTGGGTTCATTCACAATGTTGCACACTCATCACTTTTACTCATTTCTAAAACTTATTCATCTCTCTCTCTCTTTTAATAAAACAAGACCTCACTAAGAGCACTCAGTTGCCCTGCCTTACCTCACCTCCCTCCAGGAACCTGGGATTACAGTTGTGTGCCTCTTAATGGATGTTTTAATCATTTCCATTTTTTAGCTTTTGTTAATAATGCTGAGTTAGCTTTTGATTTTCAAAATAAACAAAGTCAATAGTTTAATTTATTTATTTATTTACTCACTTACTTATTTATTTATGTTTGGTACTGGGGATCAAACTCCGGTCCTTCCTTGCGCTTGCGAGGCAGGTAGTGGAACCACTGAGATAAATCCCCAGCCCCCTCAAGTCAATAGTTTTAAAGAGAGGTTCAGAATTCCAAGGCTCAGAGTTCATGCCATCAAGGAAAAAGTGAGGCAGAGGAGCCGCCTGTGCCAAGCCCTGATTGCAGGCAGCAGAACCCTGAGATAGGTGGATGTACAACTCGAGGAAATGAGTGTCCCCTCTCTGTGGGTACTGCCAGCACTTCCCCCACCACCAGAACTGGGAACTTAACTCAGGGAGACCTGCATGGGTGCAGGAAGAAGGGCTGAGTGTGGCTTGTAGAGATGCCTTGCTGTCCTGTGAGGGCTCCAAGAGCAAGCAAGTGCTCTCCTCAGTGATCAAGAGCACCTGTCACTCTGATTTGCTGGACAGAGCTACATGGGCCAGGGCATGAGCAGCTGTGTGTGATGCCAAGCTGGATTTTCTCAGGGAACTTCAATGGTGAGCTGTGGAGAGCAGCTTCCAAAGACTTCCGGAGGTCAAGAGGTGGGGCTTATCTGATACAGATGGAAAAGCAGCCCTGAGACTCAAGTTCAAAGATATATAGCCCAAAAGTGTGAACGTTTTTGATGTTTACAAAACCTATTTCATTCCTCCAGTTCTGATTCAAGTTCCTCTGGGTCTGATTCCTTCTCCCAATTAGCAGAAGGTAGGAAGAACATGTGTAATTTAAACATATTTTTTAAAAAGCCTCCTTTGATTTAGAGAGAAAAAAATGGAAATAGTGCTTCTCTCCCTAAAGTAGATAGGAGGGAAGTGCCAGTGGACGCTTGGAGGCCAGACATGGACTGGGCTTTGGTCCTGAGCCTCAGTGCAATCATTCAGCTCTGTAGCTGTTATGAAATGAAGAGTGGACAGGGGACAGGGATTTAGCTCGGTGGCTCCGCTCCTGCTTTGTAAGCAGGTTCTGAGTTTGATCCCTGGTACCAAAAAATAATTGAAATGAAGAGTGAGGGTCAGATGCTCCTTGAGGTGTCTGCAGCCTTTTTCATTTAAAAAAAAATATGCTTTAATATAGTCATTGCCTGGGAACTTTCTAGAAAGGCAAATTCCCACGCCCCACCCAGACCCACCAAATGTGAAACTCCTAGGCAGCCTCAGTGCTCTGATCCAAAAAGCTCTACAGGTGATTTTCATGTACCCTCAAGTTTGAAAGCCACTCTTTCAGTCAAATGAAAGCTGAATGAGCACAATGTGTAGAACACAGCCTCACCATCTTACTACAGGTAGGAGAATAAAAAGTGAACAACTGGTGATGCACACCTATAATCCTCTAATTCTTAGAGGTAGAGGCAGGAGGATCACAAGCTCAAGCTCAGCCTGAGCAAGTTGAAGACTTAGTGAGACCTTGTCTCAAAATTTTAAAAGATAGGAAAATGATTGGGAATGTAGCTCAGTACGAAGGTCTTGAGTTCAATCCCCAATAGAGGATTGAGGGCCAGGGATTTAGTGTCCAAACTTGATCCCAGGTACAAAAAAAAAAAATCTCATTAGAGGGTTGGGGGTGTGAATAGCACTCATTGGAAAATCACTAGATGTTAGAGAAAAATAGATTTAATACACCAGCTTCAGTGCCAAGCTGCATCAAAGGATGTAAGTTTTCACAAATAATTTATAAATATGAGTTGCTTTCCATTTATTATAATGCAATTAAATAATGTTTTTTTAAAGAACCAGTAGCCTGGTTCAGCAGATATCCCTATTTGATTAAATGTGTAATTCACAGAAAGCTTTCACTAATGAATGAAGCCCTATAATAATCAGCTTGTAGAGACCTATACAAGCTATTTTTTTAAAGCCATGCCATTAAATTTTTCAGAGGGATAGCTTGTAAAATCAAAATCAAGTTGGAGCTCGATGGGGCGGCCCCTACTCTGGGAGGCTGAGGCAGGAGATCACAAGTTTGAGTCCAGCCAGGACAACTTAGTAACTTAGCAAGCCACCATCTAAAAAAAACAAAACAAAACAAAACAAAACAACAAAAACAAAGTAGAGACTGGTTCAACCCTCAAAAAAAAGAAAGAAAGAAAAAAGAGGTCAGACCTTAGTCACCATTACTGCTTTTTTGAAAAACAAAAGTAGAATAACCCTGGCAATTTGTAGTTGTGCATGGAAGTGCAGTTCTGTAGCTCAGATCAGCGAAGGATTCCAGCGGGCATGGAAATGAGCTCTGTGTTATCAATTGTGAAGCAGAACGTTCTTTTGGGTCGAAGCCCTGGCTTGCCCTGCATGAGAGAATGTTCCAATCTAGGCTGATGTGAACCTGAGAATCACCCCACCTCCTGCACTCACCACTATTTTACATTCCAGTGATTGAGACTGGATAAGCAGAGGGTTTGTTTCTTTTAATTGTACTGTTGTTGAACTCTAAGAAAGTCCTACTTCAGGACACAGAACCTAAACCTCATTGCATTCATTCATTCACTCATTCATAGACAAGGGCTTGCTGTGTAGTTCAGCCTGGCTTTGAACTCACCATGTAGCCCAGGCTGGCTTCCAATTCAAGGTGATCCTCCTGCCTCAGCCTCCAAAGTGCTGGGATTACAGGCATGCGCCACCACACCAGTCACCCCATTGCTTTTAGATGAATAAGGAATGTTGTTTTTTTCTTGAATTAAGGAATTTAATGGTGACAGCCACATTTTAAAGGACTCTAATGGTGGCACATGTCTGTAAGCTCAGCACTCTCCAGGCAGAGGCAGGAGGATTGCTGTTAGTTCAAGGCCAGCCTGGGCTATGTAGTGAGTTCAAAACCAGCCTGAACTATATGGTGAGGCCCTGCCTCAAAAAAGAAAAAAATAAAGTATTCAGTGGCACCACCGATGCCTACTTTTTTTCAGAAAAATGTTTAAATCTGACCCATGGAAGGTGGATCAGCGTGTGCTGTCATACGTGGACACTTCTGGGGACACCTGGCCCTGCAATATGCTCGGTGCCTAGCCAGGCTTGTCTTCCTGCTTCCCTGTGGTCTCTGGCGTAAGTGCAGTCTCCTTCTAACTCTCCTAGTCCTGCCTGTCCTCAGGGACCTTCTCTGTGTTCATCTGCACTTGGCACCCTTTCCTCAGTCAGGGATGTGGCAGTGAACTTATTGAAAGCTGTACTGATTGTGCTCCCTGAGGGCAGCATCAAGGTGGAAAGATTCCACTGTTGGCCCAAAGGCAAGGTCACCTTCAAGACTCTTATCAGTCGAGCATGGAAAAGCCCACTCAGGGCAGTTCTGGCCTCTATTGCAAGAAAGGCAGTCCTGGGCAGCATTGTAAAAGGCTTGTCCCACTGGAGACCTGGAGGATCACTGCCTCCTATCAGATGGCCTCTCCACCCCCTAGCACCCAGGCTTCCATCACTGACCTAATTGGAATATTTTCTTCCTGCCTCATTCATCATTCAAGGTCCTACATTCGTTCTTTCTCTTCTCCCCAACTTCTTCCTGCTATAAGACCCAGGTTTTTGTCCCCTCACCTTCTACTCTTCCTACTCTTACCTTCAGTGTGGCATTGCCACATTTAACAAATAAAGAACTCTAGGTTTATTTTTCCCCTCCTGGTATCAGGAATCAAACTCAGGGCCTTGTGCTTGCGGGCACAATGCCATTGAGTTAAATCCCTGGCCCTCTAGGTTAAAAAAATAATTTTTTTTGTACCAGGGATCAGACTCGGGATTTTGTACTTGTGAAACAGGTGACAGAACCACTGAGCTAAATCCCCAGCCCCAAATTAATCCCTGTGTTTTTCTTTCTTTCTTTCTTTCTTTCTTTCTTTCTTTCTTTCTTTCTTTCTTTCTTTCTTTCTTTCTTTCTTTCTTTCTTTCTTTCTTTCTTTCTTTCTTTCTTTCTTTCTTTCTTTCTTTCTTTCTTTCTTTCTTTCTTTCTTTCTTTCTTTCTTTCTTTCTTTCTTTCTTTCTTTCTTTCTTTCTTTCTTTCTTTCTTTCTTTCTTTCTTTCTTTCTTATTTTGGTACTGGGAATTGAAGTTGGGACCTTGCACTTATGAGATAGGCAGAGGAACCACTGAGTGAAATTCCCAACACCTCTAGGTTAAATTTGAATTTCAAATAATTCATTTGATAATACATGTGTGTCCTAAATATTGCACAGCCCCAAATATTTACTTGTTAACCAGTATGGTTTCAAATACTATGTGAAACACTCCTACGTAACAATCACTCGTTATTTATCTGAATTCAAATGTAATTGGCAAAGGGGGTATAGCTCAGTGGTAGAGCATTTGACTGCAAATGTAATTGGCATGCTACATCTCTCCACCTGTCAACACTAAGATAACCTCACCCAGTTTGGTGGCTTGGAATGCCATCTCTGTGCTGACACCACCAATACTTAACCTCTAGCCTAGATCTCTCTCCTGAGTTTCACACTCCTGCTTCCCACACCCTGTTATAACTTGGATAATTAATAGATGTCTTAACTTGTGGAAATCAATGCTAATCTTTAATCTCTACACTAGACCTTTCCTCTACTTATAGGTAGTTTCATTCCTCCCAGTCTCATCTGCTCAGCCAAAATCCCTGGTCTCACCTTCAATTTCTCTGTTTTGATCACGCCCAAGTTCAATGCATTAGCTGGTCCTTTGGTCCTAACCTGATCTGCACCACAGGACCACTTGCCTTGATGGATCATGCGATTTATTCTTAGCAGTATTCACAGAACCAGTCTTCAAAGGATGGTATTAAGTAGTAGAGGAATTTTGAAAAATATATTGAACTATAGGTGTTATGGCTTGTGTCTAGATGTCACCCTGAAATCTCATGTGGTCATAGGTGGGGCTTTTCAGAGGTGGCTAGATCTGGTGTGTGTGACACTGGGATTGAATCATTGTGCAGTGCTAGGAATAAGGGTGCTAGGATTAAAGCTATGAGTGCTACAGCAGCCTGAATAAGATGTAAGGGGATGAAAGAGGCTTGTTTTTTGTAGCTCGCTTGCTTGGTGCCTTGTGCCTGCCATGAACTGTTTCTCCTTTGCCATCCATCCTGCCTTGGAGCCAGCCAGAAAAAAAGAAAAAGAAATGAATCAAAGCAATGCTCATTCTCATGTATTCTGAGAAAATTTCTTAAAATGAGCAGTGGTCTCATAGAGCATAAAATCTATTATTTTAAAGGGAGATCTTGAGTTTTCCATTGAATAATAAATGGAGAAGTTAGAATAAATTGGTTTTCTTTTTGACTTTTTATTTAGTTATTATTTCTGTGTGTACATGTAAGAGGGGTACTGGAGATAAACCTAGGGGTGCACTACCACGGACCTACATTCCCAGCCTTTTTTATGTTTTTATTTGAGACAGAACTTTGCTAAATTGCCCTCAAAAGATTTGAATTTGCAATCCTCCTGCCTCAGCCTCTCCTAGAGTTGGTATTATAGGTGTGGACCACCAGACCTACCTCTTTTTTTGTCCAGTACCAGGAATGGAACCCAGGACCTCATATATGGTAGGCAAAAACTCTACCATTGAGCTAAACATCCAACTCCTTTTCACTTTTTCATTGAAACAACATTAATATGGAAATAAGCAAAAATCATAATTATATATATCTATAAATTAATGTCCTCAAAGTGAATCAACCCGTGTAATGACTACCCAAGCCAAGAAAGAAAATTATCAGTACTTCATAAATCTCCTTCTTATCCAGCCCCCCACTTCTCACCTCTTCTGGAGCCACAAGGTGACTACATAGACTTGTACCTGCCATGACTTGTATCCCAGACTCATTTTCCCCAGTTTTGAATGCAAGTACCTAGCTTTATTGAGTCAAATTATATTTGTGATACTGTTTCCTGTTGTAGTATGTAGCTGAGTTCCATTCATTTCCATTGCTGAACAGTATCTTTTAGCATAAATATACCATAATTCATTTATTTACTTGTTCTATAGTAAAATGAACATCAGGTTGGTTGCTATGAAATCCAGATTGGTGTAAAGATGATTGTGCACACTTTGGTTCTCCTGTGCATGCCTTTCCCTTGGATATATGCCTAAGTGTGCAACTGCTGGATAATGCATGGGCTAAGAGTATAGTCAACACCATCAGAAACTCATTCCATGACTTTGCAAAGTGATTGCAGCTGTTCACCTCCCTTTAGGAGGGTCTACTTCAATTGTGCCATGTTCTTGGCAACAGCTGGTAGTTTAGTTTCATGTGTCTGCCATTCTGACATGTGTTCCAAAGAGGTTGGGCATTTTTTTCAAATGTTTCCTGATGGTTTAGATATTCTCATTTGTGCCCGCCAAGTTTTTCACATTTTCTCTAAAATTGAATTTCTTTTTACTTATTTGAAAGACACTTTTAATACATTTTGGATACAGGGTCTTTGTCAGTCATACACTTTACAAATACCCTTTTTGCACTCTGTATTTGCCTTTTTATTCTCTTTAGTATCTTTTGATGACCAGAATTTAATTTTAACTAATGTAATCTAGTTTCTCAATCTTTTCCTTTATAATTAATGCTTTTTGAATTCAGTTTAAGCAAACTTTCTGTCCCTCAAAGTTATGCAAAGATAGTTCTCTATTTTGTCTTTAAGATGTCTTATTATTTTAACCTTCATATTTAAATAATGCACCCACAAATAACTTCTGTGTATCATATGGGAAGGAATCACATTTTAATTTTTCTGTGTGGTTATCCAGTTGACTCACAATTCATATTTTTAATGATTATTCTTTCTCAACTGCTCTGTAATGAACCTTTATCATAAATCATAAGCACATGAGTCTATTTCTGGACTTTCCCTTCTGTATCACTGATCTATTTTCTACTCTCGTACCATCTCAATCAATGTAGCTTGATGACACAAGCCCATGGCCTTGGCATCTGAAAAGACAGGAGCTCCCATCTCATTCTTGCCTGTGCTTGGTTCTTTGCATTTCTATGTAAGTTTAAGAATCAGCTTGCAAATGTGATGATTTTTGAATGGATTGCTTCAAAACCAATTTAGGGAAAATTTACATCTCTTCAGAAATATTTGAATCTGGGTTCCCTAATATATTCTTCCATTTATTTAATTCTTCTTTTATTTCTCTTAATGGAGTTTTATAGTTTTCTCTATAAAGGTCTTATATACCTTTCATTAGATTCATCTTTTCTGTTGAGATTTTTTTTATACTGTTGTACATATTTTACATTTTATTTTTCTAATTCTTTATTATTGGTACACATTTTGCTTATCCAAAACTATATAATCAACCACCCCAAAGTTACTGGTGATTTTATCATGCCATCTGTAGAGCAGCAGTTTAGATCAGGTGCGGACAGAGGGCCTTGTCTCTGCTCGGGATGTCTGGGGCTCAGCTGACAGCATGAGCTGCTGGAGACTCTACTGGTTGGGCTGGAACCCTCCAGAAACATCTTTGGTCACATGTTGGGCAACTGGGCTCCACAGACTCACAGCCTGGACTCTACAGGGAGTGTCCACAGCCTCTGGCACATGGCATCTGGGGCTGTTGGCCTCTGAGAGGGAGAGCACTGACAGCGACCTTGGGGAACCCAAGGACATCAAAGCCTAGAGGAGTTGCTGGGCCTTTTCTGACAGAGCCCTGAGTCACGCAGCATTGCTTCTGCCTCATCCTTGGCTACACTCTGGATATGAGGCCACCCGGCTCCAGGAAGGGGAAGGAGACCCCATGCCAACAGGGATTGTGTGTCCTGGTGCAGAGGGCACAGGGGACTGCACATATGGCTTCTTGGAAAATACAATTTCTAGGTAACATGCAGACTCTCAGGCTGGTATATTAAACTTGTTAAAGTCATTTATTAATTGGAATAAATTGTTGCTGATTCTTTGGGGATTTTTTATATGAGCTTTTTTTTTTTTGGCCAGTAATTATTGTTTTATTTCTTCTTTTCTAATCCTTACACTTTTACTCCTTTCTCAGTAGTTTCTTTTGTAATCTAGTAAGCAACTCTTTTTTAGGAGGTATGATCAAAAACTGTGAATGTTTAAAAATTTTAAAAATTATTACAGAAAGACATATTCCCATTAGGCCCCCTTAACATAACCCAACTCATTTCAAACACATTTATCTCATCATTATTTCCATTTTTTGAAGCAGTTCTGGAAGTCTTCTTTCATGAGTATCTTGACAAGTTATGATGAAAAAAATATACAGTGAATTCTGCTGCTGAGTGCTAGCCAACAGAAAGGCAGGCTCACAGACATTTAAAAAAAAAATCGTGAGAAGTCACGTGTGGTGGCACATGCCTGTAATCCCAGCCCTCGGGAGGCTGAGGCAGGAGGATCGCTGTGAGTTCGAGACCAGCCTGGGCTACATAGTGAGATCCAGGTCAGTCTCAGCTACATAGTGAGACCCTGGCTCAAAAAATCAAAACAAACAAACAAACAAACAAAAACTTAACACGTTGCCCAGGCTGACTTTGAACTTATAGCTATCCTCCTGCCTCAGCCTCCCAAGTGCTGAGATATAGACATGTGCCACCGCTCCTGGTAATAAAAACATTGTACTGTGTCCTCTTCCATCTTATCCACTTTATCTAGCACTGTGCAACCTCTAGCTTTCCCCAAAGTCAAAATGACCATGAAAGGTAATTTTAAATAAATTCAGGACATCAAGGCAGCCATAATACTGCAACTAAAGACACTCGTGAAAGAGGACTTCCAGAACTGCTTCAGAAAGTGGCAAGAACAATGGGATAAGTATGTTTGAAGCAGAGGCATGAGCATGTTTATGTGGGGGGTGGATGAAGGATATTTATGGCAATATTTCTTTTCTGGTTTTTTTTTGTACCAGGGATCAACCTCAGTACCTAGCACTTTCAAGGCAGGTGGCGGCACCACTGAGCTAAATCCCTGGCCCTCTGTAATATTGTTTAACTTAAACTTTCACTGTATTTTCAGGCATACCTGGTATATTGTGATGTTTTATTCTCTTCTTGGAATACAATTGCTTTGAAAAGTATTCTAATAAAAGGGGAAATCCATGAAAGATTACAAAGAAAGGATGGAAAAGGTAGAAAGGGATGGGGATGAGGAATGAAAAGGACATATTTTTTTCACTGAATTTTTGAAACTCTCAATTCATTTTCTCCCAATAGGCCCAACTACAGAATTGGTTTGGACATATTTATTTCACAATTTAGCCAATATTTGGTTGTTAAGAAATCCCCCAAAAGGTTTCTCTTAGGAACAAATGACTCATATCTCATTTCATTTCAATAAAAATTGATCTGAAAAGACCTTAGGAAATTCCCCCTCTGATTCCTTGCTAGGTAGCTCAGTGTAAGTCATGAGAGCCACCTACTAGGTATCAAGAACAGCATCCTGGAGACACAAGAAGAAAGGTACAAAGTGACTGAACACCAGCTTGTGGAACATATGTGACTAAGCAACAGGCCAAATAGTTAGAAGAGCCAAGTAGTCATAGAAAGACCAGGCCTTATCATGTATAAACCCACCAAAGGGCCACTTGGCCTCTGTGAGTGCCAAAGCCAAGCTCTATGCTTCCTGTGTAAGAACACACCACCCCAAGGCAGTCCAAGAGCTGTTGTGCTCCGTCTGCAGAATGCCAGTGCAGGTGTTAGGCTGTGGAGATGTCCAGGGTGCAAAGAATGAGGGAGTGAAAAGGCCAAGGAACCAAGCTCCCAAACAACAGGATGAATCTGTAGCACTTGCAAGAATGCAAAGTAAAATCCAGGAAGAAGAGGCAAATGTGCCAAAGGGCCTCATCTCCACTGGAGCAGCCAGGAGAGACAGGTTTGGTGGGAGCTCAGTCAGCATTGCCAAAGAGAAACAGCAGCTGCCAGGGCAATGTTGGTGTCCACCTGGAAGGTACCCGCTCAAGACTACGAGAGGATCTGGACAACCCACTGCACACCAAAGCACACGGTTGTCCTCCTGCTTGAGAGCAATGTCTGCTCGCCTGATAGCCAAGGCGCTCGGGACTTCACTTGCACTTTCTTGGTGCTCGTTTGTTTCTCTTCTGCTTTGATTGTGTCAGTAGTCACTTGCTTGCCTTTCTTCTCTGGCCAAGGTTCTTGCTCAGCCAACAGTGTCAGGGCTGTCCCATGATGCTGGGCAATGGTATGTCCTGCAGCTTTGGCTGGAACAATGGGCAATGGTCTGTCCTGCAGCTTTGGCTGGAACAACGCACCCATTCTGCAGGCCAGGCTCCCTGGGAGTGTGGACAGTGGCAGCTCAGTTTTTGCCTGGTTCTCTGTCTTACACACCAAGCCCTGGAGGTGATGCACAGTCCTGGTGCCTCCTAAGTTCCACAGTGTCCTGAGATCTTTTTGTTTTTTTTTTAAAGGTCCACACTTTGTTATGTTGCTACACTCAAGACAATGGAAGATGTAATTCATAATTCATGCCAAATGGCAATTGGCTCGTCACTTTTAACCTTACTCCATGCACACAGGAAAAAATAACTCAGAAAAGAACTTGAATAGGAAGTGGGACTGAGGACGTGGCTCAGTGGTAGAATGCCTGCTCAGCTGGGGCAAGGCCCCTGGGTTTGGTCCCCAGTCCTGAAGAAACAAAAAAGGAAATGAAAGGAAAATTAGTGGAAAATATAACTTAGTGTTGACAGAGTGTACAGCATTGAAGAAACACAGTGAAAAATTAAAATTTAGATGTGAATTATAGCTATAAATCCAGGGAATAAAAATAGGTTTCACACAGGAACAAACAAAAATGCTTAAAAAAAACTTTAAAACACTTAAACAATCTTGAACCTCAAATATAAGCTACAAAAGTGAAATTGCTATTCTTCAAAATTGTGAAATTCGAAAAACATTTTTAAGGTATTAACAAATGATCACCAAAGGGAAATGAGTGGGAATGTATTAGTACACTCACTGATGCTTATAATGAGCCATAAAACTCTCTTCTTCTAGGATTTTATCTTTAAAAAATCACGCAAAAGGTAGCCAAGCATGGTGGCACATGACTATAATCCTAGCTGTTGGGAGGCTGAAGCAGAAAGATGCTGAGAGTTCATGGCCA
Organism: Fukomys damarensis; assembly: GCF_012274545.1. NCBI lineage: Eukaryota > Metazoa > Chordata > Mammalia > Rodentia > Bathyergidae > Fukomys > Fukomys damarensis. Next base: position 42,080,361 of record NW_022900926.1, read on the forward strand.
ACCCAAACTACATATTGAAAACCTGTGAGATGTTCATTTATTCATATAGCATTTATCGAATCTTACTGTGCCAGGTCTTTGAAAACATAAATCCTATAGATCCTGCCCTCATAAGCTAGTAGCAAATCCATGCATAAAAACAGCTACTGGTTATATTCCATTGCACTAAATACATTAGTAGAGATCAGCATAAAGCAACTCTACCTCTTAAAGGCCAGGGTGGGGGTGCTTTCTAGAAAACATGGTGGGCAGATGGTAACATGGGGAGAGGTTAGCTCACTGGTGGGGCATGTGGAAGGGTGAGGCATTGGAAAGCATGAGAAGAGGCCAGAGATAAGACAGAAGAGGCATGGTCATATTGTAAGGAGTTTGAATTTTATGCTGAAATGAAAAGTTGAAAAAGAGGATTTTTTTTGCAGTCAACCAAGAAGACAGTGATGAGCAGCAGCAGTGACAGTGATAGAAAAAGACTGTCCATAAAGCTCTTTGAAACTAAAGCTAACAGGTTGATCTAGGGGAAGAGGAGCAAGAGCAACAGGGAGGGATCAAAGATAACTTCAGAGTTACCAGTTCCGCCAAAATGGGAAACCTGATGCTAGAGCACTGCAAATTGGGACCAAAAGATTTCCTTTTGGATTTTCTCAGTCTGAGATACATTTAGGGTGCTAAATGAAGACATTCTCAGGTTATTGGATTTGGGAGCAAAAACCAAGAGAAAGGGGGTAACTTCACATTGATGAACTGGGAGAGGGAAGGCTTCAGTGTAGTGGATCTGGCACATTCCAGGTTCTTCTGTAGAGCAAACAATGAATTGCAAGCACACACACACACAGTGGTGAGGGGAAGACAGCTATGTTTATTAAGGGTCACAAACAGAGAAATGGGTGACAGAAAGGAAAACTGCACACAATGCAGATGAGTCAGACTCTTGAGCTCAAGAGTGAGATGGGATAAAAGCAGTGTGCATGTGCTTTGGTGTGGGATTAACTGGAATGCTCCTAAGGTGGTGTTCCAAGCTCAAGTGGGTAGAAGGTAGTGATTTGGGAGGGATGGCTTCAGGGTGGTGCCCCACTTCAACTGAGTGGAGGGGAGTGAATTTCTCAGGCCCTGGTACCCTTTCTATACTCAGAAGAGAGATGAATGATCTTTTGAGGCTCTCACCATTTCAAAGTCATTGGACATCAAACCTGGCCCCCTGATTTTGTGAATAAGAGAGGAGAAGCTCCAGAAAATTTAGTAAAGATTTAAGACTCATCAAGATGCTCTTTCTAATAGTAATATCGACAATAACAACCCTGTTGTGAGTAGCAAAGCTAGCTTAATGTAGAACTTATTCTAAGGATACAGGGGTCTCTCATGTTACCTGAAGACAGAGATGAAAGAGGACAGTGTGTTCTCATTTTGATTTTGCAAAGGCCGCCAAGTGAGCAGCAGGCTGGAGGAGAGCAACAGCAGCAACCAGCAGGCTAGTTGGGATCCTTTGTGCTTTGGCTGCTTCCCTTGAAAATCAGTCCTGGAGCTGTTTCCTTAAACTAGACTCACTTTGGCTCAAATCTAAGATAACATAGTGATCATGGAGCAAAGATTATATACTTCTGGCAACTTAGGACTGATGGTTGTGTAATTCTAAAGCTACTGTTGGTGGGGGTATACAAATTCTGTAAAAATTCAAAATGCATGGAGAGGAACTTCTCATAACAACACTTCAGAGAATGATCATGACTCTAAGTAGGAATTCACCTCTCATTTTCCATGCTAATAGATTTTTTTTTTTTCAGAATTACCTTTTAGTCTGAAATCCTAGGTAATATTCTGGAAAGAATTCTGAGGTGAGTCATTAAACACTGGGTCTGCTTCAGTTCTGTTTCCTGTTGGTTGTGAATCTGTGGACAAACAAGCAGTCAGCTTACCTGGGTTCTGATCCTATTGTTATCTGCAAAATGAGAGATTTCAACTAAGAAAAGGTAGCTTTATATGTGAGTCCTGAATTCAATGATTCAACCAACCACAGATTTAAAAAAATGTGAAAAGTAATCATGTCTATACTGGGCATCTACAGACTTCTTTTTCTTGTTATTTCCTAAACAATAGAGTCTAACACCTACTTCTATAACATTTAAATTATATCAGGGATTATAAGTGACCTAGAGGTAATTTAAAGTATACAGAGGATATGCAAAGGCTAGGCCATTTTATGTGAAGGACTGGAAGTGTCCAAGGCCCCTAGTGTCTCAAGGATCCTGATGCCCCTGTTCTGAGGGAGCAGATGATTGTGAGGCAGATTAGAGGGTGACCAACCTGCTAAGCAAGTGGGCATGACCTGTCAATCACAGAGAGTCAAGACACAGGTACAGAACACAGCCCTTCACCTGAGACCAATCAGAAAGTGCTATCTTTAGTTCTTTTGGGAAAAAATCAAGCAGGATTTTGATAGGGCACTCTAGATCTGCAGTCAGCCGAAAGAATGAGGGATACAGAAGACCTCTGTCATTAACCAGGTGGGCACTGTGGTCTCTCAGTGGCCTGCTCTTATTTTGCAGAGCATACCCTTCTGCCTTTTTACCTTCTACCTTTCTACCTTTAATAAACACAAAACCTCACTACCTTTTTTGCATGTCTTGTTCAATTCTTTGCTTAGTACACCAAGGACCTGGAGGCTGCAGAACCCCAGACTCTGGTAATAACTGTACTTCTCAAACTTTGTGGTATAAACTATCTCCCTGAAGATGGTGTTCAAATGCAGTTTCTTATTCACCAAGTCTGGGCTAAGTCTGAAAGTCTGCATTTCTAATAAGTCCCCAGGTAATTCAGAAGCCAGCTAATGCCCCTGCTCCAGATCACACTGTAATTGAGGTTAGCCCCTAAGATGCTGTCACTGGGTTTTGGGGTGCTGGAGTCTCCTTCTGGAGGTGGTTTCTAGGTTCTTTCTGTCCTGAGAAAAGAACTGGTCCAGACCAAACACAAACAGTAGCAAGGTTTCCTTAATGGCACAAAAAGAAAACAGGCTCTGCAGAATGAGTCTGGGCCAAGTAAAAGTAGGAAGAGAAGTACACTCTACAGCATGAGAGTGAGGGTAGGCCACCACGCAAGAGGAAACACAGTGGCAAAAATTCAATGTGGACTGTTTTGTATGACTCATGCCTCAGACTGACATCAGGTCTAGACTATCCCATAGAAAATCTCATGAGAAGTCCATGTGCAGCACTTTGAGAACTGTTCTGAGCATGTTTCCTGGGATATTGTAATTAGCATATCAGACCTACCTCCTCAGTAAGTTTTGCTACACCCTAATCTCTTGCCTCAGTGCTGTTATGATATTGTTAATGGCTGCCAGATTTAAAAAAGCAGTGTCAACTCAATAGCATGGGAACTAGCACAAAGAATCAACAATTGTGATGTTATCTTTTTAAAAAGCTTCTTCACTGTAAGAGAAAGCACCAGCAGAGCTAAGAGACAACCTACAAGGTGTGAAAAAATTTTTTCCAGCTGTTCCTCAAACAAAGGTCTACTATCTAGAATATATAAAGAACTAACAAATATCAGATGCCCCCAAATACAAAGACCTGATTCAAAAATGGGCCCTGAATGAACAGACATTTCTCAGACATAGAAGTAAAAGCAGCAAATAAATATATGAAAAAATGTTCCACATCACTGGTCACTTGAGAGATGCAGATGAAAACAGCACTGAGATTCCACTTCACCCCAGAAGAATGGCTGCTATCAAGAAATCAACCAGTAACACACACTGGTGGGGTTGTGAGGAGAAAGAACTTTTCTTCATTGTTGGTGGAAGTGCAGACTGGTGCAACCATTGTGGAAATCAATATGGAGATACCTCAAAAAACTACTGTTAGAAGTCCCTCTATTCCTCTGCTGTGTATCTTCCCAAAAGAATTAAAAGAACCATACCACAGTGATATATGCACACCTATGTTTATGGTGGCACAGTTTGTAATAGCTAAAACTTGGAAACGGCCCAATTGCCCATCAACTGAAGACTAGATAAAGAAGATGTGGGTTTTTTTTAATGGAGTACTACTCAGCCATAAAGAAAAACTAGAGACATTTATAGCTAAATGGATGCACATTGAGGTGATACTCTTAAGTGACATAAATAGGACACACTTGAGTAATGAATAGTTTCTCTGGTGTGAAGTATAAACAAGGATCAAAAAGTATAATTGATATTGTGTAATAGGAAGAAAAGGTCTAAAGGTGTAGGGGAAGTGGGAGGGATAGGGGAAAGGTAAGAAGGAAAGAAAGGATATGAAAAAAGGAAAAAATGGAAACAAAGTCTTGTAAATAGGGAAGGGTGGAGGGGGTGAAGAGAGGGCAGAGGAATGGGGAAAAAATAAGAACCAAGATACATCATGTAAGGTATAAGATCCCAATGATGAATGTAACTGTATTGTATACCTAAAATGTGCCAATAAACTAACTAAATAAATAAATAGCAGTGTCAAGGGGCTGGGGATATTATATATAGCTTAGTGGTCCCACTACCTGCCTCACAAGTGCAAGGTCCTGTGTTTGATCCCTGGTACCAAAAAAACAAAACAAAATAAAAAGCAGGGTCAATAGTTGATAGTAATAAATACTTATTTTCAAAAATGAAAATAGCTTTACTTTTCTATTTATAAAACTTGCATTATAAAAGTAATGTGCAGGGCCAGGATTTAGCTCAGTGGTTTTGATGCCTGCTTCACAAGTGCCAGGTCCTGAGTTTGATCCCTGGTGCAAAAACAAAAAAACACTTGTCAAAAATCCCCTCCCCCAAATCACACAATATGTAAAGTGCAATGACAGTGAAAATGATCTGGAGTTGTATGCTACTCAAACTAATACGCACTCCTCTCACTTGGTGAAGAGAACACAAGTACCAAATTTCAGATTTCTATTGAACAGACACATAGAGGCTGGGCTTGCAGGCACCTAATGAGTAACTAAGAGCAGGATAAGCATGGTATCTGCTTTCACTTTAGATCTGTCTTCTTCATTATCTTAAAACTTTGGGTCAGATCCTTGGTCAACTCTGCACATTGGCATGTTAGTCACTTAAGAAGTGTCTGTCTAAAAGTTAATAATACAAAGTTTTTTAAGCCTAAATTTGTTTAGTGTACCTTATCAAGAGTCCTTTGAGACTGAGGACACCAAAATAAAACAGTAATTTTCAGGATCTTCAAGGACATTGAATTGCCAGTTTATACCACATCCTGTTCCAGGCCCCCTGAAGCTATGCCTAGAAATTTTCGGTCATTGTCCTAAATCTGCAGTCATCTCAAATTCCAGGGATTCCAGGACAGGCAGAGGCTTGAAGACCATGTACCATAAGGTGCCTCCCCCAACCCAAGGCAAGATAAGTTACCTCTGGCTAGAACTGGCAAATCCACTAGGCCAAAGCTTTACCTCATAATGGGAACTGAATTGCTCACTCCAGCAATAATGGCTGTTCCAGAATAATGGTTCCTACAGAACCAGCCCTGATGTACCAATCAACCAGGCCACAGCTTGACCAGGGTCGCCTACCTCTTCCACCAGATATGCAAGCCCCTCAACTATGCAAATCTTTAATCCTTGCCCTTGTTCTGTGTTCCTGTGAAACCCCAAGGTTTATGTCAGCCCCTGGAAGACAGATCATTATCCTCTTTATCTATGCCTTCTGGCCTAGCCTTGCTGGTTAAAGCTCCTTTTCCATCCTTGATTAGCAATATGGGACAGTGGCCAAGCCTGATATATTGGGATTCCCCACAGGTAACAATGTTTCATTACCTCGTCTTTTAAGATCATATCATGAATGGCTGGGGATTTAGCTCAGTGGTTCCACTTCCTACATTGCTAAGCCCAGGGTCCTGAGTTTGATCCCCAGTACCAAAAAAAAAAAAAAAAAAAAAAAAAAATCAGATCATGAAACTGCTACCTTTTTCAATGTGCTGCCAATCAATTGGACACTAGTTGATTTGAATTTCATTCCTTCAGTGGTGATAGATTTGCTTCTGTTTTGTATGATTTCAAGTTTCATATTATCCTCATTCAAGAGAGAGGAATGGTTGACTTTTCAGCCAGGCTGAATTGACCTGATGATATCCAAAAGACAAAGGAGCTAAGTGAATACTGACACTAATATTTAGGACAAAATTTAAATACATTGAGAGGGGCTGATGATGTAGCTCAGTGGCAGAGTGCTTGTCTAATAGGTAAGGAGGCCCTAGGTTTGATCCCTAGCACAAAAGAGGGGAGCTGGGAAGGGAGAGGGGGACAGAAGAGGGAAATGGAGAAGAAAGTGAAAGAAAAGGAAGGAAGGAAGGAAAGAAAGAAAGAAAGAAGAGGGAGGGATGGAGGGAAAAAGGGAGAGAGAAAAGAAGAAAGGAAATATGTGGTGTCAGACACCTGTAACCCTAGCACTTGGGAGCCTGTGGCAGGAACAGTGCAAGTTCTAATTCAGCCTTCTCAGAGGGCAATCAATCCTCCAACTGCCTAGAAAGGGGAACATCAAGGGCTAAAGAAAAAAAAGACAACAGAGACTTGCATGATTTCAAAATACATGAAGGTCCCAGGAGGTCAGTGCCTCAAAGCGGGCACAGACAAAGAGATCAGAGCTTTCCACTACTTATTGGATTCATACAATAATTGGAGAGAGTATCAGGTGGCTCAGAGGGCGGTGGTAATCCTAAATTGAGGAGGATCTTATGCTGAGGAGGATCCAAGGTCCAGAAGAGCTTAAATTGTTGAGGAAGGTGAGATAAGCAAAACTTCTTACAACAGCAGGTGGGATGAGTTAAACTGGTAAGGAATTTGTCCCTCCCCAAGTGAGTCCTTGCTCTTCTTTTGTTACTACTCTGTTTTCAAAGAACCAGGATGTCTTCAGCTGATGTAATGTTGCCCTTGAGCATCACAGCATCACAGGACCATTGAGGCCTCAGCTGTGACCAGAGGCAAAACGGAGTTAAGTTTCCTCATGCCATAGCCAGCTCAAAGGCAAGAAGACTAGGCCTCGGACAGCCCTAATCATAATTTAATTATGAAATGATTTTCCCAAAAATGATGTAGAATGGCTCCCGACATAACCTGAGTAATTTAGTGGCTTAGATTCTCCTGTCTCAAAATAAAAAGTACAAAGGACTGGGGATGTAGTTTGGTGTAAGGGTGCTAGGTTCAATTCCCAGCACCAGGTGCTAAAAAGGAGTCATATTGAGAGCTAATTAACAAAGCATTCTTCAAATGTATTAAGACCTGGTTGTCATTAACATCTATGAGTATATATTACATACTTAAAAAATCAAATAGATTTGATTGAAATATACAATGATTAATCTAAGACTATATGCTACAAATACAAAATTTTTCTTTATTATTTACACTTTTTCTTCATCTCCTCTAAGGAGCCACAATTCTTAATTTAGTATAACGTAACACAATCATAATTGAAAATCTATGATATCTTTATATTTTATAATGAGAAAAATTTCAAACTTTGTATAAACCTTTCTATATGGATATATATTTCCAACACAAGGTAGGAGGAAATAATGCATTAAAAAATGATACTATCTGACTAATAATGTGTTCAGAGAATTATGACTTTGAAATTATGCCACGAGTGTCTAAACTATCTAATACAGAAGATCAGTCTATAAATTAAAATTAAATCTATAAATTTAAATTTATATAAATTAAATTAAATTTTAATAAATCAAATCATATAAATTATATATAAATTAAAATTTTATATAAATTAAAATGTATATATAAATTAAAATTTTATAAATTAAATTTTAGATAAAAAATATTCATCACTTTAAGAACCAAAACTTAGGTTAGAAAAACATTTCTGATATACACAGAGTTCTATTCCTGCAGAGGATTCTGAACACACTTTTATCTTTGGGATTTAACACATCACAATCATCAAGATTGCCCTTTGCTTCTGTCCTAAATTGCTCGAGCACACTGTGCTTTTAGAAACTTTGGGCCATTTGTTTTTGAGTCATAATTTTCTACTTATTATAAGGTTGGGTATATACATTGTAGGAAGTTTTACATACTATAGAAAATGTAAAGAAGCCGATAAAAATCATGCCCCAGAAGCAACCACTGTGGACTTTAATGACCTTTTTACATGCTATACTAGTTTGTGGAGGCCCCATATCAAATCACCACAAAGCATGGGACTTAAAACAACAAAAATTTATTCTCTTAGTGATCAGGAAGCCAGGAGTCTGAAATGAGGCGTCAGCAGGGTTGGCTGATGCAGTCCTTGACTACAAGACACACTCATCCAGTCTCTGCCCCCAACATCACATGGCCTGTTCTCTGAATGTGTCTTTCTGGGTCTCTCCTTTTCCTATACAGGACATTAGTCCTTGGATCTAGGGCCACCCTTCATTCAGTACAACCTCATCTTCACTGAGCGCATCCGCAAAGACCATGTCTCCAAATAAGGCCACATTCTGAGGCTCTAGGTAGACATGAATTTGGGCAGGCACTTACTCAACCAGTACATACAACATGATACATATCTGTATAGCTGTAATAAGGGAATTTACATTTTTATATGGCTTAGTTCCTTTTCCATTTACTACACCATGGAAATTTCTCCATCTTTCAAAAATGGCCTCTAAGCTGGGGATTTAGGTCAGTGGCACTGCTCCTGCCTCACAAGCACAGGGTCCAGAGTTCCTACAGAGCTTTCCTACAACTTCAGACATGAAATGGTTTCTAGTCTTTATTATAGATGATTTATTATTTTGGTACACATACCAAGACCTTTCTCTCTGTTTATTTCTTTGGTATAAATTGTAGTGTGTTGAATTATTGGATTAAGGAGTATGAACATTTTAAAGGTTTGTGAAAAACTCATTTAACTGACTCCAGAGACTGTATCAATTTATTATTCACAGCGAGAGGAGATGGCCCATCACACAGAATCACGTTCATACTTTGCTTTGCAGTTGCTTTAATGTTTGATAAGTAGTAGCAAATAAAATGACAACTCTCTCTTGTAGTTGTATTTTTACATGAGGCTGCATCATTTTCGGTTTTTAGTTACTTGCAATGCCTTTCTGAGTAGCTAGTTTATATCTGACATCTGTCTAAATTGTTTTTAGTTGACAAATTGATATCCCTTATCTGAAATACTTGGGGCATTTAGATTTGAGGTTTTTTTTTCAGATTTTGGAATATTTATATATACACAATAGATATCTGGGGAACAAGACCCAAGTCTAAACATGAAATTTATTTGTTTCATATATGCATAGCCTGAAAGTAATTTTATGCAAATTCTTGGTGTGTCTCATTTTGACTACAACCTATCATGTAAAGCAGATGTGAATTTCTCACTTGTGATATCATGATTGAAATAAAAAAGTTTTGTATCTTGAACCAGGTGTGGTGATGCACACCTGTAATCCCAGCACTCAGGAGGCTGAGGTAAAAGTATGGCTGTGAGTTTGAGGACAGTATGGGCTACATAGTGAGTTCAACTTCAGTCTGGACTACATAGTAAGACCCTGTCTCAAAAAAAAAAAAAAAGAAAAAAAGAAAAAAAAGTTTTGTATTTCATATTTTTGGACTGCAGTTACTCATCCTGACATTATTGTGGGGGGGTTTTCCCTGTGTGTGTTGTGTGTGTATGTGTGTGTGTGTGTGTGTGTGTGTTTGGGTTTTTGAGGCCAGGTCTTCTTATATAGTTCAAGCTGTACTCAAACTCGCTATATAGCCCAGTCTGGCCTCAGATTCACAGAGATCCTCCTACCTCAGACCCCCCAAGTACTGGGATTATAGGTATGCGCCATCACAACCAATCTCTGTCATTACTATTTTTGTTGTTGTTCTTTTTTTTTTTTTTTTCCTGGTACTGGGGATCAAACTCAGGACCTTGAGCTTGGGAGGCAGGTGCTGTGCCAGAGCCACATCCCCAGCCCTGTCATTATTTCTTTATAATATTTATTTCTTTCCATCTTGCTGACAAATATACTCTTCACCCCCACCTTTTTTAGTTCACTGTAAGCTAAGAAGCCATGCAAACACAATCCCTCCCTTCCTTCTCCCCATTTTCCTGACCACCTCTGAACTTCGTACAGACTTCAGTAGTTACCTCTGTTGTTTGTGTCTGGTTTACTAGTCACTTTCTCTTCTAAGACTTCAAGCCTTTTGGGGCATTGTCCATGTCTTATCCGTATTTTTTTGAAGCGATTGTTAGATTAAGTCATGGAAACATTTAAAATTGTTTATTAAGACAATAGCTAAGTAAGATGCTATAAAATCCATAGGTTATCTCTCTCTCTTTTTTTTTTTTTTTGGTATCAGGGATTGAACTCAGGACCTTGCATTTGTAGGGCAAGCAAGGAGCTACTGAGCTAAATCCCTGACCCCAGAGATTGTCTTTGTAAGCATAGGATATAATCCACAGCATTTATAATTTAAATCTCAATTTTTTAAATTTTTCTCTTGTTTTTCAGCTATATTTTTGAGATATTTGGGACTGAGCAATATATAAATAGGCAAAATGTTAGCAATAATAAGTATAATATTTTTATAAGAGTTGAAATTGTCAGAATTTTAAAATTTAATTTTTCCATTGAAATCATTAGCTATACTTGCAATAAATATAGCATAAATTTATGCAATTTGTACAGTTTGAAATAAATTCCCATTCGAAATTCAACTGTGGGGCTGGGGATGTAGCTTAGTGGTGCTCACCTGCCTGGTAAGTGCAAGGCCCTGAGTTCAATTCTCAGTTCTAGAAAAAAAGCAACTGTGAAAAAAAATTTAACTGTGAGAAAGTCTATTTGAAAAATTTTGAAAATATCTTTTAATATTTCCATTCACAATGAGATCATACAATATAACATGAAAAATTATGAGAGTGAACTTTGAAAAATTGCCCTAGCCGCAAGAAATTTCTTATCAATGCTTATTAGCATTACTACGTGGTCAGATTTATTTTCACACGGATATTAAAATAAATAATTGCCATAAATGGGCTTTTGGTTCTGATAGTTTTTACATCGCAACATCCTCCCTCTCTGTCCTTGTCCCCACTTTGTCCTCCCTCTTTCCCATCCCAATGACTAAAATACCACTGTCCTGGAGGACCAGTCCAAGCCCTATTTGCTGGACTGTGAGGGGTCCCTTCACCCCAGCACAACCAAGGAGCCCTTTCCACCCCCCACCCCACCCCCCGCACCCGGGGATGATTTCATAACTCAGTAACTCTGCGAAGTGCTGTAGCTGTTCCCCAGCGGATTTAAATCCCCTATAGGTGGTAAGCACCTAAAGACTCAGGTGAAAAGGGGGTCTGCCGAATACACTCAAATACACTGCGTGTAACCATGGACGCTTGAAGGGCATCCACCTTCGCCGTCCCAAGATTGAAAGTTTTCTAGGAATGTTGAAGAGCGGGCACTTCTGTAGCCTCACAGCCTGCCCCTTTGCGAAGTTGTGATGTTTCCACTTTGTTACGAAGGTCTTCTCAGACCCTCTCTCTCACCGCGTGCAAATACCACGTGCAAGCGCGTGTGAGCTTGCGTGTGCGCGCACATGCGGTGGGAACCAATCTCGGCGCCTGGGTTTGAAGGGAGAAACGCATCGGAGCTTTTTTCATCCTGGCTGTTAACATCTAAGTCTTTCGAGGGTTTAGCATTATTTTGTGGAAGGGGCTTTCGGGGTTTTTCGGGCTTTTCGAGTGGACGCAATCTGCCAGCACCGCCGAGGACAGAGGTGAGGGAGATTTTGTTTTTAAGAGCGTGGGCGTCTCATCAAACAAATTGGTCGTTTGCTTGGTGAATTAAATACGAGCCAGCTGAGGACAATTTCCAGGTCGCAGAGCAGAGGGGCAGGAGTCTGAGGTTGAAGGAGCCATTTCGGCGCGGGGATGCAACAGGGTTTGGGAGTGGGGGACAGGGAGGAGGCCACTTGGCGGGCTTTGTTTTCGATGGTGGCCGCTTCCCGAGCAGAGCTGAAGCGTGAGCCGAGCGGAGGCCGAGGGGGCTCTCTCCACACTAATTGGAAGGGTAAGGGAGTGACTCATGTTACACCGGTCCGATCTTCCTTCCCTGTGGCTGCTAAATCGTAGCTTTAAAAGGAAGTGACATGGGTGGGGAGAGACGTCAGCTGAGGACCACTTTTTTTTTCCTTCCCGTAGGGTCCACCCCTTGGGTGGAGTCTCGCTTTTTCTTTCCAGTGTTGGTTGACTTACAGCTCCTATAAAGTAGTGGCAATCTCTGAACCCTAGCCGGCTCTCGTTCAGTTTCTGGCTCCTAAGTCCATGTGCCAAGGGCTGTCAGGAAAGAGGTAGGTGCCTCGGTGCCGTCCCCAGGCACCTTCCCTGGGTGTGGTCGGCTCTGGATCGCTCCGGCTCCGGCTCCCGCCCGCGTCTCCCTCGGACCCTGCGGGGTGGGCGCCGGGCTGAACGCGCCGCGGGGCTCAGGGGCTCGGGTGGCTTCGCAGCCCCGGAGGGACCCTTGCTTTGTGCGGCCGGTGAGCGCCCTTTCGGGGCTGCGGGCAGCTTCAGTTCGTGCCCGTCCACCCTTCCTCGAGGGAAAGCAGTTCTCTGCCACAGACGAAGCTAGGGAGAGCCTTCGTGGTACGTACTGCTCTCTTTTGTGTCGTGCAACACGTTTTTCCGTCCCCTGGCGTTTCTATGGCAACCACCAAAAAATACTATCCCAAATGCAGCCCCGATCTAAATTGGTTTATTTGTATTTCCTTCCTGAGTTTGCTATGGCTTGGGCTTGCTGGGCTCCGGAGTAGCTTGGCGGCTACCCCTCCTCACTTTCATTTTGGTTTTTCCCTAGCACAGGAGGGCTGGGGGAGGGGAGTTGTCAAGGAAACAGGCATTTGTAATTTCCTCTTTATTTACTTAATTTTTGGCCTACGAATGTATCTCCATCATCTAGGGATTAAAAAGGGGTACTTTGATATTTTGGAAGTTTTCAGTGTCTGTTATATTTTTTTCTTAAAAAAATCTAAACATCTCTCAGGATAGGGCACTCTGATCAAGCTGAGAGAGAAAGGACACTTAGTTCTTTATACAGCGGGAGAGAACCTTGAAATAAAGTTTTAGAGAGTACTTGAGAATTCAGGCTGATAAATACATGTTATCAACTGCCCAGTTTGCCTACAAGTCTAAATACTTATAAGATGGGTCTTTGCTCTAGTCTGAACTACCACATGGAAGTTCAGTTAGCATGAGTGAGTAACAGATGGTAACTGCCCAGTAGGAGTCTGTGTCTCCTTTTTGTGCATTACCCTTGGATTGTCAACATGCCTGAAGGCCAGGATTAGTGGACTTTCTCCTTGCAAAACTGGAAGGCTTTGGCCATCTGTGGTTATTAGTCAGCCGTCCTCAGCTAGGAAAAAATGTATCTTGAGAGAAGGGAGAAAGTGTGTGTGGCAGTGCACAGATGTGTACATGCATATGTGCTGTGTTGTGTGCAGGGAGGAGGGAGACAGGTAGGGACCTCAGTAACAAAAGTCAGGAATCCCAAGTTAAAACTGCTGATCTTGTTCATGTTCTCTGAAGGGAGAGAAAGCCCTTATTTTCAGGGGGGAAAAAGTATGAAACAGAGAAAATTATCATCTACCTAATAACAAGCAGAAAACAATGAGAATCAATTCATCCCTTAGAAAGGCAAAGTCCAAATGTGTCAGTTATCACCTCAATGATACATCTGAGGAAATGTTTGATAATGGACTCAGTTCTACTGATGGGAATCCCAAATTGCCAAAATTACCTCTTTAATAGAGATCCTCACTAATCCCAACCTTCATTCCTACAATGATCTGCAATAAGATTTATGAAGGTTGTGTAGTCGTCACAATACCTTCTGACTATTAGAGCCAAAAATATTGCCTAGTAAACCTCAGCACAACCCTGCCATGTAGCAGCAGGAAGAAGTGGTGGTTCTCTTTGCCCAGGTCCAATCTAAACTTGCCGACTTCTGTATCCTATTTCTGATACAAAAGTTATCCAAGAATAGAGGTTAAACGGCACAGCACAAAACTAGTGCTAAAGGAATGAAAAGCATGAGAACTGCTGAAGGGGCGCAGAGCATTGGCAAGTACAATGTCGTCAAAAAATATGTGACACCCACTTTGCAAAGCACACGTTAGAACCTGCAGAGAAATGGTTAGATAGTAGTTTCAGTGGTTTGTAGAGTTTTGGAAAGCGGTCTGCTAAGTTACTGTTTTTCCAGCCTGAAAATGGATCTCAAGGATGTAGATTTACCACGTGACCTTTCAAGTCAAACTGACAGCGCCTAAGTCAAAGTCTGCTTTGGGAGCACTCCTGAGTTACCAGACCTCGAAGTTTCACAGCGAAGTCTCTAATGGGATGGAATTCAAAAGAAAAATAACGAGAATCATTTGGAAACATAGTGAAAACCAGGCAAAACACACTTTCTGATATTCAGATAGAGACCAAATAGAGATTAGTAGCCTTGATCCAGGGAAGGTAAGTGGAGCTGTGGGTGTGAATTCAGGGTCCTTGAAAGAGGCTGGCTGAGGTGATCCTGAGAAAGGGACCACGGAGGCTGTGGGGTCCTTTGCTGCCTTGGCTGTCACTGCAAGGCTCCAACCTGGGTGGTGAGGAGAGTGGAGGGTGTGGCTGCTCTCGAGTTTGACATCCACCTAATGGAGGTGCCATGTAGGTGACACACAGCTGCAGAGAAGGAAACCAGAGCGAGTAACCACTGAAATCTGCAAGGAAAGGAGGCCAAGCAAGGAAGCCAAGGTGTCCCCCATAGCAGAGATGGGTGACAGGAGTGGGTTGCGGCCGCCAGTCAAGATCCTGGTTCTCAGCAGGGAGAATATTTAGTGGAGAAATAGAACCGGTATGCTCTGGGCTGGCAGAAAGAACAAGAGGTAGAAATAGATTCAGAGATTGATTTTTTTTTTTTAATTAAGACAAGAATAAAGACTTTGAGTGAAAATAGAAGGAAAAAAGGAAATAAAGCTTTTGCACATGGGGAGGGAGCTTTTGTACTTAAGGGAGATGGGATAAAATAATAATAATGATGATGATAATTATAGAATAAAGACTTTGAGGCACATGCCTGTAATCCCCTGAGGCCAGCCTGAAGTGCACAGTGAGTTCAAGGCCAGCCTAAACTACATAGGGAGACCCTGTCTCAAAAAAACAAAAAAGAGAGAAAAGAAAGACTTTGAATAACAGACAGAATCCTGGCCAGGCATGGTGGCACATGCCTGTAATCCCAGCACTTGGGAGGCTGAGGCAGGAGGATCACTGTGAGTTCGAGACCAGACTGGGCTACATTGTGAATTCTGGGGCAGTCTGAGCTACATAGTAGAACCTGTCTCAAAAAAAAACAAAAACAAAACAAAAAAACAAAAAACAAAACACACACAAAACAGAATCCTTCCTAATTCTCTCTCTCTCCCTCTCTCTCTCTCTCTCTCTCTCACACACACACACACACACACACACACACACACACACACACATGTAACTGTATTTCATTGAGTTTGTTGGTTCTCTTTAGGTGTGCAGTACAGTTACATTCATCATTGGGATCTTGTACCTTTACATGATGTATACTTATTCTTATTTTTTCCCCATTCCCCTGGCCTCCCTTCCACCCCCACCCCCACATACATATTAACTGGAGTTCAAAACCTGAAGGCCAGGTTTAAACTTCAAACAAGAAATTTTAAGAGAACCCCAAATTCACCATATTATGTCATCCTAATGCTTCCTACTATTAGCAATGCTCTAAATTGTGAGGTGCTCCAGTGAGCACTTAGTAAAAATAGTACATTTTGTTCTACCTGGTGTACTCTGAAAAGCAGGTCTGATGGATGTGGGAACAGCAGCATTTCTGAGTAGTGTTCGATACCTATCAGATAGACAAATGTGACCACTCCTGGCTTAATATGCATTTAACATTGCCAGAATCCAGGCAACTCTAATTCAGCAGCTTTTGTGAAGACAGAATCATTTTGAGCCAGGCATAGTAGCACAGGCCTATAAACCAAGGCTGAGGCTGGAGAATCATCGTGAGTTAGAAGCCAGCTTGAAATATGTGGGG
>NW_022900926.1:42096493-42107661 GCF_012274545.1 Fukomys damarensis
AGGGGCGGGGGGAGGAGTAGAAGAGAAAAAAAGAATCATTGTACAAAGCTAGCATCACAACTCTGAAATTCAGCTTCATGTATGTTCTGATGAGGGTCCATGGCCACTGCCATGGCTGTGGGACAGAACATTAATGCTTGAATTTTTTATTTGAACAAATATTTATTGTGTATCATGTTTCAGGTGCTGTGGATACATTTATGAGCAAAAGAAGAGAGAGTTTAAATAGTTACAATTTTCAACTGTTTTGAGGGAGATTCTGATAATCTGACTACCTGATTTCTATTTTCTGCTGATGACAGAGTAGGAGGAAATATCTTTTTTTTTTTTTTTTTTTTTCATGAGGCCGGGTCTCGCTATGTACTTCAGGCTGGCCTTGAAC
Organism: Fukomys damarensis; assembly: GCF_012274545.1. Lineage (NCBI taxonomy): Eukaryota > Metazoa > Chordata > Mammalia > Rodentia > Bathyergidae > Fukomys > Fukomys damarensis. Next base: position 42,096,876 of record NW_022900926.1, read on the forward strand.
TCACTATGTAGCCCAGGCTGGCCTGGAATTCAGTGATCCTTCAAGGGCCTCAGCCTCCCAAGTGCTCGTGTTACAGGTGTGTGCCTCCATGCCTGGCCAGGAAATATTGTAAAATAAGAGCAGTTTTTGTTGAACATTATGGTGGAGTAGTCTGTTTTCTTTTCTAGAACATACTCTTCTCAAATATTTCCTACCTGTTTTGTCTCTCTTTTGTTCCTCCAAGCTAGTTTATTCTCTTTCATTTGACTCCATTCATTCACCCATACATGCACGTTCCCATCATCCACTCATCTGTCCATGCCTTCATTCATTCAGCAAACAGGGATGCATATCATGTTACAAGTACAATGTTTTATGCATATAGCAATACATGAGAAACAGTTCTCTAAAGAAGCCCCTGGACCAGTGGGGAGATGGAATGTAGGAGGAGCCCCTATAAGCAAGGGGTGTTACTTTATTAGCTAATGACATTGGATATTATTTTATTAAATAGTTTTATACATAGATTGTGCTGGGCAGGGACAGCTAACAAGTGGTTAGCTGTTGCTTATTTTACAACTTTCTTATATTTTCCAGAGTGGTTGAGTATAAGGCTGGGAAACATTTGTTTATTCACAAAATTGGAAGAAGTGGGTTTCATGACCCTGGGGACATAAAGGAATAGAAAGCTTCTGTATTTTCTTTCTGAAAGAACAAGCTGTGGCCCCACCCGCCTCACTCAAAGTGTATCATTTTAAAAAAGAAGACTACTTGCATCAAAATTATGTGTCCATTGGTCTACTAAATTCTTTCTGTTGATTGGAGCTCATTTATCATAATGCACTGCAAATCTGTGTCTTTCCAACAGAAGCAAGATAGTTTGACCCTTTAGTCTTCAGTCATCAAAGGGGCTGTTTACCCAGTAACTCCTGGAGAGTCTAAGGCCCAACATAAAGAATGCTAAAACTTTATTGCTTACTTTCTTTTTGTTTCTTGATGTCATGAAGTGCCTCTTGGTAGAACTGTCTTGTCCTATTTAATTTCTACCTTTGGCCTTGTAAATTATATAGGCATCCTGACAAAGTTCATCTGGAAAACCACACAGTCCTCTCCTTGGCTGACCTTGGGGGGAAAAATGTGTTGCAAGTTCTGCTTTTTCTTTGGTATTTAAATCTCAGGTGTGATCAGCTCCTCCCTTCAGCACAAAGCTATTCCTGTTAACTGGTTGGCACATAAGTCTCACTCCAGGCCAATTGAGTTAGATACATGTATGATCTTGTAAGAGGACAGGTGCATTTTGGACTTCACAGTTGTTTGAAGCTGGCACCAAAATTCTTGCAGGAGCTGATTCTTCAGTCTGGAGGCTGACAGCTTGCAAAAATACTGAGAGGATGGGCCAAGCTGTAGAGAAGATGTGAATGTAATGGCTCACTTCTAATGAGGGCTTCCTTTTTGCCACTCTGTTACCTGACTTTACATTTATTAATTCATTTTATCATCAGAGCGTATAAAACTGGCATGTAGAAACTATTATCACTTTTCATTTTACAGATAGAGAAAGCAAAGATTAGCAAGATCACTGACTTAACTAGGACCATAAGCAGAGATGAGATTTGAACCCAGACCTTTCGTCCCAGAGCCCTGGCTCTGAGACACTACGTCTTCACATCTCACAGCTTCACATCTGTGGTGAATTTTTGAGTTTGTCCCCAGTGCCTAGTGCAGAGCCACACACAGAGCAGACGTACAGGAAATATTTTTAAAGTAATGAATAGATCTCTACTCTACAGACTTGCTCTTACACAGCTTTTATTCTACTTTTTAAGAGCTGGGAAATACAGAAAGGGAAGGTTTTCAGAATTTGGAGAAAAACTAAAAGCAGGGCTTAAAAAGACAAGCTATTATAGCTTTCGTGGAGTGTTGCAGTTTGGCCAGATGTGTGTTCATGGGGGAAAGGAAAGGGCCCAGCGATTATAATATCTGAATGACAATGGAGTATACAAAATAAATTACATATTAACTATTCTCAAAAATCCAATAATGTCTACCCAAGGATTGAACCTTACTGAGTCACTGGACTTAGGTGCCCTCAGGATCTGCCCTTCCTAGATCCCAAGACTGTGACAGGTGGAATTCTAGGCTTGCTTTCAACCTTTGATTGACTTTCCTCGCCAAGCTTAAATGCAGACTATTATCTGAAAAGATACTGACATGGCTTATCTCAGATAAACTTTGAAATGAGACAGGAAAAATAATTGATTGAAAAGTGAAATTTGGTTTGTTTCCCATCTCCACAGGCTCCTTGTGGGTAGTCGGTTCTCTGTGGGCTGAGGTTAACCTAGGCTGATGAAATTTTAAAGAACCAAGCACATCTTCTTCCCAGGATGCTGTAGCCAGCAACATATGATCAATTCCATCATCTAACAGTTTGTCCTGGACCCCAGCTATAAGTCATCCTGGCTTCTTTCTCCTCTTTACCCTCTTTTTGTGCCCAAAGGAAGGCCAGGTTGGAAGGCGATACAATGAGCAGCTTCTTTTTTTCAAATGTACAGCTCACAAAGCAATCCCTATCCCCACCTCTGTTTCCCTGACCTTCACCCTGCACCCCACTCGTCCTTCATAAAAGTCACTCTTCTGCATGCATAGTTCCACTAGACAGCAATTATTTCTTTGCAGCTCTACCTTTAACAGTTTTTTATTACAGTACATATTTACAATATATGAAGTTTACATTCATCTTAGTGACATGTGCACAGCACATCTTGATTCTATTTTAATCCCCTTCATCTCCTACCCACCTCCTTTCCTTCCTCCCTCCGTCTCTAGATACCCTTTCCTCATTTTCTCCATACTGTTTTCCATAATGGCTGTACTAGTTTACATTCCCACCAACAACATACGAGGATTTCTTTTTCATCGCAGCCATGCCAGCATCTGTTATTAATTGATTTCTTGATGACTGCCTTTCTTTCTGGTATAAGACGCAATGGTTTTTTTGGTAATAGCTTTGTTTTTTGTTTTGTTTGTGAGACAAGGTCTATGTAGTTCAGGCTCATGGCAGTCCTCCTACCTCAGCTTTTCAAATGCTGGAATTACGAGGGTCTGTGCATGCTGGTGTAAGATGAAATCTTAAGAGTGGTTTTAATTTGTATTTCTCTAGTGGCCAGAGATGAAAATTTTTCCATATTTATTGGCCATTTGTATTTGCTGTGTTCTTTCACTTGCCCCTTTTTGGACTGAGTCGTTTATTTTGAGAGATCTGATTTTTCTGAGTACTTTATATATTCTAGATATTAGTCTTCTGTCTGAGGAATATGTCTCTCCATCTTAATTACTGCACTGGGTTCTTATTGATGGCATGAGGTTTCTAATGGCTTCATTAGAAAGCACAGAACAGAGCAGCTGGCACATGGGGTGTTGTAGCCTGGAGAAAAGATGAGCCGCAGAGCTTAGGTAATCAGGTTTGCCTCTCTGTCCGGCCTCCCAGCCAGGCTTTCCCAGGGAGCAAAGTTTCTCAGTCTCCTCACTACTGACATCTTGGGCCAAATAATTGTTTGTTGTGGGGCTCTCCTGCACAGGGCAGGAAGTTCAGCAGGGACCCTGGTGTATACAGAGCAGATGCCAACATAGATGCTGCAGTAGTTCCCCCACTCTAGTTATGATAACAAATAATGTTTCAGAAATTGCCAGTTTTCCCCCAAAGGAACAAAGTCTCTCACAGCTGAGAAATGGAAATTCCCACGTGCAACTACTGTTCTTAGAAATTCCATTGGGTTCCTCTCTGATGTAATGCAAACCCATTTCTCGGGACTGACACAGACTCCACGTATGAAGACTGGGTGGGCCTCAACCAAAGTGGCAATTTGTTAACATTTGTAACTACTTTGAGTAGGAAATGAAAAATAATAAACTAAATGAAAAGCAAATGCGTAACCATAAAGTACTGAAATATTTAATGCCTTCCAGTAAATCTGCATGGAGCCTTATATTGTGACCTGGGTTGGTGTTGAGTTGCTGGGAACAGGGCATGGCTGGGTGGTCTGATTGGGCTGGGGACCTAGACCCTGTCCCCTGCCTGGCTGAGTCCAGCAAGCAGTTTCCCTCCCACAGAGCACATTAACATATGGAAAGGAAATTTAGAGCTGCTCCTTGTACCACCTGTCTGCTGATTCAATTCCCTGCTTGCAGAGAGTCACTGGAGCAAGTGTGCCCACCACTAGGTCCTACCAGCTGTTCACTTGCCGCCCAGCACTCTCCCCACCCCCATTGGCATCTCAAGCCTTTCTCTCTTCCCCTTTCTGTCTCAGGTGCTTCTTGCTTTGGAGGCCTACTTGACTGCCTTCCAAGCCCACCCCTATTCCTTGCAGTTTAGTACTTCAGCTCCCTGTGTCTTGGGGATCCTGGGGTTCCATAACTGCTGTGTGTTGTCTTCTTATCTTCCCATCTCTCTTGTTCCAGGACCTCAGAGATTGACATGAGTGGGATGAGTCTGTTATCCCAATGTCCTGGGCATTTCCAGAATCTTCTCCCAGCATCGTTGTATTCAGGCTACTATTTGCCTAGTGCCAGGGTGCAGGAATAAGTTAGGCTTCGACTGTATCATGTGACCTTCTTACCATTCTTTCCTGTAGTCTAGCCAGCTCCCCAGCCCCCAGGGTGGAGCCTCCATGAGTATTTGGGGAAGGAATTCCAGGTAGCTGGAGAGGAAGGGGCTAAGGAAAAGGGAACATTCCCATGCACAGTGGGAGATGTCGCCCATCCGCACACTCCCAGCTCTGCTGAAGCCCAGAATCATTCCACAATATAACATTGCATAAAACATCATGCTGTGTTCCATAAATAATAGTTTTTATTTGCCAATCAAAAATAATAATTCTAAAAGTTTGTGCTGAAATAGGACCCAAACCCTTTACACCCAGTCCAGTCATATGATTCAACTTTCAAATGAATTTTGCCAAAATTTAGCCTGCAGATCAGATCTCCATATATGAGGCTACTCAGGGATTTTAGGGAAGTAATAATTATTTCACAGTGTATAAAGGTGCCAAATCCTAAGCCTGATGTCCCACCAAATAATAGGACTGTTGTCCCCAATGACTATGAGAGATTAATGATTTTATTTGTTGACTTAATTTTTCTTTTCAAATTTTCCTTTCTGTATGTTGGCTGCGTGATTCAAGACATGAATCAAAAGGTACATTTCAAAATTTGTGTCAAGATCGTCAACTATTTATTCAAAGAAGATGACTTTAAAAAACAAAAAACAAAATTTTCAAAATGGCAGTCAGATACTTTCAGATATGTGGAGAATCTGCCAACTATTTGCAGAAAATCGTTTTCAAATGAACAGAACAATGCGAAAGTGAAACTCCTGCCACTTTGAATTATTTCTGTTGTTCTGTCCAAGGCGAATGACTTTTTAAGGAACAGAATGAACTTACAGTTTTCATCTCTGATCCTGCATTCTCAATCTCTGAGATTGTATGAGGAGACTGGGAAAATATCCCAAGGCTGGGTTAAGTAATAGCCCCTGTTGTCAAAGGCCAAGAAGTAGAAATGCTTTATTGAAGGGTGTAGGGCTTGGTTGCCCCCAAATATTTCTGGAGCCAGCTTACATGCACCAAAAAACTAGATCATGATGAGTTAGTAAACTTATCACATGTTGGTACTGTTGGGCATTTTGAGGACATGCCAGAGCAAGGGTGCTATTTTTGTGTAAAAATTAGACAGATTGCACCTAAACATCCTGTGTATATTGATGGTAACAGGTGGATTCATAGTGAGGCTGTATTTACTTCCATGAAAAGATAGAAGATGGACCTGATCTGTTTCTTTCAGTTTCTATTTCACGTCTCTTTCCTATTCTTCCTTGTCCACACTCCTTTTTATTTTATTTATTTATTTATTTATTATTTTTTTTTTTTTTTGGTTTTTTGATACAGGGTCTCACTATGTAGTCCAGGCTGGTCTCGAACTCACAGTGATCCTCCTGCCTCAGCCTCCTGAGTGCTGGGATGACAGGCATGCACCATCACGCCTGGCTTCCTTTTTAATTTCCACAAAAAGAATTTGACTTCTTATTTCCAAAGGTCCCTCCTGCCATTTTTTTATGTTGAGATTTCAACATTTTAAAATTTCTTTCTTCCAGTTGTCCATTTACTCTTTTAACAGCTTTAATGGGAGAATTAACATTTTATAAAATCCATTTTAAGTATACAATGCAATGAGTTTTGCTAAATTGTGTATTGTATAACTATGACAAAACTCAGCTAGAAATCATTCTGTGGGCCCCCAAAAGACCTTTGTACCCCTGCAATTGGTCCTCACTTGCATATCTAGCCTCAGAAAATCAGCAATCCACTTTCTCTATTGATATGCTTGGTATGTACTATTGGGCTTCATTTAGCATATTTTTTTAGCATAATATTTTTGAGGCCCATCTGAAATTTCTGTGGACCTGTGGTTTGCTCTTTGTATGAGGTATGATAAAAAATTGGTCAATGTTTAAATTTTTAAAAATTGTTACAATAAAAGACACATTGCCATTAATTCCCTTTCAAAATACTTCCCTTCACTTTGAACACACCTATCACATCATTCTTGACACTTTTTAAAGCAGCTCTGGAAGTCTTTGTTCATGAGTACCTTTAGTTGCTTTGCTTTGGCTGCCTTGATGCCCTGAATAAATTCAAAATGTTTATCTCTCATGGCCCTTTTGATTTTAGGGAAGAGCCAGAAATTGCACGATACCTGATCAAGAGAGTAAGGTGGATGAGGACATGCCCTCATGTTTTTATTTGATCCTATCTATTTAGGACATCAGGACAGTCACGAAAAGAGAGCCATGTAAGAAGACTTCCAAAACTGCTTCATAAAGTGGCAAGAATGATAGCAGAAATGTTTTCAAATAAGGAGGAATAGCTTGAGGAAGATTAACACCAATGTGTCTTTCACTGTGATGCACTTTAATTTTTTTATTTAAACATTGACTATATATATATATATATATATATTTTTTTTCTTTATCATGCCTCAGTAGTTTTGAGTAGCCATTCTTCCATGGCGAGGATATCCCACATCTTGTTTATTCATTCATCTAGTGAGAGACACTAATTTTCCTTCCACTTTACCTCCATTGCCAGCAACCCATTCAGGAACAAGTATGTTCATAGCAAAGGCTTGAGGAAGCACCAGGAGAGCTGCCTGCACTCACACTGGCTGAGGTCATTGGTCATTAGAAAGTGCAACAAGTGTTTCGGATGCATTGTTGTCGGTTGGCTTTTGGAAAAAATGGGAAGTCTCTCAGATCTAAACCTAGAGAAATGGGGGCATCAGTTTGCGACCTCCATCTCACGGGCTAATTTATCTCCCAGCCAGCATATGTACAAATGTCAGTGCTGCCTCCTGATGAGTTCAGTTCTTTTCTCAATTATTTATCTCCCCACTGATTTCATTAACTCAGTGAAGCTCTTGGCAATTTCCCAAATCTTGTTTCAAACTCTTTCTCTTGGTGTCTGCTGTATGTGGGCTGCTAGGGACAGGGAGAGCCAGCAGGCACCATCAGGAGGCCTGGTCAGCCTGCTCTATAGCTGGCTACCAAAGGAGGTGAATTCCAGCACAGGTTCTCTTACACAGCTGAGTCCTGAGTTCACATACACAGGTAATCCCAGGGAGTCAGCTCTAGCTACAGTACCAGCATCTCTCCCACCCATGGGTACTGCTGCTAGGAAGGAGCATCAGCGGAGTAGTTCTCAGGTTTTCAAAGCAGCTTTATGTGAATGAGAAAAGGAATCTTTGGTTCACTGAAGATTTCTGACGCTCTGCACAAAGCCTAATTACTCCCAATGGCGGGAGTTGCTGCAGTGGCCCGCCTGCCGCTGGTTGAGTTCTCTCAGCTCTTTGAGACCATGTGGAGGGGACCAGTTGACAGCCAGTTCTTAATGCCCTGGTTGTCTTTACCCACGGGCTATGCTATCGATCAAAGGTGAAGGTCCATCCTGCTTCGCTCACGGTCTACCCTAGGTCAGCTTAGGAGGAGCCCTTTTCCTTCCCCAAAGGGCTTAGCAGTCCTTGGAAGGCTGCTGGCTCTACGCCCTGGTAAGGGGAGCACCTTTTTCCTGCAGACTGAAGTTTCCTGGATTCTTTCTGTTCCAAAGATGCATTCATTTCCTTTTGTCTAAACAATACGCTGTGACATTACCTGGCCACTTTACTATGTGGACTGAAAGCTGACTGTGCTCACATGTTGTATAGGGCTGGTGTTCTCTTTGTTGTTTTTCTTTTGATAGCTTCTTGGGGATATGATTTACCTACCATGAAATTCACTCATTTAAAGTGTATGGTTCAGTGTTTTTTAGTATATTCATAGCTGTGCCATTACCAACACTATCTACATTTAAACATTTTCATCACTTCAAAAAGAAACTTCAACCAGTCACAGTGGTACACACCTGTAATCCCAACACTGGGAGGCTGAGGTAGGAGGACTGCAAGTTTGATCTCAACTTGGGCAATTTAGGAAGACATTGTCTCAAAATAAAAACAAAAAGGGCTAGGGCTGTGTAAAGATCCAGCATTATGAAAGAAAGAAAAGAAAAAAAAAGAGAAAGAAAGAAAGGAAGAAAGAAAGAAAGAGAAAAGGAAGGAAAAGAAAAGAAAAAGAAAGAAAGCTGTTACCATACTCAGTTACTCCCATCCCCTCCCATCTTCCAGTCCTGGACAACCACCAGTCTACTTCTTGCCTTTGGATTTGCTTATTCTGAGCATTTCATGTATACATGGTATTGTGTGACTGATATTTTTTCACTTAACATGTCTTTGAAGTTCACTTATATTGTAACATGCATTAGGAATTCATTCCTTATTTGTGACTGAAGATTATTCCACTTTAAAATCTACCATACTGTTTTTCCCTTCATCAACTGAGAACATTGGACTGTTTGCTCCTTTGTCTACTATGAGTACTGCTGTATTGAACACAGGTACAAAAGTTTTTGTGAGTACCCATGCTTCATTTCTCTTGGGTAGGTCCTTGAGAGTGGAGTTTGGGGTCATGTGGTAAATCACATATCTGAGTAACCGGAGCTAATATTTTTCATTCACTTCCCAAACCTTCTCTGAGGCTACGGAAGCCAAAGTCCTTTTGTTACTCAGATCCATGTGAAGATGTAGAATTAATGCAGGAGATGTTTATGAGTGCATACCTCAGGAAATGGATGAAACTTCTATGAGAAGCACCATTGGTCCAACCTGTAACCCTGTGCAGTACTGATATGGGCTTATCACAGGGAGTTGGGGCCCACCTAGGCCTGGTGTGTTCTCTGATGACACCAGCTATTTCTGTACTAGGCTCAGAGTGGCGGGAAGTCTGCTGGGTGGGTCATACAGTTTGAGGCTGATTCTTAGTATGAGGGCACTGGTTCTGTGAGCTTGGGCCTGGGGCTTGCAGGGCCTCCACCCACCTAGGGTCTGCTCGCATAGAAATGAGAAGATCCTGTGATCAGAAAGATCTGCAGCCAGAGGACACCTGGCCTTAGTGAGTCCACTTTTTGTTCTCTCATTTGGGTCAGTTTACTGATCTTTGAGAATTAGATTGTTGTTAAAGCTTAGATTCAAGGATTAAAGGAGTAAGTCCTAAGTCGCCTTAGCAAACCTAAGGATTTGCTAAATTATGCTGCTTTCCATGAGGACCAAATGAAACTGTACCTTGAGGTTTTGTAAGAATTCGTCTTCCTCCTTTATTCAGTCCTTAGTTATTTCATATGGTGAACAGAGGAGTGATACAGATGTAAAGAACAAAACCATAAAAGAGGATTATAAGTGACACCCAGTAGGGGCTCCATAATGTTATTTGAATGAATAGTGCATGTGTGTGTACACATATGTGTCACTTTATCCTTTCTTCAAGTTTCCAATCAGCAGTCTTATTTTATACTCTGAATAGTTTTGTAAGTTTGTTTGTTGGGAATGATAGGAGAGAAAACCAACCATCAAAGAATTTTTAGTGGCAAATGAAAAAAAAAGAACTTCCCTGAGCTTTTATTTCCTTAGCTATAAAATGGATACAGTAACAAACCACAGAGCTTTGGCAGTGTCCAGTGATGTATATGAACATACTATGTAATCTGAAAAATGCTATGTAAAATTTGAGTTCTCTTTTAACTTAAATATATTGAACAAGTGGTAAATAATATTGGTGTCATAATTGGAAAATATAGAGAAGCATAAAGAAAAAAATGAATAATTCTTGTCATCTCATTATTGCAATATATCCACCAGGAGTGTTAATTTTGTCCAACAATTTTGAAAAGCAATTTGTTAATATATAGTTGGAGGTGTGTATGTCAGAATGATACAATTCTAATCCCAGAACTCATTACTACATTGTCCATATCAGGAAAAAAAATTAGAAATAAGATCAGTGTCCATCAATGCATGAATAGATTTTGTGTGGGGGGGTACTTAGAATTAGGCACAAGACCTTCACACTGAGCTGTGTCTTAGCAGCCCTTTTTAATTTTGAGACAGGGTTCTACTAAGTCATTAAGTTACACAGGCTGGCCTCAAACTTGTGATCCTGTTACTTCAACCTCCCAGAGTGCTGGGATTACAGGTGTGTGCCACCACACCAGCTGAGAATATATTAATTTTTGATAGTTACACAAAAGGATGTTGCAATTAAAATGACTGGACCTTGGGCCAGGGATTCAGCTCAGTGGTACTGCCACATGCCCCACAGGCACAGTCCCAGGTTCAATCCCCAGTACCAAAAAAAAAAAAAAAAAAAAAAAAAAAAAAAGAGACCCAA
>NW_022900926.1:42107791-42114271 GCF_012274545.1 Fukomys damarensis
AAAAAAAAAAAAAAAAAAAAAAAAAAAAGACTGGACCTAGACGTTTCACATTTTATAAACACAGCATAGTATTTAGAAAAAAACTGCAGAAGGACAGAAGCACTATAAATTATATATTTGTGAATATAGTAAAAAAGTAAAACAGGTGGAAACATCCTCAGATAGGGGCATAGTTTCAATACGTATAACATTTATTTGTAATAAGGCAAATATGACTGAATAAGCATGAAAATATGGCAAAACATGTATGTTTTCTACATGTAAAACATTTCAGACATTAAAAATGAACATATTTTGGGCCCAGGATTTAGCTCAGTGGTGCCGCCGCCTGCCTTGCAAGCACAGGATCCTGAGTTCCATCCCTGGTACCCCCAAAAAACCCAAAAAATAAACAAACAAAAAACAAATTAAAAAAAGAAAATAATTTGATAACTTACCATTTTCAAATAATTTGAAAACTTGCACATTTTGTCTTGTAAAAGTCAACTCATACCATACATATTTTGATGACTGTATTATAAGCTTTTTTTTTGTTACTAAATAAGCTTTCTTACTATTGCTTTTCTTGACCCTCCTGTCTTTCTGGTCCAACTTTGTTTTGCTTTTTTTTGGTACCGGGAATCGAACTCTGGTCCTTGCACTTGCGAGGCAGGCCACCGAACCGCTGAGCTAAATCCCTGGCCCTCAACTTTGTTACATTTTTGAAGGAGAATTTTTAGAAGCAAAATTGCTGGAGCTTTCTTTTAAGTTTTTATAATTATTTTCTGTTCATTTATTATTAGTTATAATTATTAATGCATTCATAGTATATTTGACACTGAAGGAGTTTATAACTTAAACACATAGAATTAGGATGTGGTTTAGTTAAGACACAAAATTGATGGGCTGTAGATTTCGCTCAGTGGCACTGAGGTTGCCTGGCAAGCACAGGTCCTGAGTTTAATTCTTGTTACAAAAAAAAATGTTTGTTTAAAGATTCCCCAGTTTTGCGCCGGGGATTTAGCTCAGCAGTTCGGTAGCCTGCCTTGCAAGCACAAGGCCCCGAGTTCAATCCCCGGTACAAAAAAAAAAAGATTCCCCAGTTAGGAATTTACAACGTGCAGCAGCTGGACAAAGGACTCCTATTGCCACTGCAGCAGCCCAGTCAGTCTCGGCCTCTGGCTTCTTTCAGAGTCCTGTGTCCCAGGACAGAGGTCCTTCACAGGCAGCGTGGGGCCTTGCCCAGCTCTCTGTCCATGGACTCACTCTTGCTCTGAGGCTTGGATCCTCTGGCTAAGGAGACCGCTACTTCCCCTGCCCTTGTGGGCATCTGCTGCCTGAACAACAACAACAACAAATTCTAAACTTTCCCACGCTGTGCCTTTTTTCTCCCCCTACAAAAACCGTCCTGTGGTAGATTGAAAGGTGATGGCCTTCTGCAGGTCAAGATGGTGTCTGACTCCCATTTCTCAGCTGGAAATGTAAGACCCAGTACTGTCCGGGTGGCCACCTTGGTAGCTTCACTCCCCGCTGGGAATACACAGGCAGGTGTGAGCTTTCATAGGGCGCTGGCCTGCTTCCCTTTTCTCTTTGGACCTTATTACGTTTAGAGCTAAGTTTTCCCTCAAAAGTCCCACGATCAGAGGCGGGGCTTTTGGAAGGTGACTGGTTCGTGGGGCGCTGGACTCACCAGCGTGTTCGACCATAGAATTCCCAGCTAAGGCGGAGCCTGGTTGGAGGAGGTCACTGGGTGCAGGCCTCCAAGTGGGTGTTCTTATCCTCTGCCCCTTCTTTCCTTCCTGGCTGCCATGAGTTAAAGCAGCTGTTGTCTACCACGCCCTTCCCCTATGCCATTTCTGCCTTAGAGACAGCAAGAAGCCTTTTCTAAGCTAAAACACTGAGAAAGCAATCACAGTTCTTCATAATAAATTAAACCTCCAGTAAGCTAAAAATAAAAGCAAGTAAACTGAAATAAAGAAAAAGGTCTCTTTAGATGAGATAGGTAAGATGTTATTCTATGTAATACATAAAGAGCTCATGCAAATCAACATGTTAGAGACAAATGAGCAATGGATAAAATAGAGAATTCATGAGCAGGACATGGTAGCACACACCAGTAATCTCAGCACTCAGGAGGCTGAGGCAGGAGGTTCACAGTGAGTACAGGCTAGCCTGGGCCACATAGAAAGACCCTGTTCCCAAAAAAGAGTAGAGAATTCATGAAGGAAAAGGCAATAGTTTGATAAGCTTTAAAAATACATAGTTATAGCCATCCCTCCAATGTGCAGTTTAAAACAATAAGACACAACTTGGGAAAAATTAAGAATTTAGATTTTTTTTTTTCCTGGTACTGAGGATCGAACTCAGGACCTTGTGATGGCAAGACAGGCGCAGCACCACAGAGCTAAATCCCCAGCCCTGAAGAATTTAGTTTTGTTTGTTTTAAAATGAGAATTCTTTTTTTTTTTTTTTTTTTTTTTTTTTTTTTTTTTGTACTGGGGATCAGACTCAGGTCCTTGCACTTGTGAGGCAGGAGGCAGAACCACTGAGCTAAATCCCCGGCCCTAAAATGAGAATTCTTACTGCAAATATGGCAAATGGGGTATTTAAGTATATTGCTAGTAAGAATGTAAATAGTTATAAACATTTTGGAAAAGAACTGGGCAATATTCACCAGATACCCTTCCTTAACTGTTCCTGGAATCCAGAAATCCAGGAATTTATTTGTACTCAGGAATTTATTCTAAAGCAATAAAATAACTCCAATTTTAGAAAACAAAACTTTATACTTAGAGTTAATCACTGCATTATTTATTCTTGAAAAGAAGCCCAAATATATAATAATAAAGCAATAAGGTAATGATTATATTTAATATAACTCCTGGATATTTATGTTATTATATGGAAGTGAAATAGGCTCTCAAGCTAATGATTTTTTTAAAAGCGCATTAAAAATTGATTTAACAGGATAGTGTCAGTGGCATATGCCTGTAATTCCAGCTGCTCAGGAGACTAAGGTAGGAGAATTGCAAGTTCAAGCCCAGGATAGGCAACTTTGAAAACCCGTCTCAAAATTAAAGAATAAAAGCTGGAAATATATCTCAGTGCAAAGCCCCTGGGTTCAATTCCCTAGTACACTCTCACAAAAAAATTGATTTAACATGAAATCACAACTGTAATATTTAAAAATTAAAAAGCCTCTGCCGTGGTTTTTCTAGCAAAGAAAAAAAAAGCATTAAGCATTCACTAAAGACAATTAGCAGTAATCATGCCTCATTAGCTATGATACTGCCATTGAGCAAGGCTTATTCACTAAAAACTGAAAGAAAATAAGTCAATATGTTGACAGTGGTTGTCCTAGATGGTAAAATTTCTTTTTCTTTTGTTTTTTTGTTTCTGTTTTTGTTGTTGTTGTTTTGTGTTTTTTTTAATAGGGGTCTTGCTATGTAGTTCAGGCTGGCATCAAACTGTGTAGTCAAGGTTGGCGTCAGACTTGCGGTGATCCCTCCTGCTTCAGCCTCCCCCATGCTGATTTTACATGTGTGTGCCACCATACTTAACTAGATGGTAAAATTCTAAGTACTTTATAACTTTTTTCTAATGAATGTAAATTACTGCTCTAAGGGGGAAAGTTACCTTTTAAAGAATTCATGACTTTGGGTAAGTAACTTCCAAGTATAATCTTCCTTTGCTTTTACCAGATCTGTATTTTAATAGAAGATTTTGAGTCAATTTAAAAAAAAAAAAAAAAAGCTCTGTGTTCCTCAACCACATCTGAGCTCCTCTACTGGGTTTTAAGTAGGCAATTTGCTTTCATTTTAGTTATTTTCATGTCAGTTTGATGTATTGCCTGGTGCAATTCCGTGTTGGTGGGAAGATGACTGACTCTTGATGATGTTTACAATGTGATGCTTTAGAGAGCATTCGTGTGGAATTATCTGTGTGGTTTCTGCAAGGATAAACCAAGAGGTCCTTGGCTCTGTGCTTGCTGTAATGGATAAGAATTTTTGTAGTGATTTTGAGAATTTGGAGTATGAAGACTGAATTAGATTAGGTCATCTAGAAATTCAGAGAGCATCAACCTTTATTGAACATCTGTCTATTCTGTAGAGGTGGAAAGGGTGGGAGTTCATCCAGAATTGGGCGTATTGCTCAGTAAGTGCTGTAGCTCTTTGGATTACAGACCTTACCCTTTTAAATCCTAGAGAGGCGCTGTACAAATCTGAAGTCTAATGCAATGCATGTAGAAAGCTCTATTTGAATGTGAATCAGTGGATTTTTAACTTAACGAGTGAATGGGAAGCTTTAAAGATAGACCACCTAATGAATGAATAAATTTATCAATGCATAAGTGAATGCATGTGTGAATTAAAGACCCACCTCCCAGGTTTCTACTTCAAAATTGATAAAATATCACTGCTTCACCAAACATCTTTTCAACTGAGATATGAAAAGACACACAGATAGAGACAGAGAAGGCCTGCTTTATGATTCATTGCTTCTGTCATTAATGAAACTTCTCGAGGAACAGCCAGCCCACAATGACCCCAAAAGCACCCTTCACATCTGAGGACTTAAGTGCTCTGTG
Source organism: Fukomys damarensis (assembly GCF_012274545.1). Taxonomy (NCBI): domain Eukaryota; kingdom Metazoa; phylum Chordata; class Mammalia; order Rodentia; family Bathyergidae; genus Fukomys; species Fukomys damarensis. Next base: position 42,112,359 of record NW_022900926.1, read on the forward strand.
GCTATATTTCAGAGCTGTCTAGAAACAAGGGTACTGTAAGCCAACTTATTTTGGGCACCAACATCCAGCAATTCTGTCTTCAATAAATGATTCATGTTAGAAAAGCACTAGAGCACATTTGATATCTAATAAGTCTTGCTTGAGGTCTGTTATGTCTGAATCAAGTCAGGGAAATTGCCTGGGTTCATTTGGCATCCCTGTATGACAATCAAAGAAAAAAGTTGAAAATCTAGCCATATTGATCACCCACAGTCCTCATACTCCTTAAAAGAAAATCAATATCAGCAATGACAAGAGTCTCCAAGAATTCAAGGGTCAAGGTCACTGCAGCACCAGAGAGGAGAGTGCCCAGCTACTGATACCTGAGAAACGAAAGAAAAGAAAGGCCACTTGCTTATTTCCCCCGAGAACTAGCTTATCTGAGCACCCTGTGTAAACAAGTTCCTATAACTACGATGAACAGACCCTGCTCAGTGCTTCCCGATCGCTGCTGGTGCCTTCCCCCTGGTGTGAAGGTCTGTTAGTGTCCATGAGCCAAAGTGCTAGGACACGTGGACAAGTGGCCACATTTCTCTCCCCCATACTTGAGTTTGAGCCCAAGGCTTTTGCACTGAGCTACATCACCAGCCATTTTTGAATTTTTTTTTCTTCAAGACAGTCTCATTCAGTTGCCCATGCTGGGCTCTGATCCTCCTGCCTCAGCCTCCCAGAGAGCTAAGATTACAGGCATGAGCCACCACAGCCAGCTCTCACTTCCCATTTTAACTGAGCATAAAATGGGGAGGATAAACAGGCTGAAGCATATGCCCAGTAGAGCCCCTGCCCTTCTCTCTCCTCAGTGTTGTCTCCTACCTCTCTGTGGGCTCAGTGTGTCTGACTACATTTCTGACTGGCCAGTGAGGAAGCTGGGGTTTCTAGAGGTCTAGTGACCAAACTAGTAGGAAACACATAGCTGGTCATGAGTCAAACTCCTATGCTCCAACTCTGAATACTGGGCACCCCCTGTCTGTACTCATTTATTCCACCACAATACTGTCTGGCTTCTGAGGAGGTCTCTAGCCCAGGTGGCTCTTGGCTGGGTGAGATTAGCTCCCAATCAGCACAACATTTCCCAGTGTGCCTCAGCACAGAAATAGCTGTTTGTAGGAATCTCATGATTGCGTGGCTTCTTACCAGCCTCTGATCTCTGGTTACTGTCCCTTCACATCTTCTGAATTTTTGGAGATAGCTTATCTGTAAGGCTGGGCGCCTCCCAGGCTCATCTGTGCTTGGTGATTTCAGTTGGTTTCAAGCCTGTTCATGTGGCCAAAGATGGTGGCTTATCTTGTGTGAAATGGCAGTGGCCCTTCCTGACAGAGCAGTTGACCCAGACTGAAGAGATGGGCTGGCCACAATGAGTGGAGAGGGACTGTACAGTCGTAGCAGCTTCCCAGGGTAAATGAAGCCAGAGAACGGCTTGGCTGTCTCTGTCCGGTGGTTTATATTATCACCTTGTGGTCTCTGGGCCTGTACACTGGCAGAGCAGCAGATTCTGGGGTCCTTTGGTCACATAGAAGCATGCCTCAAGGTCATGAAGAACTAACTACAAAGCCCCTGTCCCCAGAAGGAAAATTTCAATAAAGATTTGAAGTTTGCTCTGGGTCTTAATTTTAAAGGCTTTTAAATTTTTGTTGTATTTATGAAATATTAAAGATCTGATTTTATTTTAAAACTTCCTTTTGGAAGCCAGAAGTGGAGAAATTACTAAGCAAAAATGATGTGAGTTGAGTGAGGGTCCCTCACCCTAAATGGTTGGGATCAGAGTGTTCCTAATTTTGAAATATTTGTATACATGATGAGATATCTTAGGATTATCAAGTCTAAATATGAAATTCACTTTTTTTTTTTTTTTTTTTTTTTTTTTTTTTTTTTTT
>NW_022900926.1:42114560-42123161 GCF_012274545.1 Fukomys damarensis
TGGTATCGGAGTTCAAACTCGGGCCCTTGCACTTACGAGGCAGGCAGCAGCACCACTGAGCTAAATCCCCGGCCCCTTCACTTATGTTTTGTATAGACCTTGTATAAATAGCCTAAAGGTAATTTTATACTTAAAAATATGGTAATGGGGCCCAAACTAAGAACATTCACAAGTCACCAATCCCCACACCCTTTTAATTTTGAGACAGGTTCTTACCAGGTTGCCTGGGCTGGTCTCAAATTTGTGATCTTCCTGCCTCTGTGTGGGGATTACAAGTGTGTACCATCACACCCAGCTTTATGCAATGTTTTTAATTTTAAATTTTGTGCAGGGAACAGTTTCAAGGAATAGAATATTCCACTGAGGGTATTACCTTGGTACTTTCAATGTTTTGGATTTGGAATTTTCAGATGAGAGATGCTGGAGGTGGGAGAAAGAGATGAGCAGGGGAGGGAAGGCAGGGGCTTGATTAAGGAGGAACTGTGTGAGGCCGTGGTGCAGGTCCTGTCTGTGCATTGGAGTGTTCAGTCCTGGGACCAGGGATTATAACCTCCTTTGAACAGATGTACAAACTGAGGCTCAGCAGTGATCAGCTACTTCCCCAACATCACTGAGGTAGCAAGGGGGGCTTGCTCTCCACAAATGCTCTACCTCTGCGGCTCCACTAGGGAGCACAGGAGTGACCTTGGGTGGGGCTGTGGGTCCCACCCCCATTGCCATGGTGATGCAGGAGTAGAGGGGGTGCTTTCTACAGTGAATCAAGCCCTCTCTTTTTGTTTCTGGCACCAGCTGGTGATGCCATAGTCCTCGCTCCTGCCTTTGATGCCCAGAAGGGTCTCAGGCCATTTCCCCACTTTGCTCCCCAAAGGGATAGCTCCCTGTCCACTGCCTCCACCTCCTGGTACTTCCAGACTTCTTAGGTTTGTGACCCAACTCACAGCCACAGAAGTGTGGTATCCGTCATGGTGAAAAAAATCATAGCAACAACTTCAACTCAACACACATCCAGCTCTCCTTCCATATCCGAAAGCATTACAATATGAATCAGAATATTCATATTTAAAGCAGAAATGTGTGGGCCTTTTATCCATTTGCAAAATTAATTTTCCTATTTCATTTCAGTTTTTGGTTTTATTAAGGCTGAAGAAAAAGTTTTCAGAAACTTACTTAGACTGAACATACTTTAAAAATATACCTTCCACTGGATGCAGTGGCCCATGCCCATGATCCCAACTACTTGGGAGGCTGAGGCAGGAGGATTGCAAGGGCAATTTAGGAAGATGTTGTCTCAGCAAAACAAAAACAAAAAAACAAGTAAAGGGCTGGGGATTTAACTCAGTGGTGATGCTGCCTGCCTTGCAAGCTCAAGGTCCCGAGTTCGATCCCCAGTACAAAAAAAAAGAAAAAGAAAGAAAAAAGGACTGGTGATGTAGCTCAGTGTCAGGGCACCCCTGAGTTCAATCCTCCATGCGGGAAAAAAAAAGTTATGTGCTCTTTTAAATGTCTCATACACCCTTGGCTTTTGGAAATGCAGCTTGCCATCTGGCCCTGTCAGACTGTACAAACACTGAGGGCAGAGTCCTCCAGTCCCCATGGAAAGCTGAATGAGGGTGTGGACATGGTGGAGTTTATGCCAGTAGCATAACATCTCACCATCACCCCGGCCATCAGAAATAACACCTTGAACCAAAATGCAGAGTGACCCCAGGACGGCTGAATGTCATGGTGACAGTCTGCTCATGTCAGGACTTTGCTTAGCGTAACTAACCCTCATTTTCCCCATCTACAACACAAGGGTGGCAGTCCTCCCTCCCTCCCTCTCAATTGGCTTGATGGTGACTGATGACACAATGTACATGAAACATTTATTATACTGAATCTGCTGCAAAAACCTGTGATGCTCAAATATCAGTAGTTTCATCCAGGAGTTAAGGCTCCAAAAGGCCTTAGAGAAAACCTAATTTTATTCCTTTCCATCTTTATTTTTTCTCAGGATAGAAAAAGTTACCTAAGTTGTGAATCTGCTCTTGCCTCTGAGTTTTGGTTTCCTTGGATATAAAAGCTCTGTAGCATTTGTTTTTCTCTTAGGAGCTGTCCAGAACAAACTATTCAGTATAAATTTAGGAGCACTAGTTTTCCGTACCAAAGTTTTTATCCTACAGTTAAATTTTGGAAAGGAACCAAGGCCTGTTAGGGGATATAATGAAAACGTTTAGGATGATTTATGGCTTCTTCAGAGCTTGGTTTGTTTTTTGGACATTGTGTATCATACAGGGATCTAGTATTGTTCTATACAATTTTTAAATCAGTTAATTTTCTTTAGGCTTCTGCCGAACCATTAGCCTATGATGACTTTTTAATTGAGGAATATTTTAGTTAGCAATGGTCCTGATGACAGTTAACTTCAGTTGAGAAGGCTTTCTCTCATCTTTTATTTTGGGCTTTAGGCCAACGTAACTGCAAGGAATCCAGAAACTAAACTTAGCCTGTTTGTCAGGACCAAGTGCTAAGTGACTAGTTCAGGTTGCACAAGTTCACGGCTGTCTTGCTGGAGTCTGACGAATTCATCCAACTGAAAGTGGAGCCAATGGTCTGACTATTCAGTGCCCCAAAAGCCACCTCACTCACTTCTCCTGGGGTGACCCTCCTTTCCTCTGGGCTGCTGCTGTCCCTGGCTGTTCTCTGCCCACAGACCAAAGATTGGTCCAGAAGCAGAATTCGCCAGCTAGCACCACTTGAGCTGCAGCTCTGTTTGACTGCTCTCTGGCTTTTCTTTTCTTTATTTGGTTACCTTGGGCTACTTGAGAACCTTCTCTGTAGGTGGGAGTTGGGGAGCTGAGGTGGAGTTGGGCCCCTTAATCACCACGGAGGAAGAGTGCACGAAAAGAAGCCAGCCTTGGGAGAGCATCAGTTGTCTCAGTTCAGATGGGAAAGGACCCTGGCACTCGCCTAGTCATCGTCTTCCTCAGGACAGGAATGCTGACATGGAAGTTTTCGGACAGGCCCAGGCTCCAGGTGTCTGACTTTTGTAAGTGTCGGAGAGTGTGTCCATGTGTGCTGTGTATGTATACGCATGTGCATGTGTGTGTCTATGTGTGTGTGGGATGTGCACAAAGATAGCTGTTGTTAGTATTGGGGTTAGGCTTTCCATTTTTCTTCTGCACCTGATTTTGTACAGAATTTGCAGTACTTGATTGTTCTTTCTATACAATTTTCTACCCTTTATGCTGCTTATTTCCTGCTTATTTAATGGTTGCAGAACATCAAATAAGGCAGAATATGTAGTTGTAACTAGGGCTCACTTAATATTGAAATGAAAATTTAAGCTGGGCATGGTAGCAAATGCCTGTAATCCCAACATTCCACTTGGCTGAGGCAGGAGAATCACAGATTCATTCTCAGCCTGAGCAATAAGGTGTGGTTTAGACCTTAATGGTGCTGTTGAATTGGTATAAGCATTATTTTAGCAGTTCTTAGACTGATTTCTTTGCAAGAGAGCTTTGCCTCTTCTACATCCCTGACCTGGTTGAGTGCTATAATGTGCATAAAACTAATCAATCAATCAATCTTTAAAAGCAAGCTAATCCCACTTTGGATTTTGCCTCTTTCGCTGGGTGTAACTGAAAGTTCCTACAATTGCAGAACATTGAATAAGGCAGAATATATACTCACAACCAAGGTTCTCTATTTGCTCTGACAGCTCTGTGTATCTGTTTAGAGAATAATTCAGTTTAACTCTCTCCTAGGTGGATTCTGAGCTTTTAAAATATTTGCTTGTGTTTCCACTAATATAGGCCAGGCATTTGTACCATCTGTGTTACCACCCATAACACACTTCAGGAGTCCATGGCCCAAGGGCTCTGTGCCTGTATTTGTGCATGTGTGTCTGTCTGTCTGCATGTGTACGCGCTTGTAGCGTTCCATGCATTCCATGCTACCGGAGGAGTGAGCTCTGCTGGGCTGCACCACAGTGTAAGATTATTGCCTAGTGACAAAGATGGTGTCTGTGGCTTTTACACGTCATCCACCGTTTGCCTGCTCCGAGTCACTGGCAGCAAGTACAGTTCAGAATGAAAACGTATGGGAAGGCGTGCTCCGATACGCTCAAGCTACATCGGAGAAAGGCCAGCATCTAGGTATTTAGTGAGAGGTGAAACAGACTCAATTTATATCTCACTGGCTTTCTCAGAAATGCCAAGGAGCATATCTTTGCTGCTTCCTCTGCTCCTTCTCATTTTCTTTCTGGTGAGAAGAAACTCCCCCATTCCCACGTGCCTCCTGTTGCAGGCACCGCAGTGTTTCAGATGCATTTTCTACAAACACCTCATGCTGGTGGTGTCTTTCTGATTTTACAGGTGAGGAAGCTGAGGGCTGGGGAGTTAAGCAATTTCCACAGGTGTAACGTGGCTGACTCTCGGTGATCCCCCATAGCACCCTGAGCTCTCAGCCTGCTCTCTGCCTTCCCTCGGGTGTCTGAGGGCCTTCCTGTGTCAGAGTCTCTCCCGTCTGCTGCTGCTGGCTGGTCACCTGTGTGGTCTTTCCCGACAAGTCAACCAGTAGTGCAGTTTTCTTCAAGCACCTCCCTTTTGTCTTGCACCCCTTCTTCCAGCCATACATGCCTGGCTTCCAGGATGGTTGGGAAATGGGGCCCATCGAGTTCTGTGTCCACAGAGGGCAGGCCGCCTCCTCATCACGGAAAAGAGTGAAAGGAACACAGGGAAGAAATAAGAAAGACCACCAAAATGTAGCCGCCCTTAATAGATTGCTGTGGGTACAGCAATACAAGTGAATGGGAACATGTATATATGTTTAACATATTCTAATATTCTCCCAACATTAGTGACAGTTCTTTATGTTTTCAAATGAATTAATATAACATAGGCTCATAGCCAACAGTTCCTCAACATGCCCTCAGGGACTACCCGGAACTTTGTCAAATGATTAGTTCTATCCAGAATCTGCTAAATTATTGTATCATGGGAAGTAAGATAATTTGAAATAAATTATTCTTCTTGAATCTAGTGACAGTTTCTTTCTGTTGATGTTTAAAACATTGGTGCAATTAAACTTAATAGGTCAGACTGTAACCTTTGGAAAATTTAGGTAATGTATACAAATGGAGTTTTCTGGTATTTTTCCTATTCTCTATAAAATATCTCCATGTTTTAACAGTCCCTTCTATATACTGCCTTTGCACACTGGGTTACAATTGTACACTAGGTTATAATTTGGATGTGCCACCTGGTGAGAAGCCTCCCTGCAGTCCCCGTCCCTTAGTCCCCGATGGTGTCACCTATGCTGCCCCATGGATGGCCTGTGCTAGCCTCTGAACCAGGTGGCACTGTGTGAGCCTGTTGGCAGGGGTGCCCAGCAGGACTGACATCCTGCAGGCGATTTTTGATGCCACGGGACTACTTTTGGGAAAAGTGGCATTTCAGAGCCCATCGTGTACAGACCACCACTGTGCCGGCGTTAAGCACCAAAAACAAGCCACAGGCAGGAGCAGTTTTGGTTTTTCAAGCACAGGCATTCTTCATTGTTGCTCTTGGTTAAATAACTTTGCTCACAAAAATGCGACATGGAAACAGCTTCATAGTCATTTGTTGACTTATAAACTCCATAAGTTACCTGTCTGATATTCTCAGAAATAATATAAAACTCCTTGCCTCATGTAATATCCTTCTGTTTTTTTGTTTTGTTTTGTTTTGTTTTCTGTTTTTTGTATCAGGGATTGAATTCTAGACCTTCTACTTGCAAAGCAGGCAGCGGCACCACTGAGTATAATATCCTTCTAAAATGAATTTGCTGGAAAGATCCTCTCCGTAACTTTCTTGCTGAAAGGGGAATAGGCAAAGTATTTTAAAATATTTTCTCTCTAGCTATTTTTATCACTACTTAGATACTTATACCGCATTTTCTTGGTCTGACACTAAATTAGCTAATTTCCACATTAGAAAAGAAAGCTTTCTTTTATTCACGGTGTGAAGAAAGGTTTTCCCAAACTTTTATCAAGAGTAAATTTAAGAAACATATCAAATATTTATCCAGGGTTTCTCTCTATGACTTGGCCTTAATAATGAGCCCTAAGCTATGTGTGATGGTCATGCCTGCAATCCCAGGACTCTAGAGGCTTACACAGGAGGATTGCTGAGTTCAAGACCAGCCTGAACTACTGAGTGAGAACCTGTCTCAAATAAATAAAAATAAAAGAGTCCTAAATTCTGTTAAATTACTTAATAAATTCATAGCACTTTTTAAAAATTTTTCTTTGTGTGTGTGTGTGTGTGTGTGTGTGGTACTGGGATTGAACTCAGAGCCTTTACACAGAGCTACACCCCTAGAACGTTTATTTATTTATTTATTTATTTATTACTGAGTGAGAACCTGTCTCAAATAAATAAAAATAAAAGAGTCCTAAATTCTGTTAAATTACTTAATAAATTCATAGCACTTTTTAAAAATTTTTCTTTGTGTGTGTGTGTGTGTGTGTGTGTGGTACTGGGATTGAACTCAGAGCCTTTACACAGAGCTACACCCCTAGAACGTTTATTTATTTATTTATTTATTTATTTTTAAATTGCCACAGCTGGGCTTGAACTTGCAATCCCCCTGCCTCAACTTCCCAAGTATCTGTAGATGTGTGCTACCACACCTGTGTCTTCAGGCGATTCCTTCACTATTCTTTTTTTTTCTTTTTGCATATAAATTTGTGAATGAGTGGATCAATTCCATTTTCTATTGCTATCACAAAATGCTAGAAGCTAGGTCATGTATAAAGAAAAGATGTTTACTTAGCTTGCAATCCTCTAGGTCAGAGGTCTCAGGGTGAGTGGCATCATGATGGTGGGGGCGTGTGACAGTGAAAAATTATGTAGTCAGACTGGAAACCAGAGAGTAGACTCATCTCACTTTTTGTAACAATGTACTTTTTTTCAATTTTTATTAGTACATGTTTGCAGTACATAATGATTATATTCCTCATGGGAAGTTGGTACATTTACACAACACATCTTGGTTCTTTTTCAGCTTCTTCCCCTCCTTTCCTTCTCCCATCTAGTCCTCTCTTGGGCCCCCTCCCATTTGCAAAAGATCTGTCTCCCTATTCCTCTGATCTCTTATTTTGTTCTTTATATTTTGGCTTTTTTATATAAGAGAAACCATGCAGCATTTAAGCTTGTATGTCAGATTTATTTTACTTAACATTAAAGTCTCAAGGAGCATCCATTTTCCTATGAAAGACTCAAGTTTATCCTTCTTTATGGCAGAGTAGCACTCCACAATTTCTTTATCCATTCATTTGTATAGGCTGCTACAAAGGTTTAGTTATTGTGAATTGTGCTGTTGTAAACATGGGTATTCACGTGTCATTGTTATCCAATGTCTTTAATTCTTTCTGGAAGATGCCTAGAAGGGGAATTGCTGGGTGGAATAGAGTAATAACAGTGCACTTTTCTGAGAACTCACTCACCCCATGAGACCAGCATTAATCCCTTCTGAGAGTGAAGCTTCAGTGATTTAAACACCTTCCCTGGCCCTCACCTGTGAAAGGCTCTACCATCTCAGCATCAACATGCTGAGAACAAACGTTCCAGCACATGAACCTCTGAGGATTTTTTTTTCCCTCTGAGGATTTTGATTAAAATCTATTGTGCCTTTTTGCAGATCAGGGATAGAGCAGAGCTTAAAATTCAGGCAACTCAGGCCTTCAGACCAGTGCCAGATTCTATACCAAGGATTTGAGGACAATTGGGAACAGATAAAATCAAGGCCTGCCTGTCTGAATCCTCGTAAGGCTTATCTGTGTCCCCTTCCTTACATCACTGATACAGTGTCAGATGATTTTACCTAAGGCCATGGTGGCCCTTAAAACTTTACAAGGAAAAAAAAAGCTTAATTTCCCCCCATAATACCCTAACGCTGAGGTGTACACTGGGGAAGGCAGCATTTAATCCCTGAATCCTGTTGACTTCCTTTTCTTATGACGTATCACACGTTTTACAAATGCTAAACCCAGAAACCCCCAAAAGAATCAGATTCTTCTAGCCAGATTGTCTTGAAGTTATTAGTGGTTAATTCTGGGACAATGAACAAGTTGCATGAATATTCAACATCAAACTAAGCGCTGCCAGACTGTGACCCAGTGAATCTCTCTTGTTTATGTGGCTGCTGAAGTCAAGTGCGAGGAGAATGACTGCCAGCTCATGCCTATTCCTCAGAGACAGCCTGGGTGTGTGGAAGCCAAGAAAGGAGTTTCACAGGCAGAAAGCGTCTGGAAGTGCTGCCTGCGGAGGGCTTGAGATGTGGTCATTGACCCTGCAGGGTCTGTTTCTGTGCCAGAGAATGAAGTTTCTGGGGCCTAGAAAATGAAGTGCCTCAGCTGCTCTAAGCTGATGGCAGAGAAATCAGGGCAGCCCGGCGTGGTGGCACAAACCTGTAGTCCCAGCACTTGGGAGGCTGAGGCAGGATGACTGCTGTAAGTTCGAGCCGAGCCTAGGTTACATACTGAGTTCAAGACCAGTCTACACTGCACTGTAAGACCTTTTCTAAAAAAAAAAAAAAAAAAAAAAAACCAAAGATTCCGGGCGCCAAAAGCTAACACCC
>NW_022900926.1:42123277-42139022 GCF_012274545.1 Fukomys damarensis
AAAAAAAAAAAAAAAAAAAAATCAGGCCAAAGATTCCGTGACACATAGTCTAAGCACGTGTAAACGTGCCTCCTGTGACTGTCTTCATCACCGTGCCCATCCCCAAACCCAACCCAAATGACCGAGGGGCAAGTCCCACCTTCCCCACTCTAAGCATACTTTTGACCATGAGTCTCACTGCTGGCCACATTTTTTGCCCAGGAGTCATTTCTGGCTGCTCTGCAAAATAGAGCTCTGCGCTCAAGAGAACCCTCTCCTCAAGCCCCAGGAGCACAACAGCTTAGACAGGTGCAGGAGAGTAAGCTGGGACTTAAAGCTGAGTCCAAGGTCAGTTCTCAGATGCACCAAGTATAAGTAAATCACCCCACCTAGGAGCTGCTTCTGTTTCTTATTCTGAAAAATTGGATACTACTGCTCATCTTGTGGGATTTGGGGGAATCTTAGATGTATATAGTAGACACAAACTATCACTAGATCATTTTTTTGGCATCATTAAGATTTTTTAAAAAACAAAGATTGTAACAATGTAAGGTATGTCAATTGTTACTCTTAAAAGAGTTTGTCCCAGAACTTAAGGTCTTTCTGGGAAACTTTGCAATGACACCTACTTCCAGGAGGAGGAGCAGCCTGTGGTGCTCCCACCAGGTTTTCCTCAGCCTACTTAAGTCCTGCCTTTCCCTTTCTCTCAAGGTCTTTATTTGCCAAACCAACAAGACATTTGCTTCTTCTAGGTGGTGTTGGAGACTGGTTACAGGACCATGAGTCTGGCTGCTCTGTGTGTTGAGTTCCTTTCTGATGTTAGAACCCTTAAGGTGTGAGTGTGTAGGGGGGGGGACGGGCGGGGGAGCGAGGGCAAATTTTTTCCCTTCATAATTCTTTGCAGTTACTAACATTGGACAGTTTAGCTCTTGTCTATCTTCATTAAATCATTCTAAAAGTATTAAAAAATAATTGAGCTCCAACCATATGCTGATGGCAGTTCTAGGGTGTTAGGAAGACGCTGATAATCTTCAGTACAGTCAGGGTGAAGTCTACAGTCCAGGGGAGGAGACTGACCGTTCAGCTGCAGTAGCGGAATGCAGTACTGTGCACTTGTACCCAGCCGAGTACCCCTAACATGAGGTCTGAGTCTAGGGAAGTCCTCTTGGAAGGGAGGCAGCGGAAGAGCGGAAGGCAAGGCCCTCTGCACAGCAGCACCAGAGCACAGTGGGAATATGACTTCCATGTAGCTGGGAGCCTGGAGAACCACGGCTCCGCTGCTTCACCTCTCCAGGCCTCAGTTTCCCCATCTACAGCAATAGTAGTGACTCCAGGAGGTGCTCAGAGAATTGAAGGGAGGATTAGATTGCACCCAACAGGAAGTAAGCATTCTGTTAGTGTTTGCCAAATAGAAATCAATCAACGATGGACAATGAGTTTAACCTCAAGCGTAAGTTTTCTTTTAAGAGCGTTTGTTCCCACTATAAAAGCACGTCATATTTTTTGCTAATGTTTGACATTTGTTTGTGTTCTAGACGCTTTCCTGAGCCCTGGATCTTTCTTCCTTCTGGAAATATTCTGTGAGAATTTATTTATTTTTGAACAAAAGCACCCGCACGTCATGGACCTCATTGCATTGCTGAAGTCTCAGTTCCTGTGCCACCTGATCTTCTTCTATGTCTTCATCGCCTCGGGGCTGATTGTGAACATCATCCAGCTCTTCACGCTGGCGCTGTGGCCCATTAACAAGCAACTCTTCCGGAGGATCAACTGCAGACTGTCTTATTGCATCTCCAGCCGTAAGAGCCTTGCCCACCTTCTTCTGCATGTTCCTCTTCACTGCCGACCTGTGGCACATCTGTGTACCACCAGGCTTTCGTTCCACCTGAAGCTTCCTTTTCTTTTGCTGTCATCTGCTTTTTGTTTGAAATGTCTAATTTGTTGTCACTCTTCAAAAATTATTTTTTGAGTGAAAAATGAGGTTAGCTCAAAATTCAGAAAGCACAAGGGTAAATAGTGAAAAGTAAATGTGCATTCTATCACTGCTTTTCTAGTTTTCTTCTTCAGAAATGATTGATTTCTTATTTATCTTTATAGAAATCTGATCTATGGCTTTTATGTGTGCACCTGGTGCATATGAATCCCCGTGCATGTGTATGTATACGTAATGCATACACAGTGTTGTGCAGGGCTGCAGATTAAGTACAATGTAATTTTAAAGCTGAATGGCAATATACTATATTGTTTCCTTGCTTGCTTTTTTACAATTTTTTTCTTTTGAGGGAACTGTAGCTCACGTGTAGTGTAAGGAAACAGTACAAGGAAATTGCGAATAACCTTCATGCAGTTTCCCCCCAACGCTGACATCTAAAATAACTGGAATACAATATTACAAACAGAAAAGTGAAATTAATACAACCCACCAACCCTACTCAGATGTCTCCACTTTCATACACCCGTGTGTGTGTGTGTGTGTGTGTGTGTGTGTGTGTGTGTGTGTGTTTAAGCTAAGCCATTTTAAATACGAGTAATTGACTGGGCTGGGTTTCAGCAGTTGAAAAAGATGAATTGGTGTATTGAGATATCTAGAGATGTGTGTTGTTGTTGCTGTTGACCTCAAAGCTTATGCCTATTCTCAAAAAAAGAAAACATACTGTATCGTTAGCAATTATATATGTGGATGTAAGTGTATTTTAAAATCTGAACTCTTTTAAATTAAGCAATTTAAAAATTTTTGCTGTCTTAGATTATGACAAGAAGATAAACTTATTGATATCTTCCTGAAAACTTGTGAAAAGAAGCAAATTTGAATTTGAACCAAAATAATGTTTTATTATGCAAATGGATTACTGCTGATTCAATTCATTCTTATTTTTAACTGTATCTTTTATTTTTAATTGACATATAATTATACATGTTTATAGGTTTCCATGTGACACTTCAATAGATGTATATTGTACATGTCTGTACAGTACATGTACAGATCAGAGTAATTGGCATAAGTTATCCTCTGAAAATTCCTCCTTTGTGTTGGAAACATTCCAAATCCTCTCTACGAGCTCTTTTGAAATATATAAGTAACTGTTGCCATAGTTATCCCACTGTGCCATAGAACATCAGAAGTTATTCCACCCCACCACTGCATCCCTGTACCATTTTCTCTGTTCCTCCTCCCTTACACTCTCTCAGTTTTGGTAACCACTAGTTGACAGTTTACTTCTATGAGATCAGCGTTTTAGCTTCTACATGTAAGTGATGAGAATGTGAGGTATTTGTCTTTCTGTGTCTAGCTTATTACATTTAGCCTAATGTCTCCAGTTCCATCCATGTTGCTGCAAATTAGTATCTTATTATTTCTAATGGCTGAATATTATTCCACTATGTATGTATATTTTTTCATCCATTCATCTGTCGGAGGGTGCCTGGGTTGATTGCATCCATATTTGGGCTATGGTGAATAGTGCCATGATAAACATGCAAGTACAAATGTCTCTTCAGCATACTGATTCTGTTTCCTTTGGACATATACCTAGCAGGAGGATTGCTGGTAGGAGGATTATGTGGTAATTCTATTTCTAGCTTTTTGAGGAGCCTCCACACTGTTTTCTGTAATGGCTGTAGTAATTTAAATTCCTGCTGATGCTATAGTGACAGTTTCTCTGCCTCCTAGCCTACATTTATTTATTTATTTATTTATTACTTATTTGTCTCGTTGCTAATGACTTACTTGCCCTAACATATGGTCAAACCTGGAAAACATTCCATGTACTGATTAGCAGAATCTATATTCTGTAGATGTTGAATGAAATGTTCTGTAATTGTCTGTTAGGATCATTTAGTCCATAGTGGAGTTTATCTCCAGTGTTTTGTTTGTTTGATCTTTACTTTTAGATCTAGTAATGCTTTCTTTATATTATTGAGAACTCTAGTGATAGATGCATATATATTTTCAATTTTTATTTTTTTCTTACTGAAATGATCCACTTTTCTTCATCTGTTTATACAGTTTTTGACTTTATGTATAGCCATTCTTGCTTTCTTTTGATTTCCCTTTGCTTAGTACATCTTTTTCTATGCCTTCAATTTCAGTATATGTGTGTCTTTAATAATGAAATGGGTTTGTTTAGGCAGCATATTATGGTGACTTTTTTTTTGTACATTTAGCCAGTTTAAAATCCTTTAATTGAGAAATTTAATCAAGTTACATGGAAGGGTACTATTGATAAACAAATGCATACTCTTGTTATTTTTTTCTAATTGTTTTGTAAGTTCTTTGCTCCTTTCTCCCTCTCTTGTTCATCTTTGTGCTTTGGTGGTTTTCTGAATACATCGTGCCCTGCTGTGGGTGCAGTGAGCCCATGTAGGTGAAATGCAACTCGTGCAGATGGGTGAGTGCATGTTAGTGTGTGAGAGCCACTGATGGGCCCAACTAGGGTGACTATCACTGTGCCAGATGTCTTTGCAGAGTTGTAGGGAAGCCTGCTCAGGGAAGGCTTCCTGTCTGCTTGTTGGGGCCTAGATACTAGCCAGGCAGCTCAGGGAAAGCTGTGTGGCTGCTTCTTGGGCCACAGGATGGTGGCCAAAGCTTTCTGATTGCTTCCCAGGACATCAGTAATTGAGCTCCCCATGACAGGCTGCTTGGTTCCTCCTAAGGGCTAAGGAGTGGTGAGTAGTGCCACTTGTCCACTTCCCACGGGTCTCCATGGGTCAGACAATTCAGAGCTGGTTGTCAGCTGCTTCCTGTCGTGTGGAAGGATGGGCAGGGCCACCCAGCGGGTTCAGTGTTAGTCCAGCTGCCTTGCTGCTTCACAGGACCTCAGCGGGCAGCTCTCAAGATGGCGCTATGCAGCTGGAGCCTGGGAGGGTGGAGGATAATGTGCTGGGCACTTTCTCCAGAGCAGTATAGCAGAGTGGTAACTTAACAGGGCTTCGCACCCACAGAAGAACAGCAGGTGATTCATGTATCTGGCATTAGTGAGAATTTGGGGTGGGCATGCTTACCCTTTCCCTGCTTAGGGATAGTCTCCCCTGGAGAGGGGGTTACTGGATGCTGGGTGCTTCCTTCCCTTCTTTAAGGCCATTGTGTGTCTCTGTGCTCTATGACGTCCCTGCCACGTCCCTGCCATATTCCTTTGCTCTCCCTCACTCTAGTGAAATGGCTGTTGGTTTTCTTGGTTTTGGGTCCTTTCTTGGAGTGTGTGTGTGTGTGTGTGTGTGTGTGTGTGTGTGTGTGTGTGTGTGTGTGTGTGTGTGTGTGTGAGTTGAGAAGCCCATCAGCACCTTTAGTCAGCCATCTTGCAATCTCTTTATCTTTTATATGTCTTTGTGTGTGTGTTATTGTTTAAGCTTCAAAATACTAACTTGTAAGGAAAAACAAAAGTAACAGAAACATCTTAGTCTTAGTGGCTTTTACCAACCCACCTACCTATAAATAGGTCTGATATCATTCCTGATATACTTTGAGTGCAAGACTTATGATGTCTTGTGTTAGAGGGTTTTACAGGGCCTGAGACTGTTCATAAAACTATAAGGCTGAGCTATGATTGTCAGCCAATATCTTTAGTCCACTTTCTTGTTGCCTATTGCATGCAAAGATGCATTCAATCCCGTATGCTAATGTACTTTTCTTCATCACAAGCATAGCCTTGTTCTCCTAGTATGCAGGCTTCTCCAGTGGTCTAGAAAGGTAAAACTTGCCTGAACAGGACAGAGAAAGCAGGAGATGAAACTGCAACAGCAGCTGTTTGAAGAAGAGTTTGCATAATGCAGGGCGAGGAAATAACTGACTGAGATTAACCTTGCGATTTTAAATGCCTTTTCATACTCTGGCAGTAGGTTTCTATTTATACAGAATTAGATTTAACAAAGCAATGCTGGTTGCAGTTTTTATCGAAACCTGTATTTATATAATTTGCATTCATCTTGGGAAATTTTCAAATCCTATCAGTTTGCATTTTGAAAAATCATGTATATCTGCATTGTCATAACCCCTATCCAAATTTCAAGCAGATGCTCAAGAATAGGCTTTCTCATTTTGAGTTAAAAGTAAGAAATAAGGTCGGGGATTTGGCTCTGCGGTTTGGTGGCCTGCCTTGCAAGCACAAGGACCCGAGTTCAATCCCCAGTACCCCAAAAAAAAAAAAAAAGGTAAGAAATAAGATTCAGGATCAAACTTCCTAAAGTGCTATAGTGTACTTTTGGTTGATGCTAAAGACATACTAAAGTTACATAGGATCTCGTAGGTATTTTTCTGAGGGTGCTTTAGCCTACTCATTTGTAGTCAAAATTAAGATGGGTAGCAAATTTAGGAAGCAAGGTGAAGATTTGTCATTTCAAATTAGTTCAATTATTTAGAATAAATTCCAAATGAAACCCAAGAATTAACCACACAAAACAACCGGCATTTCAGGACAGGGTGCCATGAAAGACAAGCCGTCCAAACCTGCTGGAAGACCCACAGGCACCCCCATCCAGGGACCTGCCCCAGCGCTCTCCCTGCTTTCCTATCAGAAGTACCTTTGTCCATCCAGGTGTGCCTGATCACCTCTGTGCCTGCTTCCCAGCGGCAGCTGGCTGTGGCTTCCAGTCCAGCAGTAGCAGATACATTTTGTAGGCATCTGAAGGAGGAAAGGAAGCATCCTTTAAGGAGAATCAGTCCTGGCTCCTGGGAAAAGAGATTGTGTCCAGGCTAGGCATGATCATGGGCAACTCTTGTGCTGGGTCACTTCAAATTAGGAATTGTGCCCATGTCAAGTCTTCCCTGTCTGGTAGCCCAGCAGGCATAAGATGGTAGAGCTGCCCTTTTTCCCTGTTTTTTTCTTTGCTGTCTGTGATTGACAGATTACCTTACACCCTGCTGTTTCACAGTCACCAAAGCCATGTAAAAAGAATGTTTAGGAAGCTTTCTTGCCCCTGTGATTCCACAGGCTCCAGCTTGTGCTAGTAAACAGCATGAAGAGGAGAGACCTGCGGAATTTCAATATTCCATTGTATTTAACTTTCCTCCTTTTCCGAGTTCAGATAAACACTGTTCATGGGGTTTAATTGTGTCTTCTAGCATATGAATCACTGAAAATCAGCAGTATTCATCAGTTGCAGCTGATTTTCTAAGAAAAAGGGCAAAATAAGTGATTTCTTTGAGATGCAGATCTGTGCATCACCCTGGTCACGTTTCACTAACAGCTATGTCATCGTCCCTTCCTACATTAAGTGCGTGATCAAAGCTTGGTGCTGTAACACATGAGTGCAAGCAAAGTCACCAGCTCTGGCACGACAGAGCCTACACACTGAAGGCTACACTGATGTCAGCTACAAATACAGACAAAGCACAGGCAAGGCACTGTTAATCTAGTGGCAAGGATCGATCTCCTGAGTAAGAATTTGAAATTTTAGTTGAAATTTTAGTCTTGTAGCGGGTGTTTGTCTTATTTTTGCTTTTGGTTTTTGCAGACAGGAACTTCTCAGTCAGGTGGGCTTAGACTGCCTAGTGAGGAGGGCAAGGACGGAGCAAGCTACTATAAGGGGAAAAAAGGAAGACAGTTGTAAGAAGCAGAGTGGAGGGTTGAATTTTATTACCTTCCTATTGTGTAGGTGTGCACATTAATCTCTAGGAAACGATGGCAGATTGTTTTCTCTCAATGTCGTGAGTTAAAAAAAAACAAAAATAGAAATATTAGGAGATACTTTTAATGCCAGGATTAAACAAGCAAACAAAAAGAAAAGTAGGGGCTAGGGAGGGCTACAGAGGACAGTAATATTCTGGAAAGGACAGGTAATCAAGACAAGTGGAGTTTTCCTGGCCCTGACCTCCAGCTCTGGTGCCTTACTTCTAAATTCAGTGGCTGCTGTCCACCCATTCCAGGAGTATGAGCCCACCTGACGCCTTGTGTTTCGCCACTGTTGCGTAGTTCACACAGCTGTCTGATTCACAGCTCCACAGAGTGTCTTTCACGGGCAAGGCCACATTGGTGGGGGGCAGAATTTGGGGTACTGGGGTACAAACTACAACATCCTGTCCACCTGCTTACTGGCTGACTGTTGCACTGTGGACAAGCCACAGAAACCTCCGGCTCTAGAATATAGGACCCATCAGGATGGCTCGCTGAAAAGGCAAAATGAATATTTGAAGTATATGCAGTTTGGGATGAACAGTCACACAGGAGGTGATGGAGCCTTGGCTGGGACCAAGAAGGCATTGGCTGCAGACCTTCTCCCTGCAGCATGACACAACCCTGGCCAAGGGGCAACCGAGAGTCTGGCTGGCGATGGTATTTAAACAACAGGCTCACAAGCCTAGTGCCTCCAAAGGGACACTACACAGGGCTATGCAGGTATGTGGTCAGGATGGGTAGCCATTTTCTATTGTAATTATCGCACACGCTGCACAGTTGATCAGCTGTTGAACATCTGGCCAGCACACACCCTCTCTGTGAAGGAGACTCCTCATTTTCTGGAGCAGTTAATGGAGGCTAAGAGTACTTGGGTGACAAGTCTAAGACCACACAATAAGTAAGCAAGAGAGATGAGGTTTCAGAATCCATTTCTTGTACTACACTTTGAGATAAATAGAGTATGCTTCGTGGGTTTTTATCTTAACACCCATGTCTGATGTGAATTGAGCAGGCGTCTCCTCGGATCCGGCTCAGCATCCTCACCACTGTCTCAGCCCCTGGTGATCCACAGAACACTCACCACAGCTCGGCAGGTATTCATTAGCAACCCTGCTTATAAGTTGACCCCTAGGGGCAGGCCCCATGTGGGCACAGGAATACAGAGACAAAGAAGGGACTGAAGCCAGTCTCCTTCATGGGCCCAGTCTAGTGGAGAGATTTATGGACCCAGACCATGCAAGGGCAGTGAGATAAAGCTGGACTAGTGCGATCTGGAGTGCAGAGGAGGGAACGGCCCAGCCCCTTGTGTGGTTGGGGACCAGTATCCCACTGAAGCAGTGTCACAAGCCATCCAGGTGTGAAAGAGTGCGGAGACCGTGACATGTTGGCAGGAGGAGGAAAGGTGTTCTCACCAGAGTAAACACCATATGCTGGCATCCCCAGGGGCCAACCCTGCATGTTCAGGCAGCCAGGCATCAAGAGGAGATGGACCTGTCAACTGTTGTCATGACCTTTGCCTTAGTCCATTTTCTCTTGCTATAACTGAATACCATAGGCTGGAGAATTTATAAAGTATAGAGGTTGATTTGACTCACTGCGCTGGAGACTGGAAGCTGAAGAGCATGGCATCAACACCTGGTGAAACCTTCTTACTGCATCACATGCATCATGATGTGGCACGGGGTATCACATGGTGTAACAGAGCAACCATCCTCAGGTTGCTCTCTCCCTCTCCCTCTCTCTCTCTCTCACTGGGGATTGAACTCAGGGCCTTTGCACTGAGCTACATCCCCAGCCCATTTTTTATTGCTGTCTTGGGGAACCCACCCTCCTTCATGAGCTCATCAAATCCCAGTGACCTCAGGAATATCATTGACGTGTGAACATGGAGACTCTCACTCATGAAGTTTTGAGGGACACAGTCGAACAGCAGCCGCCTACCTGGAGGAGAGTGGCATGTATACAGTGGTGTCCAGCAGTGGCTCAGAGCTGGGGGCACTCAGTCACCGGCTGGGCTTCATGTCTCCAGCTCATATCAAGATTTATTTTTGTCTTGCCCTGAGCAACATTGTACAAAATGTACCTTGACAAATGCTTGTTTTTTTGTTTTTTTTTTTGTTGTTGTCATCATTGTTTTTGGTAATGGGGATCGAACTTGGGCCTTGCGCTTGAGAGACAGGCAGTGGAACCACTGAGCTACATCCCCAGCCCTTCCTTGAGAAATTCTTAATTTGTTTTTTGAAGAAAAAAAAAAAACTGTTTACACATAATCTTTTATAGAAAAAGAGCCAGTTGGGTCATTCTTTCCTTGAACAACATTACACCCCTAAGTATAATATCAAAATGCTATTATTAGGAATTATAGTTAGAAATGATTTTTAAAAATTGTCTATATTTTTTGTATGTCTTCTTTTATAGAAGGACCATGTATTTTATAAACTTGGAAAAAATAACCCCAAATACCAAAAAAGAACTAAATAGGAAAAGCATATGGGAGGGAGTAGAAAAGGAAACTATAAAAAGTCCAGTGACATTCTTTCAAAACCAACGTTTGGTCCATTGACTGCCTCTTCCAAGTTGGGTATGAAAGAGTGACAGAGATAGTCAACTGTCATCGCAAGTATTGCAGCAATTCTATGAAGAGGAGCCGAGAAAAAGGCCACCAGAGCTGGATACTCAGCATTATGGGCCAAAGCGTCTCTTCCCTCAAGAAAATGTCACAGTCTAAGCCTGGTGCCTATGAACGTGGCCTTGTTTAGAATTAGAGTCTTTGCAGGCGATCAAGTTAAGATGAGGTCATTAGAGTAAGACACTCGTAGAGGAAGCTGATCTGAAGACACAGGAGAATGTCATCTACAATCAAAAGAACACTGTGGCTACCAGAAACCAAGAGTCAGGCCCTCAGTCTTAGATTTCTGGACTCCATAGCCAAGAGACCATACATTTCTGTTAGCCCCCCAAGTTTGAAGGATTCTGTGGCAGTAGCTGCAGAACATTAACCACTTGCTTTCTAAGCCTTTCCTTCTTTCACTGTGGTAGTGAAGTCCAAAGTTAGTCCAGTTCATGACACACACTGGTGCCACAGGTATTCCTTTCTGCTCTCCCTTTCCTCACTTCTGTTCTCCCACCCCTGGATTTACTTTGCTGATCCTATGAGAAACAGGAAACTATAGAGAGAAAATGCCTTGCTTTTATGCCAGGGACAAGCACAGGAACCCTTCTCCTACCTTGTAGAGTCAGGAACCTGAGCAAGTGAAGTGGGGCTGGTGGCAATGGACCAAGTGGAGATTCCCAGGTGGAGACAGCCACCCTGAAGGTCCAGCCGGAGTCGCCACACGGAAAGCCCTCCCAACACATTGGAGCCTGGGCTCCTTCCTACATTGCTTTCGTCTGTATTTCCATCTGGCATCATTTCTTCTCTTCAAACAGCAGCCCACCAGGCGCAAGTGAATGGAACCTTGTCCTTTAGACCTAAAGAGAGCTTCACCAGGTGACAAGAGGGACACCTGTGACAAAGCGGTGAGGCACTGCCAACCTGTGGTACCGTGTTCTAATCTTATGGACAACCTCTCTGGCCAAAAAAGAGGCAACAAATCTTTTCTCCTTCTACTTGCTTTTGCATGAAAAGGTTTATGAGATGAAGTCATCTCTCCCAGGAAGTTGTTCTCCTGTCCCAGGCACTCCTGGATTTTTCACTGTGATATATCAAGCAAGATATTTGCCTAGTTCAGCCCAAATCTACTGTTTTCTCTTCCTACTGTGACACTCTGGCCCAATTCTTAGTGAGATGAACCTGTTCACACAGTGCTCATTACAAAAGTAACTCTAAGTGCCAACACGTTTTTATTTAGCAGAAAAGGGTTTGGTGATTTGAGATCTCATGATCTATACATTACTCAGCTCAGTTTACTCAATAATCTCACAGTCTATGTGGTTGATACACCTGGTGGTTTATAGCATATTAAATGTTTGAATGGTTCATCTTACAAAGCTGGATCAGTCAAAGGGACTAATACATGAGGACATTAGGTTTGGAGTTTTTATTCCTATTTTTTTTTTTTGTAGCCCACGCTGGCCTCAAACTCCCCATTGCTTGGATTACAGGCATGCACCACCATGCCAATTGGGTTTTTAAATTTTTTTAATTTTTTGCTACTGGGGATTGAACTCAGGACCTTGTGCTTGTGAGGCAGGAGGCGGAACCACTGAGCTAAATCCCTGGACCCCCGTTAGGTTTTTGAATGCTTTAAAAGTATATAATCATAATGTTGCATGGCTTGATGATTGTAACAGTCTATTTCTATATCTTAAGTATGGGTACATCCATATATAATATACATATGTATGTATTCTTTTGCTATGAGTCTGTGATCCTTGATATAAGAAATAACTGTACATTTTTAAAATCACAAAGGCTCCAAGTTTCAAATATGTGCAGTAACGAAACAGCAAATTTAGGAATACAGATGTGATACTGACTTGTAGAATAGATGCCTGGCTTAAAGCAAAATGTCTTAGTCATTGGTTCATCAATAATTCTCAGCCAAGGTGTCCATTTGTTTTTAGAAGAGTCCGGTTTCACTTGTGACTTATGTTACTGGCTCTCGACTGAGGCTGCAAGTTTGACTTTGGCCTCATGTAACTTGATAAGGCAATTATGTGCAGGCTTCGGGGTACGTGGGTGCTCTCAGGAGGTAAACAAGACAAGCTCTCTGTTACAGAAAGAAAATCGTAGGGCTCCTATTTATGTTGTTTGTTTTGTTTTTATATCAATTTCTCTGATTAATATTCAATAACTTTATATATTTTATAAAGTACAAAATACAAATTTTACATTTATAAAATTCATATGCTAATGGTGCATATTTATTAATTTTTAAACAAAAACATTTGAAGATGACTGTATTATATCTATGGGTTTTCATTTCAACATCCTGGAGATAGAATTTAGATAACAGAGGGCAGGGGTATGGGGGAAAAAATGAGAACCAAGGCTTGTCATGTAAAGGTATAAGATCCCAATGATGAATGTAACTGTACTGTATACCTAAAATGTACCAATAAACTCAAAGAGGAAAAAAATTTAAAAAATAAAAAGTTATTCTTACAAAAACTCCAAAAAAATAAAAAATAAATAACAGAATTAGAAATGAGGGGCAAATAGTTTTCAAAAAACCAGCTCCAAAGCAGAGGCATTATGAATAGCAAAATGGGTTTTTGTATTTTCTTCTATTTTACTTTATTTGGGGCCCAGGTAGGAGATGAGAAATTTTTACACATTGTGAGATGTCCCCTCTCTGAACCTATCCCAGCAGAACTCCAAGAAGGAGGGAGATACTAGTTGAAAGTATTCTCACTTCCCCAGTTGATTTTTAGGTGAGGTTTTTGTTTGTTTTTTTGTTTGCTTTTGGGTTTTGTTTTTTTTTTTTTGAGGAGGGGGTTGTTTGTTTGTTGGTTGGTTTTCAATTAAGTTTATTGGTACATTTAAAGCAATGTAACAATACAGTTACATTTATCATTGGGATCTTATACCTTTACATGATATATCTTGGCTCTTGTTTTTTCCCCTACCCCTGCCCTCCCTTCATCCCCTTCAACCTTACCTATTTACAAAGACTTTGTTTCCATTTTTTCCTTTTTTCACATTTTTTGTTTTCCCATATTTCCTTTCCCATCCCCTTCCCACTTCCCCTTTAGACATTTTCTTCCTATTTCACACTCCCAATTATACCATTTGAACCTTATTTACACTTTTAGTTTTTCACACCAGAGAAACTATTCGGTATTTACTCAATTGTGTCCTATTTATTTCACTTAAGAGTATAGCCTCAATGTGCATCCATTTCACTATAAAAGTTTCAAGTTTCTCATTCTTTCTGGCTGAGTAGTACTCCATTTTATAGAAAAATCACATCTTTATCCAGTCTCCAGTGGATGGGCATTTGGGTTGTTTCTAAGTTTTAGATTTAAGAACTGTGCCACTATAAATATGGGTGCACATATATCACTGTGGTATGACTCTTGTAATTCTCCTGGGAAGATACCCAGCAGAGGGATAGCTGGGTCAAATGGGACTTCTAATCTTAGTTGTTTCAGGTATATCCATATTGATTTCCACAGTGGATGCCCAGTCTGCACTCCCACCAACAATGGAGAAGGGTCCCTTTCTCCCCACAGCCCCGCCAGCATTTGTTATTGGTTGATTTCCAGCTAGCAGCCATTCTTTCTGGGGTAAGGTGGTATCTCAGTGTTGTTTTCATCTGCATCTCTCAAATGACCAATTTTTTAGTTCTTTATATATTCTAGATAGTAGTCCTTTGTCTGAGGAGTAGCAGGGAAAAATTTTTTTCCCACATTGTAGGTTGTCTCTTAGCTCAGTTGGTGATGTCTCTTGCACTGCAAAAACTTTTTAATACAATGAGATCCCTGTTGTTGATTCTTTGTGCAAGTTCTCATGCTGCTGAAAATTTGTTCACAAAGTCTTCTCCCATGCCAATGTCTTTGAGAGTAACACTTAATTTACTTTCTAGTAAGTTTAATGTTTCTGTTTTGATATTTAGATCTTTAATCCACTTGGATTTTAGTTTAGTGCATGGTAAAAAATAGGGGTCTAATTTTAATCTTTGGCAAGTTGAAACCCAGTTTTCCTAGCACCATTTATTAAAAAGTTGTCATTCCTCCAGGAAGGGTGTTTTGCTCCTTTGTCAAAGAGGAGTTGACTTACTACATCTGGAGTCGTTTCTGTGTCTTCTACTATGTTCCATTTATCCTCGGGTCTGTTTCTTCACCAGTACAATGTTGATTTTATCACAGTGACTTTTAGTATAGTTTCAAGTTGGGGATTGTGATATCCTCTGTTATATCTTTGTTGCCTAGAATTGCCTTTGCTATTCTAGGTCTCTTCTGGATCCAAATAAATTTTGGATAATTTTCTGTGAAATATACTGTTGAGATTCCGATCAGGATTGCATTGAATCTATATAGCAGTTTTGGAAGTATGGCCATCTTCACTATATTGGTTCTTCCTACCCAGAAGCAAGGGATGTCTTTCCATTTTCTTATATCCTCTTTAAACTCTTTTTTTCAGAGTGTTGTAGTTTTCAATGTAGAGGTCTTTTGTTTCCTTCATTAGATTGATTCCTAGATATTTCAGTTTTTTAGATGCTATTGTGAAAGGGATTATTTCTCTAATTTCTCTCTCAGTGATTCTGTTATTTGTGTACAAGAAGGCTGTTGATTTTTGAGTGTTGACCTTGTATCCAGCTAGTCTAGTGAATTTGTCAATTAAGTCTAGAAGTCTTTTGGCAGAGTTTTTGGGTTCTTCTATGTAGAGTATCATGTCACCAACAAATAATGACAATTTAACTTCTTGCTTTCTTATCTTTATTCCTTTTATTTCTTTCTCTTGTCTAATTGTTGTGACTAATTTTTCTAGAACTATATTGAACAGGAGTGGTAACAGAGGACATCCTTGTCTTGTTCTTCATTGTAGCATGAAAGTTTTCAGTTTTTGACCATTTAGTATGACATTGGCTGTTGGATTTTTCATAGATAGCCTTTTATCAAATTGAGATAAAGATAATCTATTCCATTTTCTGCAGGGTTTTTATCATGAATGGATGTTGAATTTTGTCAAATACATTTTTGCATCTATTGAGATGATCATATGTATTTTGTCCTTGACTCTGTTAATATAGTGTATTACATTTATTGATTTGTGTATGTTGAACCATCCTTGCATCCCTGGGATAAATCTGACTTGGTCAGGATGTATAATCTTCTTGATCATCTTCTGTATTCTGTTTGCCAGTATCTTATTGAGGATTTTTGCATCTGTGTTCATTAGGGAGATTGGCTTGTAGTTCTCTTTTTTGGTTGAGTCTTTCTCTGGTTTTGGAATCACAGTAATACTTGCTTCCAGGAACAAATTTGGAAGTATTGCTTCCCTTTCAATTTCACTGAAGAGTTTAAAGAGTCGTGGTGATAGTGCTTCTCTAAATGTCTTGTAGAATTCAGCAGTGAATCCATGAGGTCCTGGGCTTTTCTTTGTTGGTAATGGTTTAATTGCATTTTCAATTTCACTGAATATAATTGGGGTGCTTAGACTTTTTATATCTTCATTCAACTTTGGAAGTTCATATATATATATATACATA
>NW_022900926.1:42139084-42266389 GCF_012274545.1 Fukomys damarensis
ATATATAGGAATCCATCCATTTCTTCTGTATTGTCCATTTTATTAGAGTATAGGTTTTTGAAGTAGGTATTGATGATCCTCTGGATTTCTGGTGGATCTGTTGTGATTTCACCTTTTTCATTCCTAATTGTGTGAATTTGAACCTTTTCTTTCCTTTTTTTTGTAAGGTTGGCTAAGTGTTTATTGATTTTATTTATTCTTTAGAAAAACCAACTATTCAATTCATTGATACTTTGTATCATTCTCTTAGTCTCCATTGCATTAATTTCTTCTCTGATCTTTATAATTTCCTCCCTTGTACAAGCTTTTGGTTTGTCTTGCTCTTCTTTTTCTAGGAGCTTAAGGTTTAACATTAGGTTGTTTATTTGAGCTCACTCTGTTTTCCTAGTATGGGCATTTACTGCTATGAATTTCCCTTGTAGAACTGATTTCATTGTGTCCCATAGATTCCTGTATGTTGTACTGGCATTATCATTTAATTGTAGAAACTTTCTAATTTCTTCTTTAATTTCCTCTGTGACCCAGTGGTTGCTCAGCAGGATGTTACTTAATTTCCATGTGTTTGTGAAGTTCTTGTGGTTTCTTAGGCTATCCATCTCCAGTTTAATTGCACTATAGTCTGATAATATAAAGGGGGTAACTTCAATTCCTTTGCATTTACTTAAGCATGTTCTATGAGCTAGTATGTGATCTGTTTTGGAGAATGACCCATGTGCAGCTGAAAAGAATGTATATACTGATTTTGTGGAGCATAATACTCCGTAGACATCTACTAAGTCCATTTGTTCAAAAACTTGATTCAGTTCTGTTATTTTGTTATTGATTTTTAGTCTAGATGATCTGTCTCTTTGTGTCAGTGGAGTATTGAGATCCCCACTACAATGTATTTAGTACTTACTTTGTTTTTACATCCATTAATATCTGTTTTATATCATTGGGTGCATTAGTATTCAGTGCATATATATTTATGATTGTCATTTCCTCTTCTATTTTTCTCTTCACAAGGATGTTATGGTTTTCTTTGTCTCTCACAATTAGTTTTGGTTTTAAATCTATTCTGTCTGCAAATAAGATAGCTGCTCCTGCTATTTTCTGGGCTCCTGTCTCATGGAGAACTGTTTTCCATCCTTTTACTCTCAGTCTGTGAATTTCTTTGTGGATTAAGTGTGTTTCTTGCATACAGCATATTGATGCATTTTGCTTCTTAATCCATTCTGCCAGCCTGTTTCTTTTGACTGGTGAATTGAGGCCATTAACATTGATTGTTATAACTGTTATATATTGACTTTTCATTGTCATGTTATTTTCTTGTTGTTGGTTCTTTTATTTTTCCTTCTCTCCCTTTAATTTCTTGCCTTACTGGTATATTTGCTCTGTTGGCCCTTATGGAGTTGTGGTCTTCATTTTCTCTTTCCAGGGTATTGTTTAAAAGTGTTTGGAGTGCCAGTTTGGTTTTCATAAAATTTCTCAGATGTTCTTTGTCATGAAAGTATCTTATTTCCCCATCAATTTTGAAGGATAGTTTTGCAGGATACATTGGTCTAGGTTGGAGGTTGTTTTCTTTTAGGACTTGAAATGCCTCACTCTAGGCTCTCCTTGACTGGAGGGTTTTGAAAAGTCTGCTGTGATTCTGATGGGCTTTCCTTTTCAAGTGATTTGTTTCTTTTCTCTAAGTGCTTGTAATATTTTGTCCTTCTGTTGAGCTTCCAGGATGTTGGCTATTGTATGTCTAGGTGTAGATTTTTTGATCATGGCTAGTTGGAGTCATATATGCCTTCCTTATCTATATGTGAAATCCTTCCCCTCTCTGTGGGAAGTTTTCTGTCATTAATTCTGTGAACAGATTTTTTTATGTCATTTGCACTTTCTCCTGCTACTTCTTAGATTCCTATCAGTCTTATATTATTCTTCTTTGCATCATCTAAGAGTTGTTGGATTGATTTCTCCTGGTCCCTTACTGTTTTTAGGAGATCTCTCTTTTCATGGTCACTGAACGCAATCCCCTATCTTCTGTATCTGAAATTCTTTCTTCACATTCCTTCATTCTGCTGCAAATGAATTTTTAATCTCCTGGGTATCTGTTTGGATCTGTTTCATGGATTCTGTTGCTTTCCTTTGTTGGGCATTCATGGTTTCCATTTCTTTCCTATGCTGGAAAGAAATAGTTCCATCATGCTTCCATCATGGTCCCAAGCCTATCTTTTTTTTTTTTTTTTAATCTGTTTTTGTTCTAGAGTCTCTAATCATGTCTTTCATTCTTTTCAGCATCTTTGTGGTTATCTGGGAAATTGTTTCAGTTTTGAATTTTTCTAGAGCCCCATTTATCTGGTTTTTTTGTTTGTTTGTTTGTTTTTTTTATTTCCTGTGCTATTGGATCAGGGTGTCCAGATGGTTGACTGTCAGACTTTTCCATCTCATTTCCCCCAGAGTTTACCTTTGGTGGGATGGAATTCTGTGTTTGTGTCATGTTTAAATGCCTTCTCATTTCTATTTTTGTTGTTGGTAAAGTCCTTGGCTTAATTCCTGGTTTAATGCTTGGATCTTCCAGATATATCTGGTCTTTAGGTTTTGAGCCTCTAATGTCTTCAAGGCAAACTCATTTTCATAATACCATGGAGGACAACTGATTGGATCAATCACAACCCCTTAGCCCAAGTGATACAATCAGCAATGCAGTAGCATCAAGATCGATTTAGAGAATGACAATTTGTGGTAGTTATTAATCTATCACCTTTAAGCATGTGGATGAAATCAAGATTGAAGACCATCCCAAAATATGTTTATAGTGAATAAACTCTTCAATAGAGCAACTTTACCCTTCAGGATGGGGATTTAGAAGGAGATGGGGAGGAAGGGGTAGATAGTTGGATTGATTAAAGATAAGTGAAAATATTACTTTAAAAGTAAAAATACAAATAGAAATAGAGGCCCTTCAGGGTATGCCTCTGTTGACACAATAGACAGCATGGGCAAGAATGTGCAGGTCTAAGCTAATTAGTCTCAGAAAGCAAGCAGCTGATCTCTGAGGTTCAGGCTGCTTTTTGGCTGCAAGGCCCAAGTTGAGATCTCTGTCCTCCTGCTGGATTGAACTCTGCAAGTTTCTACTGCAGGTTCCAGCTGTCTTTCCCCTGAAGTTAGACCACATTCTGATGTGAGATGCTGGTCCCTCTGACTTACCAGCTATGGTGGTGTGGTGTGCCTTTATCGCAGATTTTCTTCACTTTTCCAATGGGCTTCAATTTTGATGTAGGCACCTCAGAGAGGTCTTGTTTCTCTTGTTCATGGGGGTTGGGGGTGGAGGAGGTATGATCACCACTGTATTAGTGCTGGTGTAGCTGGGTTCCTCTGTGGCACTGTGTCAAAGGGGCATGCCTCTGTTTTGTGGTTTTTTGAAGTAGAGTCTTGCTATACATTTCAGGCTGGCCTTGAACTCACTATGTAGCCCAAGCTGGCCTTAAACTTGCAGCAGTCCTTCTACCTGAGCCTTTCAAGTCCTGGGATTACAGGCATGCGCCACTATGCCTGGATCCCTGTGAGTTTTAAAGGAAAAAAAAAAGATTCAAGAAATGGTTTGGTCAATCCAGTGTTTCATTACAAGGCATATTGGATTTAGCACCCCAGTACCACAAAAAAAGAAGGGAAGGAGGTAGGAAGGATGGAAGGAAGGAAGGAAGGAAGGAAAGAAGGGATACTTCACCGTTCTCCCGTCCCAGAATAGTTATATGATCTGGAAAGCACGAGTAGAACAGCTGTCCACTAATGTTCTATACTCCCTTTTTAGAGGTCTTAGGCCTGGGGGAGCACCTGAGTTGTGTCCAAGAATTAGAAGGACAATGTGTGGAAGAGTGACCAGCAGCAGTCACATAACCTCAGAAGGAAGAATGTGGTCATCAGGAGAAGGTTAACTCAGAGTTCTATAAGGATGGGACCCATCCAAAGTGGAATACACACCTCAGTACCTCGCGAGATCCTTCCTCTGCTTTAAGAAGTGGCAAGAACAATAGGAAAAGTGTGCTCAAAGTGAGAGGAAGTGTTTTGAGAGGGATGAATGGCAATGTCTTTTACCGTAAAAAATATTTTTAAAAAATTTAAACATTTGCCATGTATTTTTATTAGACCTCATTAAGTATTACACAATTTCAGAGGGAAAGAAGTAGCCTGGATAGGACAGGGGCATCTTCGGAAAGGGCAGGTCTTTAGTCAGCCTTTGGTGAAAGAGAAAGGGGCAGCCAATTGGGCCAGGATACTGGGCAGCAGGGGTGAAGAGAGTTCAGCCAAAGTCAGGGATTTATTAGCCTGAGCCAGGCCCAGGGATGAGTTGCAGCCTCAGAGACTGGCTCGCTGGCAGATACTGTGTGCCACACGCCTGCTCCATGCAGACAGACTGTCCTGATTCTTTGCCTCTCTACAAAGCCTGGCCGCTGGCAGCTGCCAACTCTCACTGCCTTCCTCTCTGCTACAGAGAAGAACAGGGGTTCTCCAGCCCTGGCACCTGGCCCAGTTGGACTCACATCCAGGAGTGTGCGAGAGTCAGCATGGGCCACTTACCAGGGCCAGGTGACAAAATGTCAAGGGTTTTCTAAGTCAGTTATCAAAGGCAGACATTATAAACATGTAGTAAGCCAGCTGATAAAACAAAGATAACGCTAAAGATGCACCACTTCCTAGGAAGTTGACTCTCCAGGTTATTGATAGCTATTATCTCTGATTGGTAGGAAAACTATTTGACAGTGTGTACTGTACATTTTCTTCCTAAATTCCCATTCAGTGATTTCATACTGATAGCTGTACGTCAACTTCAGTGGGCATAATTATACCATGGAAATGGGTTAAGTTGTAAATCAGAGGTTTTTCTTCCTAACCCTATCCTCAAGCTGATTGTTGACTATTTTCCTGCCCAGTGCTGTGTACACTGTGGATAGGGTCCAGATTAGCATGATCTTGTGCAGGCTACCTGACCACCCTGAGCAAGTGGTTCTCTTACCAGAAGCAACTGCCCCAGCTGGTCCAAGACATCAGTTACTGGATGTTTAATAGAGTTTGAAGAACCATCTCCACAGAAGCCCTTCCTAATACATCCTCTACCTGATGCTGAAGGATGTTTTAAAAGAACTCAAACAATGGAGTGCCCTTTAGTTCAGTTCACAAGACATTCACTGAGCACCTGCTGCTGTCATGTACCAGACTGTGCATAGGGCTGGGCACATAGATAATGAAGCCATTTCTGAGCTGAAGTTAGCTTTCCACCCTCAAGTTGGCTAGCAGTGGCATGAACATCTTCTGTCCTTTTGTGTCCCTACACCTGGGCTCCTCATTCTCTTCTTCAGCATGCCTCATTCTGTATACTCATCTTTTATGGCCAAGTCAGGCCTAGGAGAGGACACAGCTCAAAGGAAAGTATGACAAGAACAGGAAAGCCTGACTGTGAGGAACAAGCGCCCATGAGGTCAGTGTAAGCAGGAGGGAAGAGGTAAGCCGATCAGGGTGAGGAAGGCAGGCTGGGGGGAGGCAGTCAGAGTGGAAAGCGAGACAGAGGCCTGGGAAGTTGTTGGGAAAGTGTCAGGCCAGATGCTGTCTGAGCAGCCTTCGAGCACCACCAGAGACTAGGTGGGAAAAGGACGACTGATGGACACTGTCTCCATGCTGATGCAATGGATCCTGGAAGCTGGAGAAGGAGTTGTACAGTTGTTGGCCCTCCAGACCCCAGACCTGAGAGAGGCTTTGCTGGCAGATGTTTAGTGAGGACAAGAGAGCCTCAGGCAGGGTGTGGCTGCTTTTCCTCTGAGGGCACCAGCCCATTGCTTCAGTTGCTCATTAATTTATGCCCACCCACCCCACAACCCGGGATTGGAGTCAGAACTGTTTTTGAAACAGAGACATCACCAACTTGCATTTGTCTCTGAAAATGTTACAGTCTTCTTTGTGGGGCTATGAAGGAGCCTTGTCAAGTCTTGGCAGCCTCCTGAATTTGGCTTTCTCTGAATGACATTTTTTGTTTGTTTTCTTTAATCTCCATCAAATGGACACAGAGCAGTGGAGACAGGCGAGTGTGCTGAACCCAGTTTTTAGCTCCAGATGGGAGAAGTCAGCAGCCCTTCATAGGAGGGTCTGTGAGATCAGAACTCGGGATGAAGAGTCGGGTCCCCTCTGCCCACTTAGGGGTGTAGGTTGAGAGGCTACCCTGTATTAACAATAAAGGAGTGAGTGGATCTGCCTAGAATGGAGACCTTACAGTGGTTTGGTGATTGTGCGTGGGGACTTCGAAAGTTTGAGTCACCTACAGGAACCTTGGGGTTTTTGCTTTTGAGAGTGGGGGAGAACATTCTACTAGGTGGATCTGATGAGTGATCCCATTTGCTGTTGAAAAATCTCAGTATTTCAGGTATGTGCTGGATTTGAGGTTCAAAATGAGCTTGTTATAATATCTTTTTCTTGTTTATTCATGTGGTGAGTCTGTTTGACTCTAGGGACACACAAACTGTTTTCCACAGTGATGATACCATTTTTATGTCCACCTACAAAGTATGAGACCAACATTTTATTTTTTGCATTTTTGAAATTATCACCATCCTAGTGGCCAGGAAGTGGTAACTCCTAGTGATGTTGATTTGCATTTCCCTTGATGACAGTAACTTTCAGCATCTTTTCACATGACTTTTAAGCATTTGGAAATTTTTCTTGTCCTTTGCTAGTGTTTGAATTGTGTAGCTTATCCTTTTGTTATGAGTTATAAAACTTCCATATGTATTCTCTATCATATATTCCAGATCCTTATTAGATATGTGATTTATAAATATTTGCTCCCATTCTGGGAATTGCCTTCATTTTCTTGAGTGTTTTTTGATACATCAAACTTTAAATTTTTGATTTAAATTTATCTTTTTGGGGTTTTTTTTTTTTTTGGTTTCATGTCTAAGACATAACTGCCAAGTCCAGTGTTGTGAAGAGTTATTCCTATTTTCTCTTTTCAGACTTTTGTAGTCTTAACTTTTACATTTTGGAGTTTCATACACTTTGAGTTACCTTTTTAAAAAAATGCAGTGTGAGGTAGAAATCCAAATTCTACCTTTTGTCTGTGAATATCTAGTTGTTT
Source organism: Fukomys damarensis (assembly GCF_012274545.1). NCBI lineage: Eukaryota > Metazoa > Chordata > Mammalia > Rodentia > Bathyergidae > Fukomys > Fukomys damarensis. The sequence continues at coordinate 42,146,178 of NW_022900926.1, forward strand.
AAACATCATATTTTGAAGATTATGCTTTCTACAATGAATGGTTTGGGGAACTTAAAACAGGTCATAGTTGTGTGGATTTATTTTTGTGCAGTTAATTCTTTGGTTAACCTATAGGTCTATTTTGAAGCCATCATCACACCATTTTTGAGATGTGGTTTTTGCTAATAATACATCCAAGAAAGACAAACCTGAGAAACACGTGTAGTGAACAACTGAGATGCTTTGGTGTGGTTTTGGGGAGTTGAACCACACCCAGACCCCTACATTGCTCACACGAATTTATGCCCTGAGAGTTCAGGGATGTGGAAATCAAAGACAGGGACTGAACTGTGACCTCTGCAGCTTGAGATTCTGCACAAACACTCCCAATACACTGTGGAAACATTTCCAGTCCCCAGATAGATGGGAAGCTAATTCTATGAAAGCATTTATAAACCAAGCAACAGATTAGAAATCAGTGCTCTGGGTTATGTAGGAGTGGAATCATAAAGCAAATAAAAGAATTAGTGCATTTTGCCAGATTATGAAGACACATTTAATAATAGGTATTACAATTGCTCTCCAGTGTGCAAGATTAAGAAGCATCCAGATAGTCCCTTTGAGGGAGTTTAACTCAGTGTTTGAAGTGTTACATGAAGAGCATTGTTGGTAGCCTCACTAAAAATTATGTTAAGTATCAGACTGGATGGAGTAGACTGGCAGTTGGCAACCAGGATGGCCCTGTAGGCTGGAAAGCCAGGAAAGGCTGTAGTTCTGAAGGCCACATATGCAGGCACTTTCCCAGGCGACATTCTGATGGCTGCTCTAGGCACCAAACACAGCCCTGCAGGCCTCTGGCAGCTCCTCCGAGACTTGGTGATCCGGAAACAGCATGGACAGAGGGCTGGCAATGCGCATGTAGGGAGGCACAGAGGAGACAAGTGATTCTCCCCACTCAGGCACTGTGGTCAGCAGTCAGTGAAGTGCAGGCTCAGGCTGGAAAGGCTGAGTCTGGTTTCTGCCACCCTAGGATTGCACAGGAACCCTAGCACAGATTTACCCACGTGGGACTCCTCCATTTCTTGCCTGAACTACAGTGTCCAGCCTCTTACCTCACCTCCTGCATGATAGACACATAGCCTTGGGGTTCATCTGATATCTGACTCAGCACTTTATGTGCACCTTGATTCACCTCATTCATTCATTCATCAAGCATTTGTTGATACCTACTCAACTCAGATATTGTTCTAGGGGCCATGAAGACAAATGACATATGAGGTGTGGTTTTAATTTAAAATTTTTATTACAGTAAAAGATACATTGCCATTAATTTCCCCTCAAGATACTCTCCTTCGCTTCACATACACTTATCATCCTATTGTTCTTGCCGCTTACTGAAGCAGCTCTGAAGTCCTCTTCCAAGGCAGCAGATCTTTGGGCCTCTTTTGTTTATTCATTATTATCTGAGGAAGTCTCTGCAGGTTACCTAGGCTGACTTCAAATTTGCTATCCTCTTGCCTCAGCCTTCAGAGTAGCTGGGGTTATACAAACGTGTGTCACTGTTCCCAGCTCAGCTTTGTTTGTGTTTGTTTGTTTTGGGTTATGGCTTTCTGCACAGCTCTTTTCCAGAGGGTACTGGAGGGAGGGAACTCCTTCTATAGGTCACATTTCCATTGGGAGAGAAATGCACCGTATTAGGGTCTGTGCCTAGGGGTTCTTTAGGGGAGTACCACATTAGGTCACTCCACAGAAGGATCTCACCACAGGTTACTGGGTTTCAAGTGGATTTATGGTGCCTCAACTTTCTCCCTTTGCTTTACATTTCTGTTTCCCAGGCAAGGCCAGCCTTCCCTATTTGTTGTGCTGTGCTTTCCCAGTAATTCCCAGGAGGTTGTGAAAATAGTTTCAGGGATTCCCTAGGATGTGGGTCTCCCACCTTACTCATGTGCCCCACCAGTGGTTCTGATGACATTGTGTCATCTGATTATTAATGATTCTTTCCTGTTGAGCAGCTATGCATTTCATCCTTGCTTCTGCTTGAATTGCTACAAAATTATGAATTGATGGAATTCATATTGTTTTATTGTGCCTTACAGAAATATTTGGGAAAGAGTTCTTTATTTAAATCAATCAACACCAAATTGTTTTTTTTAACACATACACTTTTTTCCATTTCTTTTTTATTAACTTATTTTTTTGCATCGATGTATCTTGAAAATCTAAGTGATGTATGATAGCTATTGTTTTAAACAAGTAGTTAATTGCAAGCATTTTGGTTGCTGTTATTTTAAGTGAATTCATATTTGACTTATGGAGATATGGGTACTTATGTGCGTATTGGCTTTGGTCTAAATTTTATGAACTTGGGCCGGGGATTTAGCTCAGCAGTTCAGTGGCCTGCCTTGCAAGCACAAGGACCCAAGTTCGATCCCCGGTATCAAAAAAATAATAATAATAAATTTTATGAATTTTACAAAATGAAAAAATAAGGCTTTTTTAATGATGTGCCTGTAGAACATTTTATGCTGCCTTCTCTCCCCCTCCCCTGAAAATACTATTGCTTCTTACTTTAAAACTAGGTATTTTATGGTTGATCTTCCAGATTAGCTGAGAGTATTGAGTAGAATTAGAATAAATGCATTGTAAATCTCAATTTTGTGCGCTTTAGATGCCCTCTGCACTCTGCTGGGAAGTGTCACTCTTTCAACTTTCTGACTTTAAAGTGGCCCTCCTGTTGCCTCTGTTTGTTGCCTGAGTCACTGCACACAATTGATGTAAGAGATGAACACTAACCTTTTCACCAGGCAGGTGAAGGAGTCTACGGTTGCCCTCACTCCCCTTCTGTGCTGGTTCTAACCACTTGGCTCCATTGCTTGAGTTTCCCTGAAAAACTGAAGCATGCTTGGCACAGGTCCCATGATTGGGGGTTTCTGTTGGGGCAGCCAGGAGAGATCAGGAATGGCCAGAGGTGGAAGGGAGGCATTTTAGGGCGGAATGGCAGAAGGTACACATTTTAGGATGGGTTGGTGGAAGGTATGCATTTTAGGTTCAGTTGTGCCAGTCAATCATTATTTGTTTCACTGAGCAAGGTGACATCACCGTGCTTCTCAAACTTCCCCTACAGTGGTGGTGAACCTACGACACGTATGCATGCCACAGGGGGCTGTTTGTATAATTGAAAGTTCTGAAAGGTTCGCCATCACACACAGAAGAAAATATCTGATTCCCCCATCAGCGGTGAGATCAAGGCCACTTCACCTCTGCTTTCTCTACAGTGTTTTTTAATCCACAGTGCCATGTAGTCATTCATACCAGGTTTTAAACTTGGCAATCTCTTTTACTTGGGGGTGATTCTGTTTCCTTCTTCTTTTTTAATACAACTGAAATTATTCTTATAGCTGATCCAGTAATAATTACATAGCAGCGCAGAGGTAGGGGTAAAGAATCCCTAAGCTTTGCTTCCCCAAAATTATGTGCTTAATTCTGGGGAAGAACTTCCTGCCTCAATATTGATCAAGCACATCTGAAATGTGTCTGCCAGGCTGGGCACTGCAGCACTTAAACTTTGCATCTGAGAGAAATTTTTAAAAGCAACTGATGACAAGCAAATGTAGATCAGTTTTGATTGACATTTTGTTTGCCTTTTAAGACCTAATTAGCATTTGTAAAGTTTAGTGGAGTTAAATTTAATATGAGAGGATAACGAGGTAATGAGAATTGAATGCTGTTTCTACATAATTTTCTGCAGCTGTAGGGTAAATATAACTGGAAAGGGAAACTTCAGGTGGGAGATTAAGTAGGAGCGTCAATGGTGGAGCTGGTTATAAAACTGGTTATGTGAATATTAGGTAGAGGCTTTCATCATTATTAAGCCCAATAAAATAACAAGGTATTGGACTACCTAAACAACATTCTGAGAATGCAACAATGACACTTTATCCAGAGCTCTCAAGAATCATCGCCTTGCATTTCACACATATATTCTGTATCTATATAGAAAGGTAGGCCAACTGACGATGAACACGCAGTCCCCTTTGTATAAGCTTATCAGTGTGAAGATTGAATGCATTCAAATTCATCTGAATGCAGCTGAGAAAAACTTAAGGTTTTAGAACACATTTGGGTATTTAGAATTGAGAACATATAGTCAACTCAAGAGGCTGCTAAGATTGTAACAGAATCTGTATTAACTGTGTCTTTAGCTTTAAGGTCATGTCTGCTTTAATGATCGTTATTATTGTTTGTTTATGTTAATAGTGTGCAAGTCTGTGTGAAGCAGTAGAGAGTCTCTGATAAAAGACTTTCAGTATGAATTTAGAAGGTCGTGAGGACAGGGTAAAAATAAGCAAAAAGCTCCACAAGGGATGGGGAGAGGGGTGTGACAGCTGATTGGGCAGAAAGTAGTAACTGTTGTGTGGCTTCAGACCAGTGGCCCTCAGAAATTCTAGTCAAAAAAATTCCCCTTGAAATATTTCTCCAACTTCTATTCACTTAACAAACTTTTTGAACATGTGTGTCACATGCCAAGCGCTGATTAGACACTGACTTTTTAACAATGAGTAAGACATAACCTAATGCTCTGATGGACTTACTATCTAATAATCTAATTGGGAAGAGAGAGGGACTGTAAAAGACACTGATAAGGTAGACTGTGTTTCAGTTACTAAATGAATTAGCCCCCAATGGCTGAAATCAACCATTTCATTATGCTGATGGATTTGATAGGTCTGGAATCTGGAATCAGACCACAGCATAGTGGACAATGCTAGGATGCCTGGTTCTCCGTGGGAAGACTGAACACTGGGGCAGGAATCAGGAAGGTAGATCTTTGTTCACAGGTCTGGCTATTGATGTCAGCTTTTGTCTGGGATCTCAACTGGGGCTGTCATCTGAAGGCATTTACCCATGTAGGATGCTCATCCTCATGGCCTGGCAGCCTTAAGGTAATGAAATTCCTTAGCTGGTAGTTCAGAGGTCCAAGAATGAATGTTCCAGCTCATAGAGCAGAGAGTGCTGCCTTTTATTATCTAGACTTAATAATAATCCATTACCTCTGCCACCTTCTCCTGGCTCCACACAAGTTAGTTACCCTCTAAGGTCAAAAGAGGAAACTCTAGTCCACCTGGCTGAAGGCTAGAAAAGCATCAAGGATTCATAATATTGTTACAGCCATCTCTGGAAAGTACAGTCTTTTGAGGATAGTACTTTGAAAGTGTCTTAGGCAGGCCAACAGCGCACACCTATTACCCCAGCACTCTGGAAAGATGAGAAAGGAGGATTACGAGTTTAAGCACAACCTGGGCCCTTTAACCATTTAGTAAGAACCTGTAAATAAATAAATGATAAAACCAATAAATAGGCCTGAGTATGTATCTCAATGCAAAGGCCCTTGGTTCAATCCCTAGTACCCTCATCCCTGAAATAGCATTGATAGCCTACCCTGTAACAGTAAAACCTAATTTCCCCAACTTTGGAATGTAGGCTGGACTTAAAGACTATCTTTTATTAAATAAATTGGGATGAGTGATGCCATGTGCCTTCCAAGGTGAAGCCATAAAAACTGTGGCTTTTGCCTGTTTTTTGTTTTCTGTTTGTTTGTTTGTTTCCTCTATCTTCTGCTCTCATCATGAGAGAAGCGAATGCCAAGATTTTCCTACGTGAGAATTCAACCAGTCCCAGAGAGACCCTTAGGAGAGGATTGAGATCAACTGTCTATAGATGGCCCCAGCTCGTTGGCCCTGTCAAATTTTATCTAGCTGGCATCTTTACTGCTGCCTCCACGGAGACACAGCCAAACACCACAGCTCAGGTGTGTCAGTTTGAATTCATGACCTCTAGAAACCGTGAGAGATAATTAATGCCTATTGGTATTCTAAGTTAAGTTTTGGGAAACTGTTACAGAGCATACCGTCTTACATGTGGCAGATAGGATGGCTTCCTAGATATGTACACAGGCCACATGGCCCAGCATTGCCAGGTCAGGTGGACTTCCTGAAAGAGAAAACATGCACGAAGAGTACCAGCGGCTTAGCTTGTAATGGCAGGCTGAGCTATGTGGACTTAGATATGCCCGGTGAGAACACTGTAGGAAGGAAAGTGTGGGGAATGCCCAAAGTCCAGTTAACTGTCCAGAGAACAAGGACTTCCTCTTAGTCTGGTTAAAGAATGAACAGAACAAATGGCTACTATAGTAAAAGAGCAGACAGACAGCCCTTAGAGCACACAGTAGTTTCATTCCTCTCTGCCCTGAAGTCAGCCCTGGATTTATTAACAATGTAGAGTCTCAAGCCCTTGCCCCAGACCCAGAGCTCTGCATTAAGGCAAGTTCACAGATACAGATACACCTATGAGTGCGAGAAGCCCTGATCCAGGGGACAGAGGCTCTGTGTCCACGGGAGAGTCCCTGTCACCTTCTAGATGGAGCTGGTGGTGGGGAAATTTAGATGGCAGCCTAGAAACCAGAAATGACTAATAAAAGAAACAGAAAATCATCTCTCCTGGTTCTTATAAATGACTTTTCTTACTTCTATGTCCTATTTTTAACCTGAAGGGCTCTTTGAATAAAAATAAGACCTAAAAAGAAAGTCAATTGGTTCCTGTAATTTCCTTTCCTTCAGGTACTTTAACATCTCCCTTGAGATTGAAGTGCTCATTAATCCAGTCCCAAGGAAAATTGTCATTTTTCATTAATGACTTTTTAACCTTCGCCTTATCTGATTAGATACAAAATTGAGTCTCCCTGAAAAGCCTCAGTCCTCACTCTCCTGCCAGTTCATTTTCTCCAGAAAGGACCTGGGTGATCAATATTGCATAGGAACCTGAGTTGGTCAATGGGATGAGATTTCCTTTGCAACACAGCTCAGTTTATGGCAACATCCTCAGCTAAGCTGCCATCTCTGTAGCTGAGGCATGAGCAGGAAGCCTCAGTGCTTCCTGTAGCTGCTCATGGCAAGATCTTCTGCCTGACCAGCTTTGCAGTCCGCAGCCCCTGGTTCAAACATGTCTCTTCACTGCTCACGGTAACCCTACTGGTGGCAGGCACCCACCATTCTAAAATGAGACTATAGAGGACTGCAGTGCCACTGAGTATGGGCAGATGACAAATGAAGGCCAGGTAGAACAACCTTTCAGAGACCAGAGCCACATGATGGTGACACACCAGATGGCCCTGAAGGTCTCTGGAGTAGTTGGATCCTCAATCATGGAGCTATTTTCCCCTGATTCTGTTTTTGTTTTCTTTCATGCTGCTGGACACTGAAATCAGGGCCCAGAGTGTGCTAGGCAAGTGCTCTGCCACCAAGCCACACCCCTCACCATTGTCCCTGATTTGTTTTCTGGGTAAAGAAGGGACTGCAGTGTGGCTCATCCCATCCGTGTAATAAAGTGGCCACAGAAGAGAAAACAGACACTTACTTGATTCTCTGCAAAGTGAGCATCAGCAGTCAGAAAATGAGACCACACTGCACCGTGGCATGTGCCCACATACACACGGTGTCCCCGTGCCAAGGCCAGAACCATTAGACATTGGAGCAAAGGGCAGAGCTTTCTAGGGGTGATAAGGGTCTTACTGCAGTTAGGTGGAAGTGAAATGACCTATTATTTAGTATGAAACTTTGAATCCAGACAGGGCACTCCATTATTTTCTGCCTTGTAAATCCCTTTCTATAATGCTTGGCACAGAGTCCTTAATTTAAAATTTTAGCACTTACTGACTGCTTTCTCTGAAAGGCAAATGTGTTAGCATTGACTCTTCTCCCACAGTTTTCTCATGGAAGTGACACACCGTTTCCCTTGCCCACCCTGGGGCCCACGACTGTGAAGGACTGCTACAGCATCCCTCAAGTTCTCCATTTTGCCTTCTGTCCTTGTTTCTCCCTTTCCCATGAAGCCCAGTTGCACCCCAGATGCAAAGTTAGTGTATCAGTCAGCTTTTCTGTTCCTGGACACAATCAAAACCCAAAACCTATGACTTAAAGAAGTTTCATTTGGCTCATAGTTTCAAAGGATTCAGTGCATGTTCAGCTGGCGCCACGGCAGGGACATCATGATGGAAGGGATAGTGGGGCAAAGCTGCTTAGTTAATGGCTTCTGGGAAGCAGAGCAGAACAGTGCCAGAGAGGAAGGAGTGAAGGACAGATAAGCAACCCAAGCTCACACCTTTGTGACCCACCAGAAGCCTGTCTCACCAATCCTCTGGGTAGTTTCCAAGCCAAGTGAGTTGACACAATCAAGCTCAGCCACCATAGTTAGTTCCCTAGAAACACACTTCGCTGGCTTTTACTGTCCCTTTTTCTTCGCTCCTATGTCACTCTGGTCATATTCAAAGGAGTTTAAGGAGCTGGCTCGTATTCTAGGAGGCCCAGAGTATAAAGTCTTTACATAAGATTAGTGTATTGTGGGGGTTTGGGTAGGAAGGGAAAGGGCCAGCTGGGATGATAGTGTGGGCCCACCCAGCCTGCCACCGTCATCAGGGGGCTGTTGTGGGTGGTTATGTCAGTAATGAGAATTGTGTATCTGTATATATTGCTCTGTATGAGTATGTGCACATAGAGGCCCATCTGCAAAAATACCTTTGCTGCATGTCTTAGTCACTCTTCTCATCAGAGAGGCACAATACCTGACACCCACAGGTTAAAGGTGGAAAGATTTATTTTGACTCATGTTTTCAGTCCATGGTCTTCTGGGTTCAAGGCAGAAATGTCATGGTGGAAGGGCCCAAGTAGAGGACAGCTGCTCATGATCATGGTGGCTAGGAAGCAATGCAAGAGAAAGGATGGGGAGGGAGATACTGTATACATCACAGGTTACAGGCCCAGGGAGCCTCCACTAGCCAGGCCCTAACCTCCTAACAGCAGATGCAGCCACTGAACTCATGAGTGGATTCATCCATGGATGATTGTGGCACCCTCACGATCCAGTCACCTTCCAGAAGCCCCACCTGTGCGCACATGAGAGTTTTGGGGAAATGTAATAGATCTAAACCATAACACCACAACACCGTCATCTGTGTTTGATTAAGTCACTGGGTGCCATAGCCTGGCCCAGTAAACTTATACTGTGACCATCATACCAGCCCTGGCTGAACCTTGCCACTTTGCCCACAGAGCCTCTGTGCCCCTTGTGTGGGCCTCATTGGCCTATGCTTTGGATGGTGACCAAGTGGAGGGGTGGAGTATGACAGGTGGGGATTTGGGTGAGATGGTCAAATAGGCCTGCCATGCATGCTGCAGAGCTGCAGAGAGGTGTTTTGTCTCCACAGCCTGATGTACAGTGTCATTTATGCAGAAAAAGACTACAAGGCCAATTAATAGTTTTTATTTTTTTTTACAGTTAGCAAACTTTTAAAATCTGCATTATTATGCATGCATTTTCTACCCAGATGTTCTATAAAAGCAAGAGCAAAGTACATAATCTTTCCTAAAGGCTCTCTGCATCATGAGTCTCCAAAACAAATTCTAGGACTCCAGAGGAAGAATTCATATAAGCAGCAGTTCTGGTATATATCAGCTTGAGGGTTTTCTACAGTTCAGATATGGAATCTTGGCTAATGTAAGCAAGGTTGAATTTGTGTGACAAAACATACAAGTTCCAGGTCAGCTTCACTGTTAAGATTCACATACTCTGCAAGGGCATAGGGAAAAAGCTACAAAGCATAGTTCAGGCACTCTCCTAAGTCCTTTGCTTCTGTCACCATTTTATATCATCGCAGCTGGGGAAGCTGAGATGCAGAAAGGCTAAATAACTTATCCAAGGACTCAGTACTTGTAGGTGGTGGAGCCAGGATGCAAACCCAGGCTGAGCGATCATACATCTAAATTCAACCTCCAAGGTTGTTTTGCCACCTTGCTTTGTTCTTTTCATAGTCAGTGGCTAAAACAGATTTCACAGTGGTAGAACAGCTGACATTTGGGGCTGAGTAATGCTTTGTTTTTCAGGGCTGTCCTGGGCATGGTGGGACGCTCAGCACTGTTCCTAGCCTCTACCCTGTTGCCAATAGTGCCTCCTTGTCAAGCTATGACAGCTGGAGTGGCTGCTTACACTGCTGAAGTGTCCCCACAGCGGGGGTAAGGAACACAAAACCACTTTCAGCTGAGGCCCATTTGCCATAGAATGAGAATATTTGAAGATTGTCTCTAGATTAAAAAATAAGCAGCATAATTTAGAAGTTTTCATTATATTTAGGAAAAATATATAAATCATTGTATTTATCTACTTTCAAAATTGAGAATAAGAAACACAAAACCCTTCAATAAGCATATCAGTAGGTACTAGAAGAGCATGCTTGTTTATTTATTTATTTATTTATTTTAATTGAGTTTATTGGTACATTCTGGGTATACAGTACAGTTACATTCATTACTAGGATCTTCTACCTTTACATGACAGGTCTTGGGTCTCATTTTTTCCCCTTGTCCCTACCCTTCCTTCACCCCCTCCTCCCCTCCCCATTTACAAACACTTTAATTCCATTTTTTCATTTTCTCACATTTTTTTCTTTTCCCTTATTGCCCTTCCCCTATCCTTTCCACTTTCCCTATACCTTTAGCCCTTTTCTTCCTATTTCACATTGTTAATTATCCCATTAGGATCTTGAGTACTATTATAGTTTTTCACAACAGAGAAATTATTCGGTATTTACACGTGTGATATACTCACTTAGGAGTATATCCTCAAAATGTATCCATTTTCCTATGAATGACTCTAATTTCTCATTCTTTATGGCTGAGTAGTATTCCATTTTATAGAAAAACCACATCATCTTTATCCAGTTTCCAACTGATGGGCAAATGGGCTGTTTCCAAGTTTTAGCTATTACATACTGTGCTTCTATAAACATAGGTGTGCATATGTCACTGTGATATGATTCTTTTAGTTCTTTTGGAAAGATACCCAACAGAGCTATGGCTGGGTCAAATGGAACCTCTAGTCCCAGCTCTTTGAGGTATCTCCATATTGATTTCCATAGTGGTTGTACCAGTCTGCACTCCCACCAACAATGGAGAAGGGTTCCTTTCTCCCCACAACCATGCCAACATTTGTTATTGTGTGATTTCTTGATAGCAGCCATTCTTTAGACCATTGATGGAACATTTTTTCATATATTTACTTGCTGCTTTTACTTCTTTATCTGAGAAATGTCTGTTCATTTCAGATTCCCATTTTTGAATTGGGTCTTTATATTTTGGGGGGCTGATTGTTTTGAATTCTTTATATATTCTAGATAATAGTCCTTTGTCTGAGGAGCAGCTGGTAAAAATTTTTTCCCACATTGAAGGTTGTCTCTTAGTTCTGTTGATGGTTTATTTTGCAGTGCAGAAGTTTTTTAATAAGATGAGATCCCAGTTGTTGATTCTTTCTGCTAGTTCCCATGCTACTGAGGATTTGTTCATAAAGTCTTTCCATAGGCCAATGTCTTCCAGAGTTCTGCCTAACTTATCTTCCAGCAAGTTTAGTGTTTCTGTTTTAATATTTAGATCTTTAATCCACTTGGATTTTAATTTAGTTCATGGTGAGAGATAAGGGCCCAGTTTTAATCTTTGGCAGGCTGAGATCCAGTTTTTCCAGCACCATTTATAACAGAGGCTATCTTTCCTCCAGTGGGGATGGTCAACTCCTTTGTCAAAGATGAGGTAGCTGAGTATATCTGGAGTTGTTTTTGTCTTCCAGTCTGTTCCACTGATCCTCAGGTCTGTTTCTTTGCCAGTATCATGCTGTTTTTATCACAGTGGCTTTGTAGTATAGTTTCAAATTGGGAATTGTTATACCCGCTGCCATGTGTCTGTTGCCTATGATGGCTTTTGCTATTCTAGGTCTCTTATGGTTCCAAATGAATTTTTGGATTCTTCTTTCTAGTTCTGTGAAGTATAGTGTTGGAATTTCAATTGACATTGCATTGAATCTGTATAGTAGTTTTGATAGTATGGCCATTTTCACTATGTTGATTCTTCCTACCCAGGAGGAGGGGATGTCTTTTCATTTTCTTATATCCTCTTTGATCTCTTTTTTCAGAGTGCTGTAGTTTTCAGTGTAGAGGTATTTTGCTTCCTTTGTTAGGTTGATTCCTAGATACTTTTTTTTTTGGATGCTACTGTAAAAGGAATTTTTTCCCTAATTTCTCTCTCAGTGAATCTGTTATTTGTGTACAAGAAGGCTATTGATTTTTGTGTGTTGACCTTGTATCCTGCTACTCTGCTAAAAGTGTCAATTAAGTCTAGAAGTCTTTTGGTGGAGTTTTCTGGGTCTTCAATGTAGAGTATCATGTCGTCAGCAAATAATGACAGTTTAACTTCTTCCTTTCCTATATTTTTTGCTTTAATTTCTTTTTCTTGTCTAATTGCTATGGCTAATGTTTCCAGAACTATATCGAAGAGGAGTGGTGATAGTAGGCATCCTTGTTCTTTATTATAGAAGAGTTAAGGGAAATAGTTTAAAATACAAAAACAAAAGAAAATCCAGGGAATAACAAAATATGGGAGATTGAGGAAAATGTTGGAGACTCACAAAGAGAAAATATGTATCATACTCCCAGTTGCCAATGTGGTTATGTACCATAAATCCCTCATAAATTGAAAATATTGTTAGTTGTAAATGCATTTACTGCACCTAACATACAGAGAACACCCCAGCTCGGCAGCACAGCACACTGGAGTGACACTTGTTACCCAGTGGTTGCAGGGCTGATGGAACTGTCCAGCTATGCCAGAGTGTGCAGACCCCACAGGGAGAAGATCCAGATTCACACTCCAAGCCTAGTCTGTGCTGTGTATCACTGTCACACCATTATAACGCTGAAGAATCTTAAGTCGAAGCATTGTAAATCAGGACCATCTGTAAACCTAGAACAGAAAGCATTAAAATAGAACCAAGCAATTTGGGCTTGCCCTATTCTAGTTTTTCCTTCCTGCTGACAGAGAGGCCAACACCACACTTCAATCAATCCACAGTCTTTCCAGATGGTGACATTTCCAGGCCCTGGTAAGCAATTCATTCCCAGCACAGGAATGTCACAGCTGTGCCCTTAGAAGTGATGAAGTGAGGCAGGGAGCCACATATCCTTGTTCCCAGGTCTCCTCCTGCCTACTCCTGCTCCTACCTCACACCCACCCTACACCCAGGAGCTACTGCAGGATGACTGCTAGACCCAAGAGCAGAGGGGATGTGAAGATGTCCAGAAAAATACCTCAGGCCTGGCCTTAGAGATGTAAACACCAGCCCTAAAATACTGGTGTGTTAGCCAGTGCAGTCTGCCCAAGCTGTGTCCTGTCATAGGAGGCAGGAAGGATGCTGATCAGACTGGACATGCTGGGAGATTGAAAATAATTACTGTCATTGTGGAAGAATTTTCAGTGAAGGACCAACTAAATTTAGACCTTAAAAATACCAAGGTCACATGGCATAAACTTAAAATAAGTAAGAGTGAGCAGATGTACACATTTCATCAAAAAGCACTCAGAACAGCATAACCCATGCTGTTTAGTGGTATTCTAGGGTTTTAATATCCCTAGAAATATAAGGTTAGGGCTTATACCCCTGGCCCATTCTAGGTACATTCACTACCCATCAGCACTGAGCATGTTCTGGGAAGTCTGGTGTGGAAGGCTTCTTTCCAAATGACCAATTTCCCGAAAACTTGTCAGGGGCACCTAGGAAGTGTTACTGGATCTGATTCTACAGAATGGAGTTTGAGAAACTGTGTGTCTACTTGCGATCAACTGCGATTAGCTTTTCTAGAAGTGACCAGTGAAACAAAAACCTGTTGATGTACCTGAATTGGCAGAAAGCCCTTTGTTCATTTGAACGTAACTTTCCCTGTGCTGACTCTTTGCCTAACCCTCATCCAAGAGACTGCGCAGCCACATGGACATTTGTCCTTTTGCAGCCCAGAGCAAGGCCTTACATTCCCCACTGTGCTCATCTTGAGCCATCTTTAAAAGCATGTCCATTTGGGTCATGCCAGTGTTGAATCCTATGGCTCCACACTGTATCTGTAGGAAATCCCAGAGTCTGCTGTGGTCTTCAAAGTCGTCTTGCCTCTCCCTGGACCCACTGCTGCAGGCCCTTCCTCTGATGCCCCCTCAGTAAGCTCTTGACACCAGTTCCAACATCCCTCTGTCAAACTCTTCCCTCCATTGGACCAGTGGTGTTTAAACCTGTAAAACACTCTCTGCCACCAGCTCTTCCATCACAATCTCTCCATGAGGATGGAAGCTCTGAGAGTACAGGGTCTTTTCCCTCACACAGCAGAGTCTCCCATGGCTGCGACAGTGCCAGTCGGTGCTGCTCAGGTGTCTGCTCCATGAACAAGTCCTGTTGCCACTCTCCAGACCTCAGGCTTCCTACTCATTCTCCTGGCTTGCTTTCTTCTTGCTACTAGGATATAGCACATTTAATTGAAAATTACCCTTAATTCTGGTTTCAACCCTAACTGTTCTTTTTGACCTCTTTGGGACCCTAGGTTGCCCACTCTGAGTTTGACCCTTCTCTAGTTTAATTACTCCCACCCTGGGGAATTGGGTCTCCTTTGATAACAATTCTGTGTCATTTGACACACATTACTTCCTCCTTACTTTTCAAAAACTATGTTCTCTTAGTTTCCAAGACATTCTTTCTCCTCTTTCCTCCAGCCTCTCAACTCTCCAGTTGCTGAAGTTTTCTGATGCTCTAAATGTTGGCAAATGTTCAGCATTCAGTGTCCAACATCTTCCTTCCTCTGTCCTAACAGCTGCATTTCTCTTCTCCTAGAAAGACAGAGCTTTATGACAACAAGCCAAGTCTTTCAAGGAAGAGGTCAGGATTGGCTTTCTGTCTTGTGACTGGTGTCATTAAGGCCCATTCAGTTATGTTAGCCCTACAGTTCTAACCCTTTAAGGGCTCTTGAATGTCAAGGGTGGTAGCTGTATGAGTCATGAAAAGAGAGAGGGGAGCCTTAACAATATCAAAACATTTGGGGAAAAGGCAAGACTGGCGCAGAGCTGGAGAGCTTTCATACTCAAGACCTGCCCGGCTGCCAAATACTGGAGGGTCACCTGCTGCTCCACCACTGGTTATGCCACCTGCCAAAGGCAAGACAGTTTGGAGTGACTGTCTGTGTCAGCGAGTCCCCAGGGTATGATAAACTCCCCACACATCTCAAGTTTCTTGGCAGGTGTGCATTGGATCCGAGAGAGTGGTTTTCCAAGAATGCCTTCCTAGAATTGGCTCCTCTTTGGAACAGTTGAGATGGCCAAGGCATGGTACAACCTGATGCTTTTAAGACCTCAGACTTTCTTTTCTCCTTCTGCTCCTGGCCACTGGAGAGTCTACAAAGAATGCTCTCACTGCACATGTGGTGAACTTGCTGAGTCAATGGTTCCGTTAAGTGCACTCAAGAAAATGCTTTGGGCTTTGAAAGAGGCCTGGCTATTGCATAAGCTGCTAATTCTGATTAGTAAGGAGTTTTCCTGTATTTCTACATGGATTGAAAGCTTGGAATGACTCTGTATTCATTGCAGGATGCACCATACAATGAGTATTTGTTTGAAAGGAGTTGAAGGCACAGGTTGTATTTCCATCCAGCTATTGTCCTGTGGCACTGGATCTTCTTGGAATAATTGCTGTTTCCTTTTTATTTGGGAAGGTGGAAAGTTAGATTCTTACCCTGAAACTAGTAGCCAGTTTCTTGGTTTTGTGTTAAATAGGAAATTTGCTTCAAACTCTGAACAATGTTTCTGTTGTGGTTATGTTAAATTGTATATAGTCTTTTAGAGAAAAGACTATATTCAGTTTTATACTGAGATAATGTTGAGATTCTCCAAAAGGGTCTCAATTAATAGTATCCTCAGTTATTTTTCTGAACAATTTGAGAAATTAAGCAAAAGTATAGAAGATGGTGACCAAAGTTTGCTCACTGCTGATAAAGCCCACTTGAAGGTGATAGCTTTGTGTGATCTCTAAACAGACTTTATCCCCGAACCCAGGCTGAGCAGCTTTGCCCACCCAGTGCCAGGCAGGGTTGGCCCAGAGCAGTCCCCCAAGATCAAGAAGGGCAGTCTGAGGGCAGTAGCATTTGTACTTGAAGTGCAGAGCCAAGCTCAGAAAGCCCTTGCCACATTGATCAGTTTTTAAATTATTCTGCCTCTCCTGGAGCAAATGAGTAAAGGGGTGCAGGAATTTACCTAGCGAAGCTCCCAACTAAGGGAGTCCAGAAGTAAGGAGGGGTGCATCTCTCTAAAAGAGCCTATCAGATCATCCATGAATCTCTTGTGTGTACAGAGTTCCTACTGTATAATAGGGATATAGAGATGAGCAAAGTCAGTTTCTTCCCTCGAATAACAGCCTAGTGGAGGGATCTCTGTCCCTCTCTCTGTCTCTCTGCCCCACTCCCCACCTTTCTCTCACCACAGCACAAAACAGTGGTGACCACATTTGGCAACAAGGCTGACGAAAGAGACAGGAGGTGCTCATAGAAGGTCCTTGCCAAGACCTTGTCAGGTCACTGTTGTCCATTGGAAGAAATATGAGGAGAGCCACAGAGGTCATTTTTAATATACTAGTAGCAACATTATGAAGATTCAAAGAAATGAGTGAGATTGATTCCAATAATATATCTTCTCAATAGATAATTAAAATATTATGTTTCAAAATGTACCTATTCCAAAAATTATTAGTGAAATGTTTTGCATTCTCTTTTTAGTTCTAAGTCTTCATAAGGCAGTGAATCCTCCACACCTGTGGCATTCCTTACTTTGGCTGGGACGTGTTTCGATTGATCATAGCCACACAGTGGCTGCAGCTGCCACATTGGGCAGTGCAGCTGTAAACAGTGAAAATGTATTTTGCAACTATTAAGACTTAGAAAAGTTAACTACCTTACAGCAGAACTCATTCTCATTTCCAACTGTATGACAGCTGAACGAAGGTACTGTGCATAATCCCCTGTCGGTAAGCAGCTAAAAATACTTCATATAATGTTTTCAAATTCTTCTTAAAAATACCACAGCTGACAAGGTAGTAAGGACACTTCAGGTTAAACCAAAGGAAAGATAGGAGCCTGGAGAGTTTTGAGGATGTATCTTGGAGCAGGCAAATTTGATTGTCAGTGTGCCCAGCAACATGCAACAGAGACCTCAAAGCTCTAAGAGAATTTTCCTCCATAAAGTAGGAACCTTGGAAGATTCAACCCTCAATAAAAACATCAACCAGAGCAAACTCACAATCAGGCCCAAAGGTTCTATGACGACGTTTATACTGCTTTTGAGTTGAGCTGAAGATTATAATAAAGTCCCCGCACACAGGAACTGCAGAGTGGTCCCACATTCCCGTCACCAGTGTTCTGAATGCCCCCTACTACTAAGTTCATTCAAAATCATGTTGGACTGAGTATGTGGTACCTGTAAGGAAAAAGAAGCCATAGTAAGTAATCTAGGAGGCTCTTAAATAAACTACAAGAGCCTATAGAAATTAAAAAATGACTAAAAATTCCACATATGGGTTTAATGTGAGTCTGAACAGAGCTGCTCTGAATGTTAGTGAACTGGAAGACAAATTAGGAGAGAACACCCTAAATATAATGGAGGTGAAAAAAAAATATATATATTTTGGTGGACAAAAGAGATTGACTATGTCCTTCCAGAAGAAGGCCCTGAGGAAGAAGAAACACTATTCAAAGGGGCAAGGAGCAAGAATTTTCTAGAACCAATGAATGATAAAAATCTAACAATTCAAGAAGCTCAGTGAAATCCACGGGGAATTTTGTTTTAAATCACTCTAGACACGTTGTAGTGAAATTAAAGTACACCAAAGAGAAAATAGTAAATGCAGCCAGAAGAAAAGAGACAGAGCACCTTCCAAAGAATTATCAACAATGGATAAAGTAAAAAGATGACACAATTCTATCTTTAATGTGCATAGAAATATAAGGTTCTTATCTGGAATGAAGATAGCCTATAAATCCAAGATCAGTGCTCCTACCCATACACCACACATCTCTGTCTTAATAAGAGTAAGGGGGAAGAAATCAAGAGTTGAAAGCATCACTGAAGGAAAAACAGTTGATTTGTCAAAAATCATCATAGAAGCCAGTGTGGTCAAAAAGTACACTATCTCGACTGCTGTGTCTTGGCCTGCCAAGGCAACAGCGACCTCCTACGATAGTAGTTTAATTTTGTTCCAGTAATAGAAACTCTTCCCTTCAGCTCCCTCTTTAGCAAATAGAACAGAGTAGAGGCAATCTTCCAGCTCATGTAAACTGCATCTGACAAAATTTTTGTGACTGTATTTTAAATGTCAGTCTGCAAAAAGTCAAACAGCTGCAGTTTACCCTTGATTATATTCTTAATCGAATTCCTCAATGTCTCCAGGATGTTGACAGGTGAGAAAAATAGATATACATCTTTAATCTTGTCTGTCTCTAGTTTCACCCACTTCTGGAGCTCCCAGTATTGCAAAATCTACCAACTGTACTTAAGATGTTTAATCCCCTTTCTTTCTGCTACTTAGGGCACAGTTGGAGAAAGTCGCAGTGAGTGAGCTTCCAGGGGTGTATCTTCTTCATTCTCTGTCTCATTCTCTCCCCTCACTCCCCCCCCTTTCCTCCCTCTTCCCCCACCTCCCTCGCTTCTTCCTGGTTCCCACGAGATAAGCAGTTTTGCTCCACCACATCCTTCTGCCAAGATGCTCTGCCTCACCTCAGGCCCACAGAAATGGAATCAGCTGACCATGAACTGAAATCTTTGAAACGTTGAACCAAAATAAATATTTCTTTCTCTAACTTTCCCAGGTGTTTTGTCACAGTGATGGAAAGCTGACTAACACATAAGGCTACCCTGCTTTTTTTTTTAATTGCCATGTTTCATCATAAGATCACTGATTAAAAGCTGTATCTATATCATGTATCTCTAAGGGAGGAAAGGAATGTACCAATTAAACTAAAGTGCACCATTAATAGTAAGGTGCACCTCAATTGCAGACAGAATGAATTGTGGATGCTTCAGAGTTGAAATATGACATAGAGCAGAGCTTCACAGAATAATACTTTATTGAAAACAAAAGCAATATTTTTCCTTTTTTTTTTCAGTCCCTGGAATTGAACCCAGGGCCTTCATACTGAGCTACCCATCTCCAGCCTTCCCACCTCCCCAGCCCTTTTTAATTTTTTTTAAAATTTTGAAACAGTCTAGGTCTCCCAGGCTGGGCTTGAACTTGTAATCCTCCTGCCTCAGCTTCCCAGAGGGCTAGAATTACAGGCATTCCCCACTATGTCTGGCTACAAAAGCAAATTCTTAAAAGAACTGCACTTAAAGTTTAAATTGGCTCTTATTGGGTGGAGGTAAGGGTTTAGGTGGGCAGCAGGTGAGGACAGAGTAATGGAGATAGGGAGATAAAAGGAAGGGAAGAAAACGGCGAGGAAACAAGAGGCTGATGGAGGTGCAGACAAGATACTGAGGGGCTGAGCTGTGCTGTGGTGGCCATGACCACCTGGATGCATGGTGGAGAAGCACATAGACCATTGATCTTTTCCTCTCTGAGACCTCAGGCAAGTCACTAACACTCTGAGCCTCAGTTTCTTCACCGTGTGGAGCAATACTAATCCTAACAGGTGACTGGGGCTGAGAATTCAGTGATTTTGTGATAAACCTTGCTCATTGGCTGGACACAATATGTGCACGGTAAGCATTGCTCCACCTTCCTCCTGCCTTTTCTGTGCTCTTTCCTCTCCTTCCCTGCTCCTTCAGTCCCCTGATGCTCTTAACCTGGTTGTGGCTGTGGCACTGAGCTGTGTGACCTGTCCCTCCAGGCTGTTGCTGTGCCAGCCAGGAGCCTGAGCTCATGCAGCCCAGCACTCTGCACACGAGAGTTGGGAAGACTGAGGACCGTCCCCAGATGGGAAAGCCTTCTCGTTCTTGACGTAGGTGTCCTCAAGACTGGCGAGTAAAGAGGGTTTAGCAACACGGTGACTGTGCCCACTCACAGGCGTCCTGACCTGGTTATACAAACTCAGATAATCCCCGGGAAAAATGATTTCTCAGGAACCTTTAGGCTGGGATATAATCAAAGCACAGATTTACTGCTTAGATGTGTTGAGCTTCTAGAAAGCATGTGCCTTGCATATGGATGAGGCCAGCATAGCAAGGAGGCTGTCACCTCAACCAGCAGGCATTCTGGGGTGGTTCAGGTGAACGCAGCCAGCCATGGCACCGCCATTTGTCATATGTACAGTGGTGTATCGGCACCCATCCGATCAGATGCTGTTAAGCTTTTGTGAAGTGAGGTTCGTGAAGCCCCTCTAAAGCCTGGTCACAGGTTGAGGCCTGTCCACCCCAAGGGGATGCTTTCCCTTTCCTCCCAGGCTACCTCCCTGAGCCACAGCAATGCCTGTTACCATGACTACCGCTGAGCTGATAAGCTCTCCAACTGCCAGACCTAACAGATAAAAATTCAGGACACCTAGCCACATCTGAATTTCATGCAAATAATGAGCATACTGTAATGTTTTAGCATTTGTCTCAGACACTCAAATTTGGCTCATAATTTAGCTTTGTTTTGTTTTGTTTAATATTGCATAGGAGCCTTCTGCTGAAAAATAATTTGTACTTTATCTGGAATTTAAATTTAATCAGGTACTTTGTATTTTATCTAGTAACTTTAATTGGAACAAAATATAACCTTGTTGAAACCCCTTAGTAGAAAATTTCACTAGAAACAACTGATGTTAAAATAAGATCTTGGTCCGGGGATTTAGCTCAGTGGTTCAGCCACCTGCTTTACAAGTGCAAGGTCCCAAGTTCTGTTCCCGGTACCCAAAAAATAAAATAAATAAAGTAAGATTTCAATTGTCTGCTGACCTTATTGATCACAATCACAGAGGTTATACAATTTATCCATTACCCCCAACAAACACACTTAGTTGGTCCTCTGTTGAAAAAGAGACAAAGTTAACTATCGTGGCACCTCTCAGCCTGAGATAAGGAAGCAATGTCTCATGTGAAGGAAATATTAAAAAAAAAAAATTCAAGAGTTCCCCTTCACATTTCTGCCCCTAAGAATTATTTTGCTAATTGTGCTTATTTTAATATCTTAATTTTTCAAAATAATGATGAATATGTGAATGTATGTGTGTTTGTATATTTCTCTGAGTAATGAATTCAAATTATGAAAATATGCCTCATTATATTCCGATAAGAGGAAGACAAGAGAAATACTAAACAGATACAAATAGAAAACAGGTATCTATTTTTTTATTTTTTGGTATCGGGGATTGAATTTGGGTCCTTTCGCTTGCAAGGCAGGCCACCAAACCGCTGAGCTAAACCCCCGTCCCAAAAACAGGTATTAAATGTAGGTTTAAAAATTTGTCTTAAGTGCACTGAAAAGATTATTAATCTCTTAATGTTTCTTTTAAAATATTTTTAATGGGCTTTAGGACTGCACCATCCTTAATTGATTTTTGACATGCTCTGTGTCTTAGGGAATCTTTTCTTAACCAAGTGATTCATGACAGGTGGCTGAGTTAGAAGCATTTGTTCAGATCCAGTGTGTGCAAACCCTGCCCTGTGTGCTGCAGGCAGTGACAATGACAAAATGAGCAAGATGCCCCTCACACTTTAAGAACCATGTACCTGCCATTTGGTAAAATAAAACAATAACCAAAAAACTAGGCCTACAACCAGAATTTGAGGAAGAAAGTAAGTAGAGGTGAAGAGAGATTCAGGGAGGAAGGTGACTGACTAGCATTCTACAACATGGTTCTTTTGCAAATGTTAATGTTCATAATTCTGGGAGTGGTGTTATAGTATCCCTTTTTCATAGGTGAACTGAAGGCCAGTGAGGTTAAAATATGTTAATGTCACACAAACCTAGTAAATAATGGGATGAGAATTCAATATTGGACCTGATTTCAAAGTACAATTATTTATCTCTCCTGAGGGATTTCAAAGAGAGAGAATTTACTTCTACCAGAGCTAAGGGGATAGGTATGTAATCTTATCTGAAAAACCTGGGAGATAGAAAAATGTGGACATGCATTCCATAGAAAGCAAGAATCTTCCAGGCCATGAGATAAGCTCAAGCAAAAGGCCACAGCCTGGGGAAAGTGCTGATGATTCTAGGTGCTTCCAGAACAGTGAGCAGTTCCGCTGGATGTCAGCTCCAGATGTGCAGTAGAAAGAAAGGGAAGAATGGGAGGGTGGGCCAGTGAGTGGGGTGGGCTGAGGGTAGTTACCTTGCCTGGTTGATGGGGAGCAGTCAGTGGAGAATATAACAGGCTTCGGGTGGCAGCAAGACACAAGACCGAGTATGAGGAGTGAGTGACACTGAGGCGGAGGCCAGAGAGGAGGTCGTCAAAGATCAGCAAGGACAACTTGGCAAATGGAAAGGAGGGTGGGTGGTGGGGATAGAAAGAGGTAGAGTGGACAGGGCTGGGAGACAGGCAGGAGTAATGGTGCTGTGAACATGTGACTCTGCCTTTCTGTAAGTTGAATTTCTTGGGAACATGGTACAGGGCTGCATGGAGTTTCTTGTGGGCTTTTTGTACCTCCCAAGAGTTACCATATCCGAGTCGGGTCCTCAGTATTTTAGGCTAAGAAATTTGATTTATTGTCATTTTAACTGGATTTTCATTAACTCATATTAAGCAATCTTATGAAATGTTCACGCATAAAAAAGGGAATACTGCTAACAATCCATTCTCAATAGAAATATTATGGGCTGAAACGCTCATATTTGCTGACCAGCAGGTTTTTGCCCTTAAGGCTAATTCTCATGTGAAGCCTCATGACATTCAGGGATTGATAAGTACATTTGCAAGCTCAGTGAAGGGAGTTAGAAGGACACTGTGCCTGGTTTCACAAGTGACAGGAGAGGCAGTGACAGGTTAAAGGTGGGTTCCCAGGCAGACAGGCCACTTGGGGTGTTGCTCAGAGCTCATTTCCTGATAGTCGTCAATGCCACAAACTTGAATGACCACTGGTGTGACTTCTTGTGGATACATTCTTTCTACAAATGTGCATATTTCTTTAAGTTAAATGGTACCTGCATCTTGGATTTGGGTCCACCCTCCCTGCACATTTCTGCATAATATCTGTTTCATAGTTTAATTTTGATAGTATCATCTTGTACCCTGTATTAAACAAGTTTTTTACTACTGTGATAAAATACCCGATGCTGGGTGATTTCACAAAGAAAAGAGATTTATTTGCTCACAGTTATGGAAGTTCAAGGGCATGAAACTGGCACCAGCTCTGCTCTGGGGAGGACATCATGGCAGGTGACATCGCAATGGTGACAACGCATGTGAGAGGATAGGATCACGTTGCCAGAGCATGACTGGGAGGGGCCAGTTTTACAGCCTCTCATAAGGGTTCCACTTATCAACACCTCCATGCTGCCACACTGAGGACCAAGCCTCCAATATGTGACCCCCTTGAGGGACAAACTATATCCAAACATGTCCCATTTCCAGGTTCTCTGGTGGTACTAAATGTGGCATCCTCACACTCAGCATGGTTACACCCATCTTATGCATATATCTAGTGTATATGCCAGCTTCAGAAATGTCACGTCCATTAAGGATAAAATCTTTCATCTTCAAGTAGAGTATTGGACTTGGTGCTTAACAAGGTTACCAGGTACTGGGGACCCAGGAGTGGGAGGTGGGGGTGGAGTATAAACGAGTCAAACATAACCATTGCCTCAGGAAACCGGCCCTGCCACCAAAGAAGTTAGCAAGTCATTATGGACACCTCCAGAGAGAGCCACAGCAGAAGCCTGAGCTCCCAGTCTGTGTGCAGAGCTGTTAGGACCTTCAGGAATTTCAGTTGCATAGCATTCCAGCAGTAGCACGGGTTCCTTGGTGCTGAAGCATGTACTCCTCCCACAGCTGGCAAGACCACTCCAGGATTCAGGGCAGGGGGTAGCTCTCCAGAGTGGAGGGTTGATCCATGATTTGAGGGGCATAGGATTTAGATCAAGTAAAACGGAGAGGCACTGATGTGTGAAGAGTTGGAAGGGAGGTAATGGGGCCTGTTGCTATGCATTGCTGGATGGCAGACACTTTACAACATGCCAGTGAATTCCTGTCTAACTTGGGGTGTTGCTGACCTTGCTTCTATAAACTGGAAGCTGAAACATCTGCAGTCCCTTCCCCACAAGAACATCTAGGAGCCCAGCAGGAAACACTTAGCAAGCATTGTACTTGCTCCTGATTTAAGGTCAGAAAGATGCCCAAAGCCAATAATGACTAAAGAGCAGCCACTGCAAGCTATACATTAGCCTGTAGTTCCTGCTCATGTGGCCCGCAAGAGGACACTGTCTCTATGTGAGACAGCCTAAGATTGAACCCTGCGAGATGGAGGTCCCCAGAGCCACTGTGCCAAGAAGAGTTGAGGCTTGAGGAACATTAGGCCTTTTAATCACTTCCAATGTAGAAAGCATTTCAGATTGCATCTTGATTTTTATCTCTTTCACAGATTAAAAAGTGGAAATCCATGGTTAACCTTGGCCTTCAGTCTCTGTGGGAATACTCCATCCATCTGATTTTTAGGTTGGCCTCCCCGTGTGTTACCTAGGAAAGTGGCAGTGGGTGTAGGAGCCAAGGTTGAGGGCTCATTACTTCCATAGAAGAGGCAACTTGTTGCTTTTATCATTTCTATAATGAAAAACTTAAGTATACATAAGAGCAAAGAGAGTAGCATAGGGATTCCCTGTATTCACAGTACTTTGATTTCATTTCATCCTGATAGTTATTGACTTGATTTTTTTTTTTTTGGTACCAGGGATCGAACTTGGGTCCTTGCGCTTGTGAGGCAGGCAGTGGAACCACTGAGCTAAATCCCTGGCCCATCCTGATAGTTATTGAATTATTAATTGACTGGTGACAATTTATAAGGTAAATTTCAGACCTTGTGTGTCATGGTATATCACCTAGAATTATGAGATGTGTTTTATAAAGAATAAGAACATCTTTGTGTAACCACTATGTCATTATCACAACTATTGGAATGAACAATATTTTCTTGATGTCATGTAATATTTGGATTTCTCCATTTGTTTCCAAAATGTCTTCTACTCCTCCTTGTCCTTCTTCTTTAACATGTAGAGTATTTGAGTCAGGATTTATATAAGGCCCACATTTAGTTATTATGTCTTTGAAGTCTCTCCATTAATGGCTGAGTAATAAGAACCCAGGACTGGAGGATCCAAGATGCCTGAATGTTGTCTCTGCTTAGTGATCCCTGAGCCACCTTCTTGGCTGTGAGCTTGAGAAGCTTGAGTGATGACAGAGGGCGATGGGAGGCTGCCAACCACCTCCCTCCCTCCCGTGGAACATCTGAGCAGAGAACAGGAATCACCAGCCCATCCCTGTCAGTGTGCCCCGCTTGGTACCCTCCAGTCATCCTTCCTTCCAACCTCGCCCTTCTGGAAGTGTAACGAGAGGCAGAGCTGTTTACCAAGCATTACTCACTCTGAGTCAACAATGCAGAGCATCTTCTATCTCAGAGTCTGTGTCCAGCCTCCCCCGACCTGATGCGGGAATGTATTGTGGGGCCGGGAGCAGAGATGGGTGTGGATCAGAACCCCACACTGTCCTGACCTGCCGTCCCAGACCAGGGTGGAGGCTATCTGATTACCATGGACTGCACAGCTCATGCCAGCTGGTGCACTCCCTCCAAGACCTGCCTGGGCCGGTCCTGCACACTGGGCACCTCAGGCGAGTGGGAGGACAGGGATAGAGGAGCTGGGCCTTTTCATACCTCTCTTTCCTAATCTTCTCCCTGAAATGTCAATACCAGAGACCGTACCTATGTACATGCTGTGTGTATGTGCTTTACATATGAAAGGGAAAGAATTGGGTGTAGCTCAGGAACAGAGTACTTTCCTGGCCTGGCAAGGCCCTGGGTTCAATCCCAAGCACAAAAATAAAGAAAGAATTTATTTTTCCACATTTTCTATTCCCAAACAAATTGTCTTTGGGGGCAGTATCACTCCACCGAGGATACTTGATCTGTCAAAACAAATCAAGTCCTGATGGTGTTCCAGAATGTGGAAAATTATTTTGAAATAAAGAGAAGTTAAAAGGATCCCCTAAAACGTCAGATTGGGAAAGTCCATCCCTAACCTCAGAGAAAGGCCCCAGCTCCTGGCGAGGGACTTCCTGTGTTCTGCCTTCTTCTTAGATCGTGTCTGTCTTGCCACAGCTTCTCTCTGTGGTTTGGGCAGGTGAGTGGGAAATTCACATACTTAGGAGATCCCAGGATGGAGATAAAAATTTTGCATATAAAGCTGGGCCCTCAATCTGGTGCCACAGGAAGATCACATGGACATCTGTTATGGAAAAGATGCAGATAGTAGTGAGTTAATTAGAAATAACTCAAAATAAAGCATCAGCGAGTCCCCAAATGAACAGAATAATGAACCTCAGTGTCATGAGGTTAAGAAGACATGACATCCTTGCAGGCTGGGGTTCAGAGCAGGTTCTGGAGACATGAGCGTGTGTGGAGCCTGGGAGCTGGGCCAGACTTGGTAGAGAGGACAGAGCGTCTAAAGGGAAGGAGCAATGAGCAGGGTGAGTGGGGTGTGGTGGGCAGTGGAGCCCCCTTCCACCACATGTCTATGGACACTGTGAAATCAGGAAGGGGGGAATCAAGGGTTCTACAGCACAGCCACAGTTTGGGACCAGGTTTGGATGGTAAATCCAGACTCTGCATTAAGCACTAGATCTCATAGGGGTTTCACTGTGCACCCTTTACCTCCTCTGGGCTCACTGCGGAGGGCCCTTCTGGGCTGGGTGGCTCTACACCTACATCAAGGATCCTCAGGGGCTGGGCTGGGGCCAGGCCTTCTTGTTTACTCAGCTCCCATTAACTGTTTGCTTTCCTGTTTTCATTTCAGTGTCTTTACAGGGCCTGAAACAGGTGGGTCTAGTGGGCACTTTATAATTTGCAAACTGACCTTCAGGGGAAAAAGGGAATTACTACCTGGCTCTTCCAGGTCTCTTGCCTCAGAGAAAACCAGGAACACTTGTGCCTCATGTCACTGTAGAGAATGATCAGCACCCTGATCTTTCCAGCTGCCTTTTTTTTGTATTTTTGGAGACTTTTGAGAAAGAGAGGTTAAATTTCTCCCTTAAATTTTTATCAGTTGAAAATTAAATTATAAAAAGCTGTTATAAATATATAATTACACATACTTATTATATTACACGTAACATAGAATTACTTATGTAATTATGGCATTATTAAAATTAGATAAAGTGAGTGATAAAAATGGGCTGTCTCCCTTGTGGAGTTGCTCCTGGCCAACGCTGACTTGAACAACAAGCCCTACTCTCCAGGGCTCCTGCCAGCAGTCTGTAGATTTCCAGGTCTTACCTGTAGGATCTGTGCCTCCTCCTTTTGGCAGATTCCTTCTCAGCACTTTGACCAGCTTGGCCAAGCAGAGGAGAGGAGAAGAGGGGAGGGGAGGGAAGGGGAGGAGAGGAGAAGCTGTCTGGGGCTGTGGGTGTGCAGGAACCCAGGGACGCACCGTGGGGATGAGTGGCATCGCAGCCCCTGCCGGCCTGTGCCAGAGAGGAGAGGGTCTGCAAATAAGCTGTGTCATTGGGGTTTTGCAGGGAGGATTTGGAGCCCAGGGTCTTGACCAGCTTGGAGCCAGGTCCATGGTACTTAGCATCTGTAGAGGGCAGGGCAGAAAGCAAGAGGGAGCGGGGTGTAGGACAACAGCCTCGGGTCAGTGCATGTTCTCATTTCTTTCTTGTCTGAGTTTCTCTGTCCCTTATTTATTTTGTGCCATTGATGTTATACTATTGTTAGGAGCAGCAGCATTTGAGAGGAGAAAAAGCAATGGCTATGTGCTGGATTTGTAGTCATTGCTTTCAGTGCTTGGAGTAGCAGTCTCCAACCATTGACCAATTACATAGAAGACAATATTTCCACACATGGGTGGGAAGTGACTTCAGGATAACTCAAGCACATTGTATTTGTTGTACTCTTTATTTCTATTATTATTACATTAGATTCTCATAAGAGCATGCAACCTAGATCCCTCGCATTCACAGTTCACAGTGGGTTCTAGCTCCTCAAGAGAATCCCAAGCCATGGCTACTCTAAAGGAGGGGGAGCTCAGGCAGTAATTAAGTCTTGGAGAATGATTCCTAAGAGGGGCCAGTACTGGTCAAGGCCCAGGGTTGCAGCACCCCGCTTCAACATATCTGATCTTTATAATAAACTTACGGGCTGGATATTTCATCTTCGAATTGGAGATGGTCAAGGTGTGATCCTCCCACTTTAATCTTCCTCTTTCCCACCCCTTTGTTCTCTTTCCCCTCCTCCCTGTGCAACAAGTCACAGTGGGCTCCAGTGGCACAGCCTGGGTTCAGCCTCAGAGAGCCCACATCCTAGCTGTGGGGCTGTGGGCTATGGTCTCACCTCTCTGTGCCTCAGCATCCTCAACTGTCAAATGGGGACACTGGCAGTGGCTCTCCCAGGATGTCGTGAACTCAGTATTAGTTGCTACAACTTTCCTCCTTCGTGCCTAGGGAAACCAGTGCTCCTCTTCCTTCCTTCCACTTTCCTTTGTTCTCTTGCTCGGCCCTATCTGTTATTCCGTTAAGCTGAATGGTACCAGAGCAAATACAACAAAACTAAATCTGTACGTCTGGCCACATGTCTTGGTAGCTAGCTATCTGGGTTTTGTCCTTCAGTCGGCCCCTGAGGAAGTAGTAGGTAACAGTCTGGGGTTTTACACTGAGGGTCACATGCTGTGTCATATACCCCTCCCTGGATAGGACTGGGGGAACTGGGACTCACTCCATGGGGTCACCTACTAGAGATGGCAAAGTAGGCAGCAGCCTTGGGCCAGTGCCACGTGTGTCCCTGAGGAGTAGCACTGGGTGGAGCGGCTCTCTGGAGAAACAGCCCTCACTGCCCCACCCATGGGGAGCAGCCACAGGAAATATACAGTTGGCCACATACGGCAAACTGGAGAATTCAAGCATGGCTGCATTCTGTGGGAGAACCTGGGATGGGAGTGTCCCAGTGTGGGGCAGCCTTCCCTTCCCTCCTGTGTGCCATGCCTCTTCTCCCCACCAATGCCTCTTTGACAAATGCTGGCAATTCTGTCAATATAGTCTGAATTCAGGGCAAAGTGGCTTGGGGCTGGTGCTGGGGCTCCCAAAACCCAGTAGGTACTAGTCTCCCTTGCTAGTAATATGAGGATATTCTTGAGGATGAAGATGGATAGATGGAGGATGGAGTTGAAAGGTAGCCTAGGATTGCTTGGCTAAAACGTGTATGAAGTCTATGACATCACTTAATCCTACACACACATACACACACACACACACACACACACACACACACACACACACACACACACACACACACACACATATCAGTCAGCCAGTAGGTATCATAAACTGAGTGTTTCTAGGTCCTGTACATGGACCCTTGGTAGGGGCATGGCAGGCCAGTACTGGCCTCAAAAGCTAAACCCCAGCTCTGGTTACCACATCTGGTCAGCTGCTGTGAGGGCCTGAAAAGAGCACTTTGAGTCCCTTCCTGTGGGCAGCCACTGAAAGAAAATGATTTCAGGCAACAGCGTCCAGAGGACTCCTGGTTGGGGGAGGAACCATGTCCTCCAGTAGATGAAGGAGGAAGTGTACTCCTCCAACCTGGGTTCCTTTTTAGGTCAGGAACAAAGGTCTTTCATTGTTACCTATAGAATTTGGCTCTAGCTTAAGCCCTAAAATGGAAGTTATTGGAAGGACATTGGGTCACACACACACATTATGCCCAGCCAGCAGACCACAGGAGAGCCAGCCCCAGGGACCTGAGGAAGGTGAACCACAGGATGATCCTCACCCTGTGTGACTCACCAGCAAACTCCAGTGCATGACTCTTGTTCCCAGAAGGGGGCTGACTGGCCAGGACAAGTTACAGACTCAGGCCCGGGGTTCCCTCCCACCCAAACTCCTGGGAATATATCCCGTGGTTCCCATGCCTATCTATACAGGTGGTTGGTTAAGCCTGTTGACAATGCATTTAAACAAGGCAAGAATGCAGAGGAACCAAATACCTCCTAATCAAGGGGACTTGATGGCTGTTGGCATCAATCACAAAGTCAGAACACAGAGTGAGCAAAGAATAAAAATGTCTGGTTCACCAAAAGTTTCCAGTGGAGTCAGTCCATGGGGATGGCATCAAGGGGACAACATATTCTTCTCCATGGTCCAGGTCATTTCCCTCTCTGCCATTACCATTTGGTGGCCCTGAGGACCCAGCTAACTAAGTGCTCACTAAGTAACGTTGGCATACTGAAAGGGTGTGTGTGTGTATGTGTGTGTGTGTGTGTGTGTGTGTGTGTGTGTGTGTGCGCGCGCGCACGCGTGTGTGTGCTGATCTCCATTTGGCAGCACCTAATTTCTCCCAGGTGGCCTTCCTGGGTAGGAACCTGGTGATCTGGTAATTCTTATTCCCTGAAACTTTCACATGTAAAGGTGCTTTCCACCCAGTGTGCCTCCACATGTATGTACCACAGACCTGGACAGGATGATGATGTGTGCTCAGCAGAGATATGGGGCAGGCCTTGGGTAGATGCAACAGCAGATGGACTCTGATCTAGCTCACCCACAAATCTCTGATCTCTGTAACGATGCTGGCCCAGCTTCCTTTCTGCACTTCTCCCTAGAGAGCCCCTCTCAGGACAATTCATCTGCAGTCTTCAGGCCTTTCAAGGTAGTAGGAGCCAAAGGACCACCTCCTTCTTGCCGCTTCTACTTCAGTTGTCATTTGCTGAATTATTTTACTATCAGGTTTACTGTTTTTCAATTAATTGCTTGACTCCAATTAATTGATTAATTGATGAATGACTCCAATTCTAGGTAAAAACTTTGATTGCTTTTAATATTAATTAGTTGGAATGCCAAATGCTTCAGGGCAAAAACCTTCTCTTTGCTTCTCTTGGATTGGCCTCTGTAGATTGATTACTGGCTTCTGATGTCCTTGTTATAGGATTGTGAACAGAAGTTCTTAGCCAGTGACTCATCCCCCAAGCAGAAATTGGAGGCTCTACTTTCTTCCAGGCCCCTCAAGTTCCCTTGTGCTACGGTTAGGATCTGGCCTGTCCCCCAAAGGGCCATGTGCTAAAGGCTTTGTCATCAGTCTGTGGCACTGTGGGAAGTGGAGGAACCTTTAGCAGGTGAGTCGTAGTGGGAGGAAGTTAAGTCCCCTAAAGGGGATGTTTGGAGCCTTTCCTCTCACTTAATCCTACACACACACACACGTGCACATTTTGCTTTCTGGAAGCCATGAGGAGAGCCATTTTGCTCCAACACATGCTTTCCTGCCACCACAGGCCCAAAGCAACAGAACCAGCCAACCATGGACCCATGAACCAAAATAAAGCTTTTCTCCTTTAAATTGATTTATCTCAAGTATTTTATCACAGCAGTGGAAATTGCCTAACACACCTGGTCAGGATCTGTCACTCCAGTGCCTTTTGGTAGCTTGCTGAGTTAAATTGCAAGGGCCAAATAATGTGTCCTTTGATACATAATAATAATGTGTCCTTTGACACATAATAATAATGTGTCCTTTGTGGAGGAATGAAGTTTTGTGAGGGGAGAAAGCTAGCAATTTTGAGATCTGCCACCAGTGATTGGTGGTAAGGGTGGGCAGGATAGGCTGAAATTTGTGTTAGCATTGATTGAGCTGCCAATACCCACAGGACCCCAGGGGACCCCAGGCTAAGGTTGGGCAGCATTGCTGATCACGCTGTAGGAGAATAAGTGAAACCTGAACTCAGGGAGATATTTCTAAGTTGTATGTAATTATTTGCATAGAGACATCGAACTAAAAAGTCAGCTAGTGGGTCACTCAGATAAAGCCAAAAGTTGAGTTCCTACCATATGTTGGCTATGTGGGTAAGGACATAGGAAACAGAGATGAACCAAACATGGCCCTGGCCTCAAGGCTGTCAAGAACTCCATCTCCATTAGGAACATGAAGGACACACTTGGTCTCTGCCCTCAAGGAGTTTGTACTGTGAATTCAGGAAATAGGAAAAGGACCTCCTGGTACATTGTTGAGTCAAGCATAGTTTAGAAAGGTTTTTTTTAGGACAATTTGAAAGCATCCAAAAAATTGAAATATGTCCACTTTTAATTTATAATTCCTCTTTTTAGTATATCTATGCTGGAGAAATATTAGTATAAATATATTTAAAACAATACATTTTCAAAGATGTTTGGCACAATATTATTTATAACAGTAAGAAAGCAAGGGAGGAAGTGATAATAAGTGGAGGGATGGCTGAATATATCAGGTTACATCCACACCACCAGCTACTATGCAGTTATTGTATTGGACTTTACAAAACTGACATTCTGGCTACTTTTGACTTGGCAATGGCAATTTTACGCAGTGAACAAAGACTAGGAGATTATTCATTTCTTCATCTT
Organism: Fukomys damarensis; assembly: GCF_012274545.1. NCBI lineage: Eukaryota > Metazoa > Chordata > Mammalia > Rodentia > Bathyergidae > Fukomys > Fukomys damarensis. Next base: position 42,178,588 of record NW_022900926.1, read on the forward strand.
TCAAATGAAGCTAATAATTCAGTGCTTTACATTGTATAATGCAGTATCACATATAAAGCACCTACTGTGTGACCAGTGCTTGATAACTATTTCCTGATTATCTGTAAATGGAATATAACAATTGTTCACTGGAAGCAAAGAGTGATGCATTAAAATTAAACTCAAAAATTAAAAATAAACTTTGTAGAAAATATACTGTTTTAAAACATATATATGAATACACTGTGTATGTGTGTGTCTGTAAATGCATGCCTAGGAGAAGGATTGAAAGATCTTGCTCCATACTGTTCACACTCACACTGTTCTTAATGGTTAACCCAGAGGAAGGGGAGGCAGGGAGGTAAAGAGGAAATATCTCAGTCAGGTTCAGCCCAGAAGCAGAGTCACTGCAAGAGCATGGCATGTTCACACTTATAAAAGGGCTGGTCTTAAGGAACTGGCCTTATCAACCATGGGGCTGGTCAGGGAGTTTCTGGAGGGCTCTCCTGCTGCCTGGAGTCCAAAGGACAGGTAGTCAAGAAGGGTAAGGAATATAAATCAGGGTAGGGCAAGAGGTTAGTGCCTCCATATAGGAGCTGGAACCTGCGAGAATGGGCTTTAACACGCATCCGTTCTTCTCTCATCTGGCCCTGATGGAAATTTGGCATTGATGGGGTATTAGCACTGATAAAGATCTGGCAGTGGGGGGATCTGGCATTGAAGCAGTAGGTGTCCTGCCCAGGCACATGACATGGAAGTCAGGGGAACGAGAAGAAACAATTGCAGGCTCAACAGCTGTTTCACATGCACGTAAGCCGTGAATCAGCAGATCAACAACAGCATGTGTGAAACACAAATGGCGCTCCCCAAACCTCCATGAGTGTGGCACCCTCTACCCACAGACACACTAGAAAGAGAAACTAGGAAATGCAGTTCAGGCTAACTTAGCTGCCACCTTCCAAAGCTATCAAGGGGAATGTTTCATTTTCCTTTATGTACTTCTGGATTGGTCAAATTATTTTACAATGAGATTATATAATTGTGTTTCTTGTGACTAAAAACAATGGAAAATTTATAGAAGAAAGAGAAAGAAAGAAGGAAAAGGAAAGAAAGAAAAAGAGAGACAGAGATGGAGGGAGGGATATAAAACTCCTCTAGCCAGTGTGGTTTGGAGTTCAGCTGTAGTCAGCAACCTGTTGAGATGAGTGAGAATTTGGTCTTTCTCACTGCTGTATGCCTAGCTCAGCCGCTGTCTCTCTACTGGGCTGCCTTGGTCCCTTCTTCACTGGACTCTCTGCTTCTGCTTTTCCTATGTCAATTTGTCCCCACCTCAGTGTGAGTCATGTTTCAAAATGTTCAAAATGCTGATGTGGGTCTATTTACAGAAGCTCCAGTGGCTCCTCATTGCCTCTAGGATGAAACTATCAATCAGAACTCTGCAGAGTTCTCTGCAGGACTTTGTGAGTCCCCCCACCACCACCCCGCCACACACCTTCAGTGGTCACAGAGCCTTGTGTGTGGTAAAGTTGTCATGCATACAATGGTAATAAAAGTTGGCTATTTACTGATTACCTGCTATGCTTGATATCCTTCTGGGTGCCTTACACACATAGTCACAGGTAATATGCACAGCCCCTCTAAAAGCATTTGCTATTCCTAGTTTACAGACAGGAGACCTTCAGAAACATGTAAAGTCTCATGATAGTATATGGCCCAAGCACGTATGGTGCCTGCCTGGGTCTGATTCTCAGCTCCCAAGCATGACATCTAGCAGTGATGAACTAAACAAATCTTTCTCCTTCTCCTTGTCACACTGTTTTGAGATTGTTGACCTCTCTTTCTCTGGGCAGTATTCCCTAAGAAGACAGGGTTCTGATCTGAGTCCTTGGTATCCATTACCATTACAGCTAGGTAAACACACAACCTTGTCCAAAAGCACCAATGTGCCAGGTGCCAGGTGCTTGATAAATGTTGGAACCCGTCTAGGGGCAACATGGGGCTGTGGACTATGATGGAGGAGGTAATGTGCTGTAATCGCAAGCCCTGATAGAGCCTTCGTGGATGGAGCATGTGAATGGTGGAAGAGAGAACTGGCTCTAGGCAGGGAGGAGGAGCACAGAGACATTCCCCATGGTCTATGGCACAATGCAGATGTGAGTCACATAAGCCATTCATTCAGCTCTGAGTTCCTGACTTCCACGTGCCAGTAATGGAGTAGGTGGTTCCTACTCATCCAGGTTCTTAAACAAAATTTGTGCAGCTCTAGGATCCTCTGCCTACCCAGTGGAGACAATGGATCCCTTTCTCAGCTGCCCTGCCTGGCTGCATGTTGTGCTGTAGTCCCTCCTCCTGTTCCCATCTCTTTGTCACTGAGTTGCCATTTCTAGCTGCCATCATTATCAGTACCCAGTGGGACAACTAGAAATAGAAGCGTCTTATCAACTACTTCTGCAAAAGAAAGGGGGCATTTTTGTTTGTAATTATACTGATACTTTCAATTGGTAGGAGCTTAATGTGTGCCATTCCCCACGTGCCCACACTTTAGTTTCTCCAAGTCCCCATGAGAAAATCCCACTCCAGAGATGAGGATGCTGTGGCACTTGGGGTTGACTTGTCTACAGCCCCACAGTGCCACTGCTTGGAAGGTAGTCCATGGCCCTCCAGAAGGTTCTGGTACCCACATTCAGCCTCCAGGGGCAGACAAATTCAGACCCACCCACTTTTGTGTGCATGTGGTATGGAGAGCCTGTAGCTAAATGTGTACCCCACTACTTGGGGTACACATGAAAAGGGCTACTACTTTTGCAGATGGCTCATGTACCCACCTGCCCACCTGCCAACACCTTCTGCTTTAAAAATTCATTTCAAATGCTCTATGATCGGCAGCATTCAACTGTGTTTCTGGACAATTTTGCCATATGAGTTTTTCCTGAGGCCACCAGGTAGGAAAGTGGCCAAGCAGACTAGAGGAGTCACTGAAGAATAAACTGGAAGGGTCTTTATCCCCTCTTCTCAAGCTTCTTAAGAGAATGTGCTAATAGTTTTATTGGAGCCTTCAGAATGATGACTGATGGACCCATGACCTTGCGATGCTGGAACTTTTGCTACCACACACCACGGTCCTCCATTAGTACTGGCGCCCTCTGATGTCATCAAGGGGAAGAAAAAGTGGGTACTTAGTATTCTGTGATGGAGTTTATAATTATTGCAATTAGTCATTTTCCAGGGCAGTAAGAGTTATCTACATCACCTCATACTCCTTTCCAAGCTCTGTCAACCCAAGGGCACAGATGCTTGATGTCTTTAGACTTTCCAATTTATTTTCTTGCCAGGTATTAAATCAAGGAATGTTAGTCACTGGCTGTCTCAAAGCTTCCTCTTCATCCCTTGGAATCTTTTTCACTGTTCCTTTAGCCTCTACACCCTTTCAAGGATTGGAGTTTGAGCTAAAATAACCCAGAATGTTACCCTAAAAGCTGCTCTCTCCCCCAGCATGGCCCAAAGAACTGCCCTGAGATCATAGGCTGGTGAAATAAACATCTATCTGCTTGTCGCTGTGGTTTGTTTCAGAGCTGGTGATGCTGCTGGAGTGGTGGTCAGGCACAGAGTGCACCATCTATACAGACCCACACGTCTACCCTAAGTATGGAAAGGAAAATGCCATCGTAATTTTGAACCACAAATTTGAAATCGACTTTCTCTGTGGCTGGAGCCTGTCAGAGCGCCTCGGAATCTTAGGGGTAAGTGGCAGGCATGGTCAGGTACCTTACTCATTTCTGTGGGTCAGTACTATAACTTGCCTTTTTTCCTCTTGGTCATTCAGAATTTTCAGAAGAATCTGCAGAGTTTTTTGTTTGTTTTTTTTTTCCAAGATGAAATGTTCTTCAAAAGCTGCTTTTCATTCTTGCTAAGGATCAGGTTCAACATCTTAGAAACAATAGCAATTCAACTATTACTACTGCCATGTATTTTACATTATATACAGTTAGTTTATTTAGCCCTTACACAAACATTTGTGAGTAACTAGATGATAAACTACCTCCCCCCTTTAAAACACTAAGTTATAGAGAGTTTTAATTTCTGCTCAGTGTTACAGAGCTGTGATTGGTTTTAAACTAGTCTGACTTCAGTTCGTATTCTTAATTATTTTACTGCTTGCTTGGCTAGCAGGCACAATTCACCACGAATTTTAATTGCTATAGGCTTAGAAAAAGTTAATTGCTAATTTTTATTGATATAGGCTTAAAAAACATTAAATCCTAAGTAAGAAAGTTTGAATTGCTGAATTTAGAATTAATATTAAATTCTGTTTTTCCCCAATTAGTTTGACTTTTTGCCCATAGCTTGCATGCATTGGAACTGGGTCTCTTCAGTTGACCTTTGCCATTTTTAACACACCAAGGCATATCATGGTTGAACCTGAACCACATAAGTGAGTCAAAGTCATCAAGGGCACTCAGTGATTGCTGGGGAAGCCACAGCATGGATTGGCTCAAGGCAGTAAAGGCCCTGGCAGTTTGCATCACAACTTGGAGATTAGGAAACTGGAAATAGTTCCCTCCAGGCAGACAAGAGAGCTACTCACATCACAGCTGCTCATGGTAGCCTTTGAAGATGGAATCATGGTATTTAGGATATGGAAGATTGATATCACAGAGGACAGATGGGACAGAGGGACTAGAGAATTCAGTGGTCTCATTTTTCCAGGCAGGTAAAAAGAGCCTTTTGCCAGCAGGGTCTCCTTTGTTTTCCTATTTAAAATTCCAGTGTTTTTTTTTTAAATCTCTATGTGCATGTATGTCCAAAATATTTTCAAAACAAAATCAAAAATTCTAACAGAGTGCTTTCCCTTTATCCTTGGGGTGAGTAAGACATTCTGAGGATGCTTGAAACCACAGATAATTCTCAACCCTATAGTCTTGTTTTTTCTATATATCCATACCCATGATAAAGTCTAATCTATAAATAGGCATATGAAATAATTAATAATAACTAATAATAAGAAAAATTTAAAGATATACTGTAATGCAAGTTATTAAATATCTATGAGTTACTTATTTCTGCGGTTTTCTAGTCCACATTTCCAGAATATAGTTGATCACTGATAAGGGAGAACCTCTCAGACAGAGGTCTTCCTTACAATTTTCTAGTTTGTGTTCTCTCCAAGTCAAGACTGCCCTTTAAAATGTCATTGTCACTGATCCCACTGATTATTAGTTACAGGGCCCTCTTCTGTTCTGGGGAAGACACACAGTTTCCTGCATGCTGAAATAGAGCTGTTGCAGAACTCACCTAATGACGTACTGCTGTCTCTGGGACCCTGTGCTCAGGGTGCAGTGCACTGGCAGCTAGTGGCCCCTGGTTTTCTGGGTGGCTTTTGTGGCATTCCTGCTCAGGCATGCAGACCCGTATAGTAGCAAGGCAGGAGTCCCTGTGGCCAGTGGGCCAGCTGGGCTCTAAGGCACCTTCAGACCCCTTCTCTGCCCTTTGCAGCAGTGAGCTCCTGTGCACATGGATGGCCCGCCTCTGACTGTGTCATTTCTAATCCTTATACATTACCATTCACACTTTATAAAGAAAAGAACCTCCACTGGGAAGTGATTTACCCTGGGACAGCAGCTAGTGAGTATGATTTCAAAGTTTCACTCTTCCACACACTCAGGTAGAGTTGAGAAATAAAGCTGGGGCCTGAAGCTCCAGACCTGCCACAGGCAAGAAATGACAGGCTAACTGCAGGGGTACTGGCCTTCTGGCTCCCTCCTGGCTTGAGGTGTGCACAGGGCTGGCTCTGAGGTGGGAGTTGCATTAGGGACAGGTGGAGCAAAAACAGAAGACGGAGGAAGCATGTGGATGTTCCAGAGGCCCTGCTCAGGGGGAGGCAGACACAGGTAAGAGAAAAGGTGAACCCCTGCCATTGCATGAAGAAGTGACACATGAGAGGGAACTCAGAGCTGAGAGGAAACTCCAGCCCTGAGAGGGGAGGCAGAGAGGAACCCAGAACCAGAGAAGGGACTCGGAGCTTCAGAGGTGGGAGCTTCAGGGCTACAGAGGGGATCCAGAGCCAGAGAAGGAGCAGCTATCTTGGAGCTTCTATCCTACTCCCATTTAGGGTGTTTTTTTCTTCCCAGAGCTATCACAGCCCACGGTGACTTTACATCCATCATGAGGTCTGGTGTGGATGTATTCGGGGTTCACCAGAGTGCCCTCCTTCCTGAAGCACTGGGACTTTCCATCCTAACGCTCAGTAACTTAAATGGACACTCAATTTAGAGGATTTCACATAATACCACTATAACCCAAACAAGCGCTGTGTGTGAATATTGCCATCTTGGTTACTGACCCTGTTGAGGATTAAGGAGTTTGGGAAACTCCACTTCAAGATGACGTTTGTGGGACTCAGAACCTTAGCCCATCCCAAAGAATGCCGCTTATTTTCCCAGAACTTGAGATCCCCACTCAGCAGGGCCCTCAGCTTTTCTGGATTCTCACCAAAGTGTTTCCCTGAGAAAGAGGGAGAGCCAAGAGGAGGTGAATGCTTTCTGTTTCCTTCAATTACCAGAGAAATGGCCAGGAACATTGCTATATAGATATTAGAGAAGCAAAATGCTGTCAGAGGGTGGGTGCTGGTAGAGAGGATGAGGGAGCCAAGTTGGAGGAGGCAGAGGAGGAAAGGGAGCAAGACAGGACTTTTTCACGTGCAGGTGAAAGCTACTAGGCTTTGTCCTCCCAGGAGTGTCCTCCCTACCTGGAGTATGGGCTTTGCCACCTCACAGAGGACCTGTGGCCCCCATAGAATAGATGACACCAGATGAGATGATGCAACCTCTTTCCTGAATGACCCAAGCCTCCCACTACCTTAGAAAAGATGAGAATAGCATCTTGTTATATCAGCTGAGCAGCAATGTCTTTTGTCTTCAGTGACCTTCAAAAAGAAACCTTATTCATCTCCACTTTTTCTTTAATAACATATGATACCAAGATCCTTCTGGACTCTTAAGAGATTGCGTTTTACAGAAGAAGAGGGAGAAAAAACCAGAAGTTTCCTGATTAGCATTTTTTTTTTTCCATTTTCACTTGTAACATCCTAAGGGGGGGAAAATGAGTTTAAATGGAAGTAAGTGAAATTTGCAGAAGTGCTTGAACAGGGGTTATTAGGTTGGTTTTGAGGGAAGAGTGATGAGATTCTATTTGAAAAGAGGCTTTCAAGCTTTTAAAGATTCCAAGCCCTCATTGTGTGAATGGCCAATGGTCAGCTTCCAGCCCACCTTGGAGGCTTGGGCTGGCCCACAGCCAGGGCCAGGACTCCAAAGGCTTGGCTTTGGATCTCTAACACATACGAAATCCTTCCCAGAGACAAGGGGGGCTCAGGGACAGCTAAGGGTATGTGCTACCACAGTGCCAAATGAATTGGGACATGCAGGCAAGGAGTCAAGGTTTCTGAGGCCTCAGAACCCCTTTGCTTGTCTTTTTGCTTCAGTATGCTTCGTATGAGAAGGTGAAGCTTGTGCAGTCTCTGGGCCATACAGGTTTATGCTCCAGGAAGGGTACTATTACTGTTATCAGTGTTCCTTGGTTGGGTGGCTTGTGGCTTAGAGATGAATTCGATGCCATCTGGGGTATTTTCTGTAGACTCTTGAAGCTGTATGTCCAAGCTGTCAATGGCTGTGTGATGAACCTCAGACTGAGGAGTTCGGAACCATAACATGCAGACAGTTACCTCAACTCCATCGTCAGGAATCCAGGTGCAACTTAGAGGGTCCTCAGCAAGAATCACCTATGAGGCTGAGTCACTGCCCACCAGGGGAAACAGGATGTGTACACACCCTGCCTCCAAGCTCAACCTCAGGTTGCTGCAGGCCTCTATCTTGCCCACGTGGGCTGAGTCACAGGGTCCCCTGGACATGGCAGCCACTTCCCCCAGGGGTTGCCATGACAGTGGAGCACTCAAGACCAAAGCCACAGCTTAGACAGGATGCCCATCACCTCTATCTGTTTCATGTGTTAGAGGGGGCCAGAGAGGCAAGCCCTTACTCGGGGAGGCAAAGCCAAGACTCTAGGGCCTTCTCAGAGGATGTTTAGTCTGAGACCTTCATTTTCTCCACTTACTAAGCATTATCCAGGGATATAATGTAGTTCAGCTTGGCCTGGACACATGTTGAACTGTTGGCATTTCTTCATGGGGAGAACAGCAGAGATAGGAGATCAGAATTATTTTTCCTGCACAGAAAGGATCCATGTTCTTCCAAGAGCTATGCCTGGCCTTTTTAATTTAAGGATTCCTGGTAATGATTACTATTGATAATTTGTCACCATGTGCACCCAAGGACTGTTTATTGTGTGTTTTCTGTAGGTGCAGGAAGAGAGACACAGTCTTTGCCCCCAAAGGACCCTGCAGTACATGAGGAGTGGTCCAGCAGGGACAAGCATGCACCCCGACTTACAAGGCTGGGGCTCTAAGAACCCCGAACAAAGGTGGACCATCTCCACTGGGGGCAGAAGGTGCGGGTAGGCAGGGGTGGTGCCAACCTACTTCCTCATAGACCAGTGCACTGAGACTCCATGGGCTGTGGGTGTTGACACTTTGTGTGCTGGGGAAAGCCCAAGGGAGAAAAAGTGGGAATTAGACGGGTAGAGAAGGATGGTTTGGAGTCTAGGAAGCTGTGTTTACCAGCCTATGGGGAGGAATGCCAATATTTTAACAACTCCTCTAATATTTTAGTGTTTACCAGCTCCCTAGGCTGCAAAGCCCTCCAGAGGGTAGTGGCACTGAGGTAAAGCCTTGGAGAGTAGGTATGATTTTAGGAGGAGACAAGCATTCTAGGTCGGTGCTGGTGAACCTTCTAGAGATTTCAGTAATACAAACAGCCCACTGTGGCACGCATGCCATGCATTTTCTTCCACTGTTCTAGGTAATTATACAGTTAGGGATAGAGGGTGGAAGCCACCACGACCGGTGCCAGGAGGAAGGTCATAAATGGTCCCTTCATTCATCGAGACTGTGTCCTACGTCCCCCAGGTGTGATCAGAGTGTGTCCTGGGTGCGTCCTTCAGTGCCTCCTCATGGGGACCAAAGGCATTGTCTCCCACAGATACTCATTCCATTGGCCACCTGTCCTGGGTGTCCAGGTCACTGTGGGGCGGCAACGTCTGAGTGTCAATGCTGCTGTTTCGGCCAGACAGGGGAATGAGCTGTGTAAGACAACACACTGATGTCTTAGAACCCAGAAAGTCACTGAAACCAGACCTAAGCTATTGGTGTTCTGCCTTCAGGACACTTTTAATCACCGTCATTAAATAATTTTGTTTTTCCTATTGAATTTTACATGTATTTGAAAACCAACTTTTTAAAAAGTTCTATTATAAAGGGATCACTTTTCTAACCAAGATTTTCCCACAGGAAGTGTCAACACAAATGCATTTGGAAAGGCTACACAGATGTTCTGAGGTATAAACCCATCGGTTATAACGTTCCCCCAAATTGTAGGTTTTCTGTTTTTTCCTTGAACATCTAAAACTGGGCAAAAAGGGATCCTTTGAAAGGACTCCATGTAGTCTGTGCTCAGCACCAAGAACAATTGTTTTCTTTTTTCTCTATATACTGCAGAATGGTTCTCAGTGAGGGGAGCAAGGGTAAAAAGCATGGGAAACAAAACAGCGGTTTGACTGGGCTCCTGCATTTACCAACTGTCTGACCATGGGGAGGTTTTCTGACTTTGCTGAGCCTCAGTTAACAATTCCCATTTCATGGAGTCATAATGCTTTGGTGGAATAATATAAGAGAAATGCCTAGGTTCAAGGGCCTAGCACAAAGTGGGCGCACAAAGTGGGTGTCCTCTTGGCCTCAACACCTCCTTTCTTGTTATGAGAAGCAGGATGCAGTCAAGGAAGAAAGGAAGAACCTATTGTGCTCCCTGGGCACAGTCCAGCAGTTCTGCACTGCACCCCCAAGCAGCTGAAATCCTCACCATCTTCACACAGCACAAAGCACTGCAACATCCAGGCAGAGTTAATCAGCTCTTTTGAGTGCAGATCTCCACAAGCCCTTGGTGACAGTGGGACTGAACAAGAATCCTACTTTTTGCCCTAACTGCTCACTCTTTGGGCCAGGTGTTCTAGGATCCAGGATGGCAAAGATAAGGAATCTGAGAGAATGGTGACTGACAAGGTCACCCAGGAATCCCTGGCCAAGGAGAAGTACAGCAGCACACTGGGCTTATGGTGAGCACAGGCCTGGAGATGGAGTTAGATGTAGCAGTGTTTCCTCTTGTCAGGATCTCCTTCATTGCACAGAAACTGAGGGCAGTGTCTTCAGCAAGTCATAGTCATTCCTCCCTGACCAGGCTGGCTTGAAGCAATACCAGCCCGAGGGTTGGGGGCACTTCCTGGCCCTCAGCGGACTGCTCCTGCCATGTCCTCTGCCCTGGGAGAACTCTGCAGGGAACGAGCAGTCCCTCCCCTGAGCTCCTGCAACTTCAGCAAATCCCTGTAGTCTTTTTGGCCCATGGACAGTGCAACAGCTCTGGTTATTTTTGCCCTTGGGAAGCTTTATTCCCTACCCACCCTGTAGCCTTCTGCCTGTGCTCCCGTCGGCTCAGGGCTGGGGCCTCTCCAGGAAGGACCTGGGCCAGCCATTCAGAAAGATGGGTGTGGGAGTGTGAGGGAGCTCCTCGCTGCCTCTCTCGTTCTGATTTCCACATCTCCACAGCAGAGTCAGGGTGATAAATATCCTGCTGGCCTCAGCCTCCTTGTGGGTCCCCAAAAGTTCCTCGTTTCCCCTCTGCACATCTGTTTACCAGCCCGATGAAGGATGGAGTGAGGCTTGGTGAGGGAATGGAGTCGGCTGCTTGGGAAGATGTCAGAGCCACAGAGCTCTGCATTTGACCAGACTTTGATAAATGGTATGTGGTTACTTTCAGCCCCAGAGAGATGAATTCTTAGAGAGTACTTCTGTTTTATGTTTGGTTTGTGCATTTCCCCTGTGACTGTGACTGATTGTGGAACCGAGTTCATTTTATTTGGGGGCTTTCTTGAGATCTTTTCTGGTAGCACACAGTCCACAGCATTTTCCTCTGAGCATCAGAGGACAGAGAGTCTGAGGAGAGAATGTGTTGTAAGCAAGGCTGGGCCACATTCAGCTGCCCTAGCTCCTCCAAAAGGAGCCTCACCTTTTGATGCACATAGGTACACACACACACACACAGGCACGTGCACACCTGGTTCATTATCTTGAGCTCCACTATCATCTGCTGCGTTTTGCTCTGACTAGGCCCTTAAGACTTCAGAGACACTCTTCAGCAATGGCGAACCTTTTAGAGCCTTCAATGACACAAACAGCCCACTGCGGCAAACATGCCAAAGGTTCGCCACCACTGCTAGCTCCTCCAGGTCTTCTTATATCTGTGTGCATCTCGCTTGCAGGACAGAGCGTCCCCTCAAGATCAGTTCCCCAGGGGTAGGGGCAGTGAGTAACAGAAATCTTCAGCTTTTGCTTTCTTGGTCCATTAGACTCCAAGCACCTCAGGGCATGGATCACCCTGTCCACCTGGGGTCCCAGTGGCTGCGTGGTGCCTAGCCTAATAACTTTGTACAGACAGGGCAGTCTGAGGCTAAGGATCTCGAGCTGAAAGTAGAAACAGAGGCTGGGCTGCCGGCTGACCTGCTGATCCCCTGTAGTGGTCAGGCCTCACAGTGAGGCCAGTGTCCATCAGACCTAAACATTTGCCACTTGCCTCCAGCTTGTAGTTAGGAAAAACACTAAAGGGTAAGTATGGACATTTTAGCCTGCTAATTTTTAAAAAATATTGTACCTGATTTCAAAGTTCCACTTAAAATGCCTCATTTTATGTATTTAGTAGAAACAAATGGCCATGGGTGAACCCAAATGATGGTTCAAATGGTGGCCCAACTAATGAACCTTCCTGAATGACCGTTTGAAAGCTAGAATGTCCAGAATTTAAAGACTGAAAGATGAACTTCAATATAAAACAATTTCTCCTGTTTCTTTTCATCATCAGAGATAGGGAGACCATTTTTGATCCAGAAGTTCACTCATGTTCCCAAGGCAAATGATGAAAACTTGCTGATATTAATCACTTAATTACTTTTCTAATAAAAGGCAGCTTTTCTAATATGATAAAAAGCTCTTATAACCTGACCACCCAAGAACAATTGCTATTATTTTTCTCTGCTTTACTGTTTTTCTTTTCATATAGTCATATTTATGCTATAGACTCAGCTTTGGCTCCAGATCTGAATACGATAAGCATTTCCTAAGCCATTAAGTATTTTAATGGCTGTAAATTAAGAGTTGATAAACTTTATCTGTAATAGGCCAGAAAAACAAATACTTTGGGTTTTGTGGCAACATCGTCTCCATCAGAACCATTCAGTCCCTAGGTGGAGTCACAGAAGTGCATGACAGTGGCCACATGCCGGTGAAACTGCACTTACACCAGGCAGTGTAGCGCAGGTGTAGCAATACAGACTCAGTCACTTCCTTTGGTTTCTATACCAAGAATCCACACCACAGTTAGAACTGCCCTTTCTCTTCCTCAGTGGTCATCAGAGGCCAATCCTTAAGACCTGCTTAGTTTTGTGGGGCAGAAACACAACTAAGAAATACACAGGAAGCATACTTATGGGTGCTTGTTCCCTCAGACAGCTGCGACCAGCTATATGAGAGCAGACTCCTGCTCAGCCCAGGGGCTGTCACTTTGGAGAGTGTGACACCCCCTTCCCCAAATGGTCTTTTAACTCCAGAGCACCACAAGTGATTTTTGGAATGAATACAAGTCTACATAGTTTTACAAAATATTTTCAAACCAGGAAAATAAGCTAGTTCACCAGTGAAAAATTTATTTCGTCTAATTTGCCTGCTCAAAGACTCCAGGGTCACTATTGCAGTGCCTCAGACAGATAACTGGTTAAAGTTTTCAGCTTCTCCAGCTGCGAGCCATGCGGTATGTGGTTCTTCAAGTTTCTGAGCCTCAGTTCGATCATCTGTAAAATGAGGGTACTGTTCCTGTCAGTTTAGAATTATGTTGGCCTCATGCCCAGCCTAGGGGAGCCACTTTGCTCCCCCACTGGGATTCTTCTGCTGGGCTTCAGCTTGTATGCCTACTTCTCCCAAGAATTTGCATGTAAGATTTATGTCAAAAACAAAAACAAAACCCACCAAAATGGGGTCACTAAACCTGAAAGATGTTTGTGCTCTTTCTTCCCCTTGAGAGAAGAACTTTGTTTTTTCAAACAAGGAAGAAAGTAGCTATTTACTGTTTTTCTCTACTTTGAACAGTGGGGGAAGGGACACGGATTATGGTCACCTTGCTGAGTTGCAACTGTGAGGTTGCCATAAAAGAAAGGGAGCAGGGAGTGGAGGGCTCCCCAAGGCTGGGCACAAGGCCCTGTGCTTTAGCCAGCTTTTGCTTCCCTCATATACAACACCTGACCCCCACAGCTTAAAGGAGGAGAGGTTCAATTTAATTCATGGTTTCAGGAGACTCAGTCTATGGTTAGCTGAGTCCAAGGCAGGAGGAACACGGTGGAAGGGCGTGGCAGAGCAAGGATGCTTGTTAGTTCCTGGTGGCCAGGAAACAGAGCAGGGAAACAGTCCCAAGGAGAAAGAGGAAAGGGACCCGACATAGGAACCAAGCTCAGGCATCCCAGACCCACCTAGACACACCCAGGAGTGTGCTCCACTAATCCATTGGCATTAATCCAATGAAGCTGACACATAGGATTAATGATCACACAAGGCCGTGAGGGTGGAGGAGAGGAAAGGGGTGTGTGAAAGCATTGACTCTTCTCACCCTGGCGTCCTAGGGTTAGGGCCATAGCCAGACACTTGCCACAGAACAGCTCAAGTTGCCTACATCAACAACTTAATTACCTATCCCATTGGTCAAGAAGCACCATGGCCAATTCCAAAGTGAAGGGTGAAAATACAGAAGCCAGTTCCACTAGATGAAAAGCTGTTTAGGGGGCTCCCCTGCACCTTCCACCCAGCTACAACCCTGGTATTCCCAACTGGGCAGAAGCTGGTGTGGGGGGCCCGCCCAGCAGCCCCTAGGGCTCAGGACCTGGCTGCGAGTCCACTGGCGAGTCCAGCCTGTGGGTGAGCTGGGCGCTCATGCCTTGTGCCAGCCCCAGGAAGGTCTCAAGCACTACTCAGGCCTCAGAGAAGAGCGAGCGAGGGATGGGTAGAGAGTGCATATGACCCTGAGAATCCCACTGGGCTCTACTTTCCAGTCTATCAAATGAGCATCTGTCTGCCTTTCCTGTGGGGTTTTTCAAGCTTTTCTGAGAGAGGGATGAGACCCATGGAGTTGCCCAAATTAGAGTTGCACACCTGCGTGACGAGCTTAGTGACCACAAAAGGTGACAATTATCTAGAAGGGCCTTGAGGACTGTGGAAGTATCCTTAAGACCCTCTCGTACCCTTGGCTGGGAGGGGCTACTTTTGCAGACACCTGCTGGTGCTGAGCAATGAGCAAAGCCTTGACCTCCAGTTGGTATGGTGGGAGGACCTGTGTTCTGAATGATCCCTCAACCTTTGGTGTGACCATTCACTCTTTTCCACTAAGATCACCAACACACAGGAAGTGACCCTCTTGTCTCTTTCTTGAACACCTGGGCTACTTCCTCTTTCAGAATTCCAAAGTCCTAGCCAAGAAGGAGCTGGCTTATGTCCCAATAATCGGCTGGATGTGGTACTTCACAGAAATGATCTTCTGCACACGCAAGTGGGAACAAGATCGTCAGACAGTCGCTAAGAGCCTTCTGCACCTCCGGGATTACCCAGAGAAGTACCTTGTATGTGGGCCCTGGAGAGGCACACCCTACCACCTCCTTCCTGTGGGACCATCTGTAACTATGGGTGAACACAGAATTGTGTGCGACCTGGGGTTGTATGTGGCCCAGAAGTGTGGGTGACTGTGGGACCCCGTGACCAGGATTGTATGTGATCTGAGTCACGCGAGGGACCCTGTGTGACTATCACCCTGTGCCTTCTAGTTCCTGATCCACTGTGAGGGCACACGGTTCACAGAGAAGAAGCACCAGATCAGCATGCAGGTGGCCCAAGCCAAGGGGTTGCCCAGCCTCAAGCACCATCTGCTGCCACGCACCAAAGGCTTCGCCATCACTGTGAGGTGCTTGAGAGGCGTAGGTAAGGATGATCACTGTCCCTGTGCCTCTGCTTTCCTGCTCCTTCTGATCTTTAGACTCTTCTGTTTTCCTGCCCAGCAGCTAGGGGTGGCTGCTAGATTGGTACCCAGCCAGAACCCAAGACTGGGTCAGGTGCATGTCTGCCGGGACACCTTGTTGATGCACCCCAGCAAACATTGCCCTCTGCTGCTCAACAGGGGCACTGCAGGGCTGTGTGTTATTCACTGGATCCCTGGAGGCCCCTGGGCCATAGGGCCCTTGTGGTCAGTCTGGCCATAGGGCTGCATATTGAGGGAGCTCCTCTGGAATTTTGGGGTACTTCTTGCCTATCTGTTGCCATTAGCTGCCTGCGAATGATGAACTGGACTTGTTTGTGGCCGCTGATCTGTGAATTTGAAGCCCTATATCTCTGTAGGTTACAAGAAAACAGCAGCAACAATTTGTCTCTAGCCACCTGTCACGTGGTTCTCTGCCTCCTTTTTGTAGTTTAAAACAGCCTTCCTCTCATGCACCCTTGCTCTCAAACTTCCACTCCCAGTTTCCTGGGCTCTGAAGTGGGCTCCAACTTCAACCCCTGAGCCTGGATAGAGCCTCTGGGAGAGTGCCATGGTTAGACAGCTTTCCTGGGGTTTCATATGCCAGGTGTGTTGAGGACAGGCCAAGCTCCATCCTGTGAGGAGAGGGGGCAAGGCCGGAATCTGGCCCAGACGTGGTCTCTGGTGCCATGCTGCCAGCTCATAGCCTTGTCCTCATCCCTTCACTCTTCTTCATGGAACAAAGGTCAAGAACCCCCACACTTCCCCAGGCCTGAGGCAAGGACTCAGCTTGTGCTCTCAAAGTATTCTGTGATGTTATAATCTGCAATGCTGCCCACCTTGGCACCTCTGCAGGGAGGGCAGTCCAACCTCTCAAGGCTAGGGAGTGTCCTGCCCCCAGGCACTTGGTGTCCTGCCCCCAGGCACTCCTGCAGGCCAGCAGCGGGGACCTTCTGCCAGTGGCAAAGATAAGAGACCTGAAAGCCCTACGTGTGGTCCAGGAAACTTAAAGAAAATTGATGATTGTATCATTACTGAATCTTGGTTTTTCATATTCCCAACTGAACCAAGTGCCTTTCCACCCTTTCTATCATCCTCTATTACTTTCATCATACAAAGCTCTCTCGTTGAAAGGCCAGACCCATGTTATAAGTGAGCACAGTGTGCTGAGGCCTTTAGTAAGTGCCACTGCGGGATGAAGGCCCCAGAAACCCACTCTTCAGGAGATCAGGCTTGGAGGGCTGAGTGGACTGCCTGAGCAACGTCCCTCCTGCACTGGGGAAAAGGCAGCCTTTGTATCCACATTCTGCCTAACTCCAAAACTCCTGATTTTTCTGCTCCCTGTGCCTGCCCTGCACACCAGCAAGAAGCCATGTTTCCACTGTATATTTCTATGCTCCATTCACTCGTTTGAAGTGCAGTCTCCCAGTCTCTGACCCAATAAGCACTTCTTGAGTACGAGCCAGGCCCTGGGCCGCAGCAGTGACTTTTGACATAACTTCGAGCACAGACAGGTTAACTCACTGTTGAGTAGAACCATTTAAATCACGGATACTTGTCTCAGCTGTGTTTCAGTGGGCTATAATTCAGTTCCTTAAGGACTTAACAGTCAGTATCTTATCCCAGGTTTGCAGCTGTCTTGTTTTTCTAGGGAAAATCAATTCCCAGAGAATGTTTTATTTCTGTAACTTCGACACATCCTTACATAATATCCTTTGGATGTTATTTATATTTATTTAAACATCAACATTTGTTGACGATGATAGGCTCTGCATATTAGAGAGCTACACATTTTTGTCATATATCTAGATCCAATATTGTAATACTTCTTTAAAACTGACCTGACCTCAGTAATTACTCTGGTTCCCATTACTAGGTTATAGTGGGGTCTTCTGACTACAACAGCTGATACATGTTCAATGTAGAACATCTAAATAATAAAGAAATGCACAGAGAAGAAATCTATAATTGATCATCATAGATGATCCACTAGTGATGTGATTATGTCTTCCAATATGTGTATCTACAGAACAGAATTGGGTTCACCAGCTATATACTGCTTTGTGTTTGTCTTATTTTTATAGTTCCAGCTGTATATGACTGTACACTCAATTTCAGAAATAATGAAAACCCAACGCTGCTGGGAGTCCTAAATGGAAAGAAATATCATGCTGATTGTTATGTTAGGTAAGTTTTCTTTCCAAAAAGAGAGAGCTCATTTGTAAGTAAATAAATCAGAAATGACCTGGAGACCTCCTTCTGCAGACATATATCTGGGTAACATCTTGCAGTGTGTTTTGCAATGAGCTTATTACAAACTCGAAACACATCCTATCTTTAGAAATGATCTGGGGAACACTCCACTCTTACCAACTCATTGACACAGAGCTCATGCTGGACAAAGGGAAGACCATTTTTATAATCAGAGATCATGTTTTATAATCAGTCATTTGGAGATTGAGTGTAAAGTGATTATTTTATTGACCCCTTAGAAGATGGGTCTTCCCTATGAAAGACACACAGATAATAGCATATATAATTTATAAGGGGGTCTAGAAGCAAATGGAGAACACTTTTGTGTTCTTCATTTATGTCTCATATTCTAGGCTAATCCCAATTCTATTGAAAACATCTCCCAAAGATATTAGGCAAGCCAATTCTTTTCACTGGTTTATTAATTTACACAGTGAGTCTGACAGTCTCCAGAATGTCACCAAGATTAGTGGGAAAGAGAACTAAAAGATGCTGTCCACAGTAAATAAAGGACAAGGGTGATGGGCTCATTAAGTCAAACCAGGTGTAGACTTTCCTGAGGGATGTTTTAATGGATTGACAGCTTGTTTAAATTGCTTCCTACTGGAAATGACTCTAGCTTTTCCACATCCACCTCAAAGATGTGTTTGTGTGTGTACCATCGTTAATACTGTTGACACACTGCCTTATTACTTAACTGTATGGCAGACCAGGAGAAAAGGAACCCTTCTCCTGGGCTGAAGCAGGCTTTTCTCCCCTGAGTTCCATACTTGGCAGGAGCCCCACACAGTAGCCAGTATACCCTGGTGGTGCACACAAGACAATTTTTTTCAGTAACTGCAACTCTGGAGCATTTGTGGGGATGGGTACACAGCGAAGTACCCACCAAAGCTAGTTTGCTCTCAGCTTCAGAGGGGGATTACTTATGCCACTCCACACTCAGCTTTTCTTGCAGTCACCCATATAAGGTGGTTGAAACAGTCCTCTGTAAATACTTCACCTCAATACAAAGTATTAAAACATCAAGGGTAATACTATCAAGTTACAGAAAGGAGCACAATCACCTAATTTTCCTCCATTCAAATGGTTTGCAGGTGCTTCTAACTTTTTTTGTATGTGACTTGCAAACCAGGGATAGATCAGAAAAAGCAAAGATATAAATAGTATATTCATGCAAATAAACACATATGGACAAAAAAAGTGAAAAACTATTTCTAGAGGAGCTTGAGAGGTAAGTTTTAATTACATGAAAAACTTAGAATACTGCTGCAAAAGGACGCTATTAATCTAATGATGGTATCTCATTATAATGTTGTAAAATGAAATTCCACAAATCTATTCTCTCAAAAGGCTACTGTGTGGAGGCTAAATTCTAAAAGTGTCTCTTCTTCATAAGATATTTCTGGGCACAGTGAGGGAGTTAAATGACCCATGGAAAATGACTGACACAGACTTTTCCACAGAGAAAAGCTGGTCTATTGAGTTTATTGAGGTGAAAAGATCCACACACTCTGTTCAGTGAAACATCGGGGTACAAAACAGGGCATGTGGCAATGATAATTTAAAATTTTTCATTAATATAGGAATATCAAGGAATCTAGAATGGTGTTAACTGTTCTATTTCTGAGAGTGAGATGCTGAGCATATTTTTCCTATTTAGGAGTATTTAAAAATATTTATTAATTTATTTTTGCAGTACCAGGGATCAAACTCAGGACCTTGCGCCTGCGACACAGGCAGCGATGCCACTGAGCTACATCCCTGGTCCTTAGGAGTATTTTTTGATTTGTACTATTATAAAATGTTTCTAAGCAGCAAAAATTAAAAATTGTTGGGAGTATGTGAATATGTGATGGATATGTTAATGAATTTGTAGTAATCAATTCACAATTTATTTATTTATTTATTTTTAGTTTTTTGAGACAGGGTTTTGCTATGTAGTTCAGGCTGGCCTTGAACTCACTGTGTAGCCTGGGCTGGCCTCAAACTCATGGCAATCCTCCTGCTTCAGCCACCTGTGTGCTGGAATTACAGGGGTGCATCACCATGCTTGGCTACCACAACATATATGTACCTTAAAACATGATGTATACATTAATATATGTAATTTCATTTGACTTATAATCAATAAAATTATGAAATCAGAAAAAAGACGCAGATCTAAATGAACATTCCTTGAAATCACATGAGCCAGTAGACTGAGAACAGAGACAGAGACAGACAGGAGAGGAAGACAGACACCAGGACACATGGAAGTCATGCCTCCTGTGTTCAGGATGGGCTGTTTGCAGATGGAAGAGCATCATGGCCCTGACAGCACCATCCATGAGACCACCTTTGAATCAGTCTGTGTTACGTGGGGGGCAAAGCATCACCCCAGGGGTCTCTATTTGAGCCAAAGATCCTGGGGCAGTCACCCTGGTTTCATCCACATCCTTTGCTGCTCCAACCTTTGCTGCAGTCTGCCTCAGTGCTGCCCAGGAAGGAGGCTGGAGAGATCATCTGATGGGAGATACTTGTCCACTACCAGGTAGTGGCTTGGCCAAAAAAATGAGTAGGGTAGTACCTCCTTTACACACCAGGGGTGATAAAAATATACAGCGAATGTTTAAGTTAAAATATTTATTACAATAAAAGACATATTGCCATCAATCAAGATACTCCCCCTTGCTTCAAACATGCTTATCCCATTTTTCTTGCCACTTTCTGAAGCAGTTCTGAAAGTCCTTTTTGAGTATTTTTGAGGTGTGATTAAAATAAAATCAGTGAATGCTGCTGCTGGGTGCCATCAAATGGGAAAGTAGGCTTGTAAACACATTAGTGTATTCTTGTCCACCTCATTCCCCACATCTAGCACCATGCAACTTGACAGTTCCTCAAAGTCAAAATGATCATGAAAGGTAAATGTTTTCAATTGATTCAGCATATCAAGAAAAATATAATGTAACTAAAGATACTCAGGAAAAAGGACTTCCAAGACCACTTCTTCAGAAAGTGGCAAAAATGTAAGTGTATGTGAAGGGAGGGGGAAATATTTTTGAGGATCATCTTTTGTGCAATAAATTTTAAAATTTAAATATTTACTGTATTTTCAATCATATAGCATAGATTCAGTATGTATTCTCATGTGGAATCTGAGGTATCATAGTCTTCTCCAGCCATCAGATTTTGGACCCTTTCCATGAGGTGGGAGGTGGAATCAGACGTGGGATCAACCCTGTCTTTGTGTCACTGAGTCAGGCTCTTGCCTGATCTTGCCCAGGCCAGCCGCTTTGTGGCTTCTATCCACCCAGTCACTTTACCCATGTGAACATTCAGGGCACCTACCTGAAACCCCAGAATAGCCATTGCTGTTAACACTGAACATGCAGCTGGTAGTTTTGTGTGGCCTCCCCTAATAGCTACCCTCTGCCTTTGCAGGAGGATTCCAATGGAAGACATCCCAGATGATGATGACCAGTGCTCAGCCTGGCTCCACAAGCTCTATCAGGAAAAGGTGAGTGCATCCCTTTTGTGCCATAGCTGTGGATGTACCATGTGACCACTAGGGACTGAGCATGGCAACAAGCCTTTCCTATCTGGTGTGATTTCATGGATCCATTTACTGGTGATCCTTGGCAATAGGGCAAAGTGCATAGCAGTATGTATTTTTACAGGAGCTTTAAGGAAAGAATAAAGCTATTTTATGAGTGTGGTGGACCAAAAAGGAAGTAATGGTCCAGCAGCAATCTGTTTTCCCACTGGTGGCCCTAAGGCAGAATGCTCCTGACCTGGGAACTCTTTTTTTGCAATGTATATGGTCTTACATGCTTCTGTTCCAAAAGGTTCGTTGCCTCTCTGATCTCAAAATATCAGCAGCATGGAGCCCTTATGAGGATCACAAGATCTTGGCTCACTTTGAGCCCATTTGTGCTCCAGCTCTACAGGGGTCCCTACCTGTTTCCTCCTTCTCATCAGGACCTTAGGGTTCACTGATCTCTCTCCAAAGGCACACACCACTGGAAGGATTAGTCCTGAGTGTGGTCTGTCACTTTCTAAGTGCAACCACCTGTAACCCCACAGTCCTTCATCACCTGTGCAGCCTTGAAGGCCAAGTCCCCAAGAAGCTCTGGGGCAGCAGACAGGGATGGGTGATGGTGGCTTGCCACAGGGAATGGCCAGGAACTTGTGTGTTGAAAACCTAAATGACAGTGCAGTGTGTGTCCTAAGCTGGGTCTGGGTAGGCCACTCACTGGGGCATCGGCCTTGGACCAGATTCATTGCAGCATTTCATCTCATTCTCCTACTACTGGTTTGGGAGGCATCACCACCCTGTTTTACAGCCTGGCTCAGACTGGGCACCTGCAATCAGATACGTATGGCCTAGGCTCCTCCCTCCTGCACACAGTGGTAGCTGCTTCTCTGTGGGACTCATAGGAGGAGACAGCCAAGCACACTAAGACATGGCGGCTGTCTGCACAGTACTTCCTGCAAGGTTCTGCCAGAGTCAGTGGCCCCATAGGTCTCTGAGCTCTTCAAAAGTGCGATCTCCACAGGATCCTGCCATTGAGTGTAGTATCATGTTTGACAGTCCCCTCCTTTGCCCCCAGGATGCCTTTCAAGAGGAATACTATAGGACAGGAGTCTTCCCAGAGACTCCCAAGGTCCCCCCACGGCGGCCCTGGGCGCTGCTCAACTGGCTGTTCTGGGCCTCGCTGCTGCTCTACCCCTTCTTCCGGTTCCTGGTCAGCATGGTCAGCAGTGGCTCCTCCGTGACTCTGGCCAGCTTCATCGTTATCTTCTGTATGGGTGAGTGGAGGACAAGGCTCAAAGTGAGGCAGTGGCTCGGCCTGCTACAGGGAGAGTGCCTAGCATGGGCAGGGCAGGGGCAAGACCAAGCTCTGTGTAGGCCAGTGGACTCCCAGGGGACTCCTAGTTACCTGGGCTGGAAAGACTTTCACAGTCTGCTCAAGTAGCTTCTGCCCAAAACCGCAGTTCCATTTTCCTTACGGATGGCAATGAAGTGGTTATACCCTTCAGACCAGACAGAGTCCTGTCTTATTTTCTGCAGACAGACTGGCTCCTCAGACCAGGGTAAGACCTAGCTTGAGCTCCAGGGTCTCCACTGCCCCTCCCCCAAGTGCCTTCTCCCTCATGAGCAGGCAGACTGATGGTGATGCTCAGTGACTCTCCATCATCCACAACGGCTTTGTTTGGCAGTATTTCCCACAACTGCTGTTTCCTCTGCATGCTGAGCCTATGTGCACATCCCTGCTCCTTTCTGAGGTAGGGTTGTTGGGTCACTATTCCTTTTTCTCCGTGCTTACTGAAGGCGAGAGAGATGGGAACGGAATGTCCCTGACCCCGAGGCTGGGTTTTCTCCTGGGGTTTTGAAGAGTAGGCAATCTGTCTATTCTTACAAGACGGAGTATGGCACAGAGTTCAAGGATGCACAGCCTTATATTGTATTCTGCAGTTACTCCTAAGAAACAAAGATGCTCTGTGCTCATTGTCAAAAGAGACCCAAACCATACAAAAATACACAAAATGGAAACTATCTCAGGGCATAGCCCCCAGGGACCCAGTCCCCTGAAAGAACCATTCCTGACAGCTTGGTATACACTGTTGCATTCTCAAACATCTATGCATAGGTGAAGCCATGTAGGTGGAGTTTCCTTAACTTTATTCACCCCTTCATCAGTCAAGACCATCTAAACACATCACAAGACACAAACCTGTCTCCTGCTAACCAATACTAGACTCTACAGTTGCAAAAGGCAAACTGGTTCTCATCTACAACAAGCCCCACTATGGTCTTTTTTTAAAAAATAAAAGATACACTTTAATGTTATAAAACTTAAAGCAACACCCATTTCTTATAGAGAAGACACCTCATTTCCCAGAGACAGGATCTGGGACCTCCTTGCCCCCGCTACACACACACACACATACACACGCATACACACCACCGCCAACATCAAGAGTTCAGGTAGAGGCTGGCCAGAGGTCCAAGAAGCTGCAGCTGGGAGAGCCCCAGTGGGATGGAGACACGGAGGCTCTGCTTCCAAAAGCAGAAGGTTGATTTAAACCCTGCACTCCCAGGGACAGCCATAGCTCCTCAGTGAGGAAGAGGCTGGGGACAGACCAGCTCCAGATATGTACTAAGTGCTGCAAGGACTGAGCTGTCTCCCCCAGCCCCATACACTCATGCTGCATCACTCTCCAGCCTGAGACTTCCTGATTTTCACCAGAACAGCTTTATTTACACGTAATTTCTCATATGGCCTTTGAGCAAGGGTGCATGTTTCACTCACCTCTTTATTCTTGATATTTCCATTGCTAATGAGGTCTTCCCTGGAAAGTCTAGGATTGGGACAGAAGTCTCCTCACTTTAATCGACCTATGTTTGGGTCCTGTGCATCCACTACACTAAGCTGGCCTTCTGCCCCAGTGTGTTCCAGGTGATCTGAGTGACAGAGCCCAATGCTAATGCTTTGTGACATAAACATTGTGATTTGGGAGACTTCATCAACTTACCTGTCCATGATTACATTTATCATAAATGGTGGCTGTGAGACCCCAGCATGGAGCCCAGCATAAGGAACACATGGTCCCACCCAAGGAGCTCACCAAGCCTACCCGCTCCAGAGGGCATAGCTCCCACAGCAACTTAAGCACAACAGCTCCATTTTCCAGCTTCCTGGTGTTTCATTGGGGGCTGGTACCTCCTCTGTCACAGTCTACATCCTTGAAGCAAAGGCATTTAGCGAGGTTGGGGACTTCACACCCTGCTCCAATGCTTATCCCATGTTGGGATCCGGTTGGTCCTTGATAGATACTGGAACTCTTGCCCTTCCAGGCTCCTGGTATGTTCTTGATCCAGGTTCACTTCAGGTGCCCTGTAAACTCCCACCGGGGATTTACAGAAGAGTCCTCTTTGCTTGGGAATGGGCACAGAAAATAAAGGCTTTCCTTGAGGCACCTACAGCTGCATCCAGCCTGCCAGATTCTGTAATCCGCTAATGGCCAACAACAAAAGCCCAGCAGAGCAGCCTTGCTGTGCTCGTGTCACCTTAGACAGACGATGAACTAGAGCTATGAAATGGCACCCCAAATTTGCTTTCAGCCAATGCCTGACTTGCAGCCAGCTGCCTCTGCACAACTGTCATTGAACACATGGCCCAGGATCTTGCTGAGAGTCCTAACTGTACTCCTCCCTTGTCTCTGCAGCCTCTATGGGAGTTCGATGGATGATCGGCGTGACAGAAATTGACAAGGGCTCTGCCTATGGCAACAGTGACAACAGACATAAGCACAGTGACTGACTTGGGGGTATGTTACCCCAAAGGGAGCCTTGGGGAAACTGGTGGCCTCTGCATAGCCTTCCTAGCAGGACACAATGATGGAGACTGGGACATGGAAGTCACAGTCTCTCCAGCCACGGAGTTTGCTCTCAGAATCAGATGGGGAGGAAGATGCTCTTAAATCTTTTTCCCGTGTGATTTAGTGGGTGTTGGTTTTCTTTCTTTTCAGTTGCACACGTGTGTGTGTGTGTAATGGCTGTGTGGCTGTGTGAGCCTGGCCCTGTGACAGTACAAAGGGTATATGCCTGCAGGGGAGGGCAGGGCTGGGGAACAGGAGGGACATGTTCCCCTCACCCTTTGGTGCTGCGTCTTCTGTAATTGATTGCCAGAGTGCAAAGTGCTTCAGGTAAGATGACTAAATTATGCCTCCAAAAACAAATTAAAGTGTTTGTCTGGGTCATCTGTGGCGTATGTATACAGAACACTCCACCCTCCTGTTACCTTCTGCCCTGAGCTTGGGCATTCCAGAAGGCAGTGGTGATAGACTGAGCTCTTGGCAGGAGCTTTCATGAGTCTGGGCTGAGATGGCCCCCACATGATGGCTGCCTGTTATAGGGTATGCCAACACAGTGATGCCCTCTGGCAAGAACTGGATGTGAGACCCCTCCGTGGTGAGGGCAAAGCCAGCAGGCAGGTGAGGGCAGGTGCTGGGAGGCAGCTGAGTTCTTCCCTGTGATACCGCACAGGGAACTCCAAAGGCAGCTCTGGTTCTGTCTCACCAAAACAGAGTCCCTCACTTAAATCCTGAAGATCCACTCAACTCCCTGAAAAGCTGATCTTGAAACTGAATGTGAGAAAACAAGAAAATAAAGCCTATACATCCTGTAGCAATTTGTGAGATGGTCTTGCACCTCATGTTCAGCTCAACAGTGATGGTAGACGTTGGATCCCTAAAAATCAGCATGAGGTCATTGATAAAGACACTTCTCCCTTCCCTAGCACATATGCTGGTGTGCAGCCTCCAAGGAACCAGATCTTTCTGTGACCAGGTTCCCTGGGCTCCTCTCCTCTTCTGGGCTCCCAACTGGCTCCCACTTTCCACCACTGAAGAGTTCTGCCCATGTGGTCTCGGGAGCGATGGTCAATGGAGAGGACGTCTACAGACTGTGGTCACAAGGCCAGATTCAAAACAAGGAGGGAGAAAAGGGCATACCAGGTAGCATGTCCTCTTAGGCCAAGATGCTGAAGACAGCACCTTTCTCTTTGTGCACAGCTACACACTACCTGGTACAAATGTCCTATTTTGCTGTAGAGTTTGCCTAACAGCTCACCAAAAGCACATCACACTCAGAGTCATGTTTTCAGGTGTTTGCTCCACTGAGTGTTTACTAAGCATGACAGACCAGATGAGTCAAGGAGTTAAAAATGAGTGCTGGAGTTCTCTCTGCTTAAGGGACAACAATGTATCATTGGTTCAAGTGAATTTGAGTCTGCAGAAGTGGAAAAGGAACATACTCTGGTGTGTTTGTGGGAGAGTATCAGAGAACCTGAGTATACACTCACTGGCATGGTAGTAATAAGCCCAGTGCATCTGCCCATCTGCATAGGGCCCACAGTGCAAGTACAGAGCTCCACAGACAAAAGCCTAGGTGTGCCTTTCCCAGATGGGTGGGCACTCAGAGGTGTGAGGTGTGTGTGAGTGCCTGGCAGACTACCCTTGGATTTTAGGGACCTGAGCGAGGTCCTGAGGCTGGGGGCCCTGGCTGGGGACCTGAGCGAGGCTGTTGGCTCATTTTAGCCAAGTCACAAGGTTCACCTGCAGACCTCTGTAGCTCATGTGCTGTAAGATCCAGGCAAGTCACCCTACCTCTCAGGACACCTCTTGTGTTGTCATAAGGGCCAAGAGACATACTCTGAGAATCCTAAAGCACTAAATAAATATGATGAAGGACTAGAAAGCTGTCTCCATGTTGCCACTCTTCAAAACTGCTCAGCAATTACCGGGTAGTGCTAAAAAGACATCATTTTTTTCCTTGTCATCTCCCACATGATACAGAGATTATCTACATTTTAACATACACAGTACCAAGTCTTGGGACTTAAAAGGGGCTCCCAGATTTCCTCAACTGTTCTTGTAATAAACAGGATGACAAGCTAACAGGTTGCTTACCAGTGCCTCTGGTGCCAGGTCAGAGAAATTCTAGGAAAGAGCTAAGCAGTTGGTGGTTTTTTAAATTGCTTTGCAAGTCAAGGGAATGTTGGGTGCTGGGGAGAGATCCTGACAGCTCTCTCATCAGTCATCTGAGACCACTGTGGAGAAAATGTCCTGCAGAGGAGACCTGATTTGCTCCTCTCCTGGTACTTCAGGAAGGAGTCCTATCCCCCTCCCCGTATCTAGCCCCATTCCTCAGGTCACTCCTCCATCTCTTCAGCAATGAACTGTTTGACCCCCAGGGTATTTATTTTCCTATGACGTAAGAACCATGGAGTTTAAGCTACCCTGTGTCCCTTAAGTACAGCAACATGGACTGAGGGCTTCACGACTTAATGTCCCTGTCTCCACAGAGCTGAGTTTTAACGCTGTCAAAAGCCTCTTCTGTAATTCAAGGAGATGGAGAAAAATATCCATTTTTACTGAAATCTATAGAACAAGGCAGGCCATCTCCAGTGCTAAAGGCTTAGCCTAGGCTCTGCAGCTTGAAGGTGGGGGTTTAATGTACATCCATGATACAAGCCCACAGAGACTTTCTCCCAGACACCAGTTTGGGGATTGATTTAGCAGCTGCTCTGATAAGCTATGCAGGCAGAACTGAGGCTCTGTGTCTCTCATCCTATGGTTTTATTTTACAGAGAAAAAGCTTCCATGGTGTCACACAATAATACTGCAATCTGTCTTAACTGCTTTAGTCTCTAAAGACCTTGGAAAAGAAGCTGTTTTATAATTTTAAAATAGCAGTCTTTTCCTAATATATTCCCATGTATGTGTTGGGAAGACAGTAATTAAGACATAAACTCCAATATCTGTACTGATAAAACTGGCCACAAGCAGCTCTGGCCATTCCCCAATGGAGCAGAATAATGGTCTGGCAAATTCTCAAGCAAAACAGAATGGGTTCAACAGAGGCTTTAGAACTTAACACATATGAACGAGCTGAGTGTAACGCTGCACACCTGTAATCCCAGCACTCTGGGAGGCTGAGACAGGACTGCAAGTTTGAACCTAGCCTCAGCAACCTAATGAGACCCTATCTTCAGAACAACAAAAAAAGTTAAAATACAGAAGTGAAGAAAAATGACCAATGAGGACTCTCAAGGTCAAAACGGGAGTATTGCTTCAGCTTTTTGTAAAGCACTGTGCAAACTTTTCACATATTTACTAGGAAATGTTGAGGTGGGAAAGCACACATTCGGCCTCGGGATTACAGACTATCTGGAGGAATTTGTGGTGCCAATTATCCTGAAAGCACATGGAAGCTAGAGGGGCCACCCTGCTGCCTACCTGCACAAGGAGCCTTTAGGCCATCATGTCCACCCCAGTGCAACCAGGGACACACTTGTCCAATGGGGCTCTCCATGTTACTAAGGTCTCTCACGTTGTCTCAATAGGTGTGTTCAGCTTCCATCACCAAGTGTGGCTTCCAATGCCTTACCTAGTTTTTTTTTGTTTTGTTTTGAGACAGGGTCTCACTGTGTAGCTCAGGCTGGCCTTGAACTCACTATGTAACCCAGGCTAGCTTCCAACTCATAGTGATCCTTCCGCCTCTACCTCCTGAGTGCTAGGATTACAGACATGCACCAAAACACCCAGCCTTAGAGTAGTTTTCAAATGCAATGGAGCTAGCATGAGGGCAAAATGCCTGGGAATGTATTGGCACTGTCCTTTCCAACCGCCTAGTTGATGAGTCATACAGAGGATAGAAAAGACCAAGCTGTGGTGACAGGTGCTGCCCATGAGGACCAAGTGTCCTGGTAGGCTCCTGGCTTGTTTTGATAAATGCTCTTATTCAAAACAAAAGCGTATAGGGCAGTAACGGTGAAACTTTTAGAGCTTTCAATGATAATGAACAGCCGACTGCAGCATGTGTGCCATAGGTTCACCACCAGTGGACTAGGGCCAGCTGCTGAGTGGGAGGACTGCACAGCTGGGAGTGACTCAGGATCCTGCCTGTGGACACCTACTTTGTTCCACAGGTATGTTCAGTGGAGACCCGCATGTGGCTCTCTAGACTTGGGGATCTTCTTTGTCTCTGCCGTGCATCATTAAAGGACTTTAAAACCAGAAGCAGACTGTCTTTTCTGGATCCTTCCCCAGTTACATAAAGACACAGTGCCTGTGAAGATTAGCTGAAAACTGGTTGCCTCTCAACAGGGTGATTTCCTAAAAATGCCCAGGGTGATTTAAACGCATGTAACTTTTCCAACTCCTTCTGGGGAGGGCAGGATCCCACCTGTGGTAAACACTAGAAAAGTCAGACCACAGTCTTCCTGAGCCATCAGTCCCTCTGTCCTAACCAGATCATGACAAAAGCTAGGCTGGGCAACACAGAACCCCAAGCCTACATATACGTTGTAGCCAGGTCAGCTCCGCTTACCACCCAGAGCACCTCAAACACTTACAAGTGCTCCAGACTTAAGCAAATGTAAATGAAAGCCAAGCAAGCACTGGAGGGGCCTTGGCCCATCACGTGTCTTTGAAGCACTAGATGAACTGCTCAAGAGGAATTAAAGGATAATGGATATGACGCTATCTCCCCGGGCCCAGGACATCTGACACTACTCACATCATTTGTCACCAACTGCTACAGTATGATAGTCAACACTTTAAAATTATCATTTTGGCACAAATGGCCTGTAGAGTTGGAGATGTCACCTAAGAAGTGTGTGTCTCATTAGGCTCTCACCTTTCAGGCACAGGAGGGCCCCTCTGTTCAGTGTCCAGTCCTGCCTCCTCCATCAGGGCCCTTCCTGAATACTGGCTGCATGAAAGGAGCACTTACTCAGAAGCTTCAAACACTGATTTCCCTTCCTGCAGTAAAAAGAAGAACTTCTTTTAAAACAATCAGGCAAAAGAACAAAACAAAACAAGTCCTTTACATATGGTCAATACTTTGAAGCTGCGGAGTTTCCAGCAGGAAGCTAAGCTTCCTGGAACAGACAAAGTGGGTATTCCTTAGTCCCTGCAACCGTGTTCTAGTGTGATGTTAAGGCTGTAAACTGATTAAAAAGCACTTATTAAGAATGTACTAGATCTTTTCGGTAAATAGAAATATCTCCTAGGACTGGGTTGGTAAAGTTGTTCATTGGGTAAGAGTCATATAATTTTTACCCTTCATATTTTTTCCATACAAAAATATTTTACATGCCACAGTGGCTAAGTAAGTTTGAAACATCTGCCATCTGTGCTCTCAATTTTAAGGAGCTGAGTGCAATGAATACAAAATTAGGGCTGCTAATAAATCCTTTAGATTTCTAAAATGAAATGATAACAAACATTACATTCTCTCCTGAGTTGTGATTAAAAAGAAAAAACTATGATGGATATTTAACATTTTTTAAATTTCTAGAGTAAAAGACGTATTTTCATTAACTCCCTTCCAAGTACTTCCTCTGGCTTTGAACACACTTATCCCAATATTCTTGAAACTTACTGGAGCAGTTCTGGAAATCCTCTTCATGCGTGTCTTTTAGTTGTTTTGTCATGGTTGCCTTGATGTCCTGTATAGATTCAAACTGTTTAACATTCATGATGATTTTGATTTTGAAGGGCTATTTGCCCAGTACTAGATCTGGTGAATAAGATGGATGAAGACACACCATGTTTTTGACAGAATTACAATGTTCGCTTAACAAGAGGTGATCAAATAATGTGGCTATTTAAATAAAAACTTTTATTACAGTAAGAGACTGCCATTCACTCCTCAAAAGCTCCCTCACTTTGGACACACCCCACCATCCTTAGAAATGTGTCTTTTATTGCAATAAGCTTTGAAAAAATTTAAACATTCACTGCATCTTTCGATTACCCCTTGTACTCCATCCACAGTGTACTGTTTGCTAGACCCTTGCCAGACACCCTAGGACAGTGACAGCGAACCTTTTAGAGCTTTCAATGATACAAACAGCCCGCTGCAGCACACATGCCACAGGTTTGCCACCACTGTCCTAGGAAATCCAAGTCATCAGTGGCATTTCAGGATGCTGTTCTGTGTCCTAATAACGGGAGAGAGATGCTGGTGGGACAGGGCAGGGTAGCTTCCGTATTTAAAGAACATACAAAAGAAGGCCACAGCACTGCAGAACATTCTGCCTGTGAGTGGGTCAGCCGAGGAAAGTGCTCTGAGAGTGTCTTCATGTGCACCTATGGCCAAAACCCCGATGAAGCATGCTACAGGAGCTGGAGTGGCTCCTCTTCTGTCTGCTTTGACTATCAAAGAAAGTAGGAAGGAGCAGGACAAGTGCAGTTCAGGCCAGGGAATAGTGAATCTCTCTCTCTTAGCCTATACCAGCTATACCCAGGTTCAGAGAACCTAAGAGGAAGGACTGTGTGGAGACAGTTATAGCAGGAACAGGAATGAACTTTAAAGACTGCTGCTATGCAACAGCATTCTGGGAGATACTGTTAAATGGATGACTTCTGAGTACATAAAAGAAAACAGTGATGGCTACGACATAGCCATGATGCCCTAGGGTGAAATCTTAGACTGGCCAAGTGCACCTTCTCAGATTCATCATTGGGCTAGTGAATCCGCAAGGTGTCTGGTAGAACCGTGCTAGTCATCATATTCTTCAGAATGTGTGGTTTGGGTGGATGGTAGCCTTTTAACATACAGTGGTACCTCAGTTTACAACAA
Source organism: Fukomys damarensis (assembly GCF_012274545.1). NCBI lineage: Eukaryota > Metazoa > Chordata > Mammalia > Rodentia > Bathyergidae > Fukomys > Fukomys damarensis. The sequence goes on from NW_022900926.1 coordinate 42,210,154, forward strand.
TTCGTTTTACAATTTTGGAGAAAATGGCTGCATCTGTGTGTTAGTGTGAAGATGGCCATGGTCGTATTTGTCACATGATGCAGTCTGCCAACAGACACATTGGTGAACCGAGGTATTACTGTAGGGGTGATCAATGGAAAGAATGTCAACCTGGGTACTCTCTGTCATGTAGAGTACCAATTTTCACATTTTTATTGATACACTGAACAGACAAAATTAATAAGTTATGTGGTAAATCCCACTAGAAGGCCCAGGTTAATGGGATAAAATTCCTATGAAATTCTAATTTGGGCAAATGCAGATCTGTCCTGTTCCTTTCCTGGCTGTCTTTAGGGAAAATGGGAATGCCCTGCAACCTGTCACCTCCCTGTCCCTTGGCCATTCTGTCCCTCTGCTGTCAGTTCTCCATGTCTTCAGCTCCACCATTCTTCTATACTCTCTTCCCTCTGCCCTTTCTCAATACATGCATATCATTTTGTCCACTATCACAGAAAGTGTCCCCCCTAATGACCCCCACACAAGGCCAGGGCAGGGTGTGTGTATGTCATGGTCTGCTTCCCTGAGTACAGACATACACACTACATAGGCAGGGCCATGTTCTGCATCATGCCATTGCAGAACTATGACATAGGACACAATGCCCTGCTGTGGCAAGTCCCTGCAGTCACAGCTGGCCTGACAGTCTCTCCAAGGGTACTGACAGACTGAGGGAGATCTGTGATCTGGCAATTACTGCAGAAAAAACTTGGGAGACAGAGATGAAAGAGCTGGAGTGAAGGGAAACGTGTAGGAAGAGGTGGACTGCAAGTCAGCAATGCAAGGAGGCTCATTTCAGCTCAAAATAAAAGATATTTTTCAGCAAGTTATAATGATTCTAAAATGGAAAAGGACTATTGAGAAAGATGTCAAGTAAAGAAAAGTTGTTTTTCTTTTAATGGCACATTCCTGGAGTGTATGACAGAGGACTTCCTCAGATGGAAGTTCTGAGCCTTCTGTGCACTCAGGGAGAGGCCACAGGAAGGGATGAAGTGACAAACATTTCAAGCAGCATGTTTCAGAAATTCTGACTACAATGATAAGAAATTGATATGCAAGGCAGTGACTTCATACACTCATGATGAGAAAAGAGGTGTTACATATTATCAGTATCTGATTCATTTTGGAAAACAATCCTTCCCTTAGCAGAAAAAGAAAAGTAAGCTTCAAAACACAGGTGCACAATCCCATATGGAGAAACACATTCCCCAACAGTAAGCCTGTACCCTTCCTCCTTGTGTTTTGTTACTTTTGTACAAAGCCTTTAAACTTAAACAGTCTGTAAATTCAAAGGAATCTCCATGGACCTTAATGCCGTGTGGCCTCTCCAAGCCCATGGAAACAGTCTTGATTTCTTAGTGGCTGCCACATCTGTTAGGAGTATAGCTTCATTTCTTACTGCCTACATAACTTGTATGAATAAGACAGCCTCCAGAGGGGATTGTTTTGGAATAATAATACACTTACATAAGCTCTTCTAGGTTAGAAAGAAAATATTTATCTTAATTTTGTTGAATGTTTTAGAGCAGTAGTGGTGAACGCGCTGCACCCAAGCTGCCACAGGCTGTTGTATCACTGAAAGCTCTGAAAGGTCCCCATCACTGCTCTAGAGCAAAGGTTGGCAAACTATGGCCTGTAGGTCAAATCTGGCTTGCTGCTTGCTCCATCCTGCTTATTCACGCACTGTTGATGGCAGCTGTTCTCATGCTGTAACACCAGAGCTAAGTATCTGCAGCCAAGACTGGATGATCCACTAACCAGAAGTATACCCTCTGGCCATTCACAGAAGATGTTTGCCAACTACACTCTGAAGAATATAATACCAGCAAACCGAGGCTACTATTTTAGGTGGAAAAATAATCTATCCCTCGCTTTCATTTTTGTTGTTGTTGTTGTTATTCAGAAGTCATCTTTAGAATGACTGATATATGGACTCTATTGTAAACTATGAAAACAAAATAGTTGGTGGTGCATGCCTCTAAATTCAGCACTATGGGAAGCTGAGGCAGGAGGATGAAAAGTTCAATTTCAGCCTGGGCAACTTAAGAGTCTTAGCAAGTCTATCTAAAAAATTTCCAGAAAAGGGCTACACATGTAGCTCAATACAAAGGCCCTTTCAATTCCTAATAATACCCATCCCCCCAAACCCTGACAGATTATTTTTATGTACTAGCATTTTACCTTCGCTATCTCTAAAATAATTCAGTAAATTAAACCCAAAGCATACATAAGGAGAGAAACAATAAAGATCAGTATGGAAAGTAAGTACAAATGCAAACCAGAAAAACAATACATAATTTTAGTGAAATCAGAAGTTGATTCTTTGAAAAGCTCAACAAAATTGATAAGACTTTATTTAACCAAGAATGAGAGAGAAAACAAAATTACTAAACTAAAGAAAGCCAGCAGACATTACTACCAGCCCTGGAAAAATTAAAAGTCTTACTGGGGATACAATGAACAACTCTCGACAAATCAGACAACTTGGCTAAAATGGACAAATTCCTAGAAAGATTTAAATTACTGAAAATGATAAATGGAGAAATAAAAAAATTTAATAGCTCTACAAGTACAGAGACTGAACTAATAACTGAAAATCTATCCACAATGAGAAACCCGGGCCCAACAGCTTTCATTAGCAAAGTCTACCAAACACTTAAAGAAGTCTGGTGAATAATACTAATCTTTCACCATTTCTGAGAAAACAGAGGAGGAAGAAAACTTCCGAGCTTACTACTATAGGAGCACAGTATCACCCTGATATCAAAGCTAAAGGTATCACAAGAACTGAAAACTACAGAACAATATCCCTCATACCATACAAAATCAAAAGTCTTCAACAAAATATCACAAATGAACACAAAAGCATATAAAAAGAAATATGCACAATGTTCAACAAGGATTTATCCTAGATACCAAAAGTAGTTTACTAGCTTAGTCAATGCAATATACCATATTAAACAGAATAAAAGACAAAACCATAACATCATTACACTAGATGAAGAAACAGTGTCTGACAAAATCTAATACCTAATCACAATAAAAACTCTCAAGTCAGGAACAGGACATTGCTAAACAGGATATTCCTCAAATGACAAAGTCCATTGTAATGGTTTGGATCAGGAATGACCATTAAAAGGCACATGTGTTCAGATATGGGCTTTTGAGGTGATTGTATCTTGAGGGTATCATCAGTGGATTTATCCATTAATAGTTCAGTAGCTGAACATGCAGTTAGGACGTGGGGTATCCTGGAGAAGGCTGGTCACTGGGATGTGACCTGGAATGGTGTACCTCCTTCCCTCGGTCCTCCCTTCTTTCTCTGCTTCTTATGTGAGCATCTTTCCTCTGCCAGACACTTCTGCCATGCCCTTCCTTTCTTGGAGTCAGATGACTATCGAGTGAATCCCTTAAAATCTGTGAACCTAAATAAACCTCTTCTTCTTTTAAGTTGTGGGTATCAGGTACTTTGTTCAAGAAATGAGAGCAACAAGACAAGCATTAATGAAAAAACTATACTCCCACTTAATGGTGAAAGACTGATGATTTTGTCCTAAGATCAAAAATAGGATACTTTGCATTTTCACCATTGCCATTCAACAGAGTACTAGACCATCTAACTAGTGTGACTAGATTAAAAAAAAAAAAATGAGGCATCTTGTAAAGGGAGATGCAAAGCTTCCTTATAGACAACATAATTGCATCAGCAGAAAATGCTCACAGGTCTATAAAACAATTGCTACAATGACTGAGTTCAGCAAGGCCACAGGTTGAAAGATAAATACACAAAAATCAAATGTATGCATATATACAGTGGTACCATGGTTTACAAACTTAATTCTTTCCATGATTGTGATCACAAACTGAATTAGACGAGAATTGAATCAAACTCAATAGTTATGTTCAATGTTGACCTTATTGGGGGGGTTTGATTTGGTTTACATCCAATTCATTTTGCAACCAGAATCATAGAAAGAATTAAGTTTGTGAACTGAAGTACCAGTCCACTAGCAATGAACATCTAGATATGAAATTAAGAAATATTTTCATTCACAATAGCACGAAAAAGAACACTAAGAAATAAATTTTAAGTTGTACACTGAAAATTACAAAGTACTGCTGAAGAAATCAAATACCAATAAATGAAGAGCTATCCTGTGGACAGATTGGAAAATTTAAAATTAAGATAACAGTTACTATTTCCAAAGTTGTTCCATAGACTGAATCCAATCCTTATCAAGATACTAGCTAGTTTTCTATTTCTGTAAAAAAAGCAAAACTAATGCTAAATTCATGGAAATTCAAATAGCCCAGAAGAGTCAAAATAATCCTGAAAAAGGTAAGATTGAAGGACTCATATTTCCCATTTTAAAAACTTACTACAAAGTTAACAATAGTCGAGATTGTATGGTACTGTACATAATAAACATACTGACTGATGGAACAGAATTGGGAGTCCAGAAACAAACTTTTACATTTATGGTCAACTGGTTTTCAACAGAGACCCCAGAATAACTTACTGGAGAAAGAACTGTTTTCAGATACTGGTCACACAAATATTCATATGCAAAGGGTGTGTCTGAATTTTCCTGGAAATTAAGAAACAGGCCTAATTTAAGAGCTAAAACAGTAAAACTCAGAAAAAAATAGGCATACATCTTTGTGATCTTAGGTTGGGCAGCGATTTCTTAACTGTGATATTAAGCACAAGCAATAAAGAACAAGTTCATGAATCAGAGAATTAAAAAAACTGAAAACTAGCCAAGTGTGGTGGTACACTCTTAAAATTCCAGCACTATGGGAGGCTGAGACAGGAGAATTACAAATTCAAGCCTAGCCTAGGAAACTCAGCAAGATTCTATCTCAAAATAGTAAGGGCTGAGGATGTAGCTCATTGCAAAGGCCTTGGGCTCAATCACTATTACTGCTAAAACAGACAAACATTAATGCTTCAAAAGACATCATTTTTAACAAGCCACAGACTGGAAAAGAAGTATCTGTAAATCATGTATCAGGTAAAGTACCATGATTTCAAATGTATAAAATTTCTTACAATTCAATAAGAAGACAAGTAACCCAATTTTAATACGGGCAAAAGATTGAAGAGGCATTTCCCCAATGAAGACAAGTAGATGTTCACCATCATTAGGGAAATGTAAATCAAAATCACAAGGTCATTACATTCACTAGAATGGTTACTATCAAAGAGAAAGTCCATGACAAATACTGGCAAGGTTATGAAAAAGGTGGAACCTTTATACACTGCTGGTATGACCACTATGAAAAATAGTTTGAAAGTTTCTGAAAATGTTGAACATGGGATTCAGTAATTCTATTGCCAAGAAAAATGAAAACAAGTCCATACAAAAACTTATACAGGAACATCCAGATTGTCATCATCACAATAAAAAAGAAGCAATCCAAATGCCTAAAAACCAGAAATGGATAAACTGTGATGGAACATTCACACAATGGAATAGTATTCAGCAGGGGATGTAGCTCAACAGCACTGCACCTGTCTGACAAGTGCAAGGTCCTGAGTTCGATTCCTGATACCAAAGTGGGGGATGGAATAGTACTCAGCAATAAAAAAAGAATGAAGTACTGATACACATACAATATTAATAAATTTCAGAAACACGAAGAGAAGGCAGACTAAAAGATTATATGTTTCAAGTTTCTAATGATATGAAATGTCTGGGATAGGCAAGTCTACAAGGTAGGAAGTAGTGGCTGGTTGCTTAAGAATGGTGGTAAGAAGGGAAGTGACTGCAAACAGACACATGGTTTCTTTTTAATCCAAAATTAGATTATAATAATGGCTGTACAATGACAATGATTTTATTTCTTTGAGACAGTGTCTCACTATGCAGCCCAGGCTACCCTCATACTCATGGTGATCCTCCTGTACCAGCCTCCAGAGTGTTGAAATTACAGATGTGCACCATCACGCCTGGCTCAAAACTATGAATTTTACTGCTGAAGCATTATGTAAATTATAACTCAAAAGGCTATGTAAAGAAATTTCAAATCTAAACAAAATGTTAAGAGTCTGTTTAAATTCTGTGATGTCAACATTCTCCGGATGTGGGAGAATAATTATCCTGGAGGGAGGTGCATGCAGAGCCTGCTTAAGAAAGGACTCACAGGGTGGGCTGCTTATGTGTAAGGAGTAATCAGTGATCTTCTAAAAAGATTTAAGGAAGCTTCAAAGTCAATCTTAAAAAAAATTTAATAGCATAAAGAAATAAAGGACACTACTATCAATGACATATAATTTAGCTATTATAGAACACTGCTGAAATTCAGTTTACATTCTGAAAAAAAATGATTTATCAAGAGCTCATTCAGCAGTATTTACATTGACCTAGCACCTATATATTTTGGTTTAAAAATAAACTGAGCCCAACATGGGATAACAAGGCTTGCGCTTTTGTTGGTTCTAAATGTGCTGGATAATATAAAATAACTTAGAAGGGCTACCTTATACCATTAGTGTTGTTTCATTTACATCTGCTACTGGTCAGCAAGGACATCCTCAGTGAGCCCTCAGCCTAGTGAATCTGGCTGTGCTCCTTCTATGAGGAAGTAGGTGAAAAGGACTAAGCTCTGAAAAGGTCCAACATCCTAGACTGTTGACTCTTGAATTGTTAACCATTAAAAGACAATATAACTTAGCTTTCCTAAAATAAACCATTTATTGAAAAAAGAACCTTTTTCTTAAATTTCATTAGTTAGCCTTTTGCATTACAAACCTGCAGCTTGCCAACAAAAACGATAGGGTTTCACAGTCAGTGCACTCAACAACAGGATATTAAAAACAAGGTCCAGGACGCCTGATAACACTACAACTTCTTCTGAACCCAAAAGATCAAAAATACTACACTGATGTCACGGTTCTCAGTTGCTCAAGAAATGGAGGAGACAGAGGCAGGATCCATGTACAGTAGTAATGGCACTTAACATGCAGCTTCTTTAACCTCATGGACGCCATCACTCAAGAGGGCTGTGCCACGTCAGACAAACAGGAGCAGCAGGAGAAGTGACACTTGTCACCTGTGCAGTCTTCAGTCTTGGAAGGTTAAGGCTGCACTGCTTCTCAGCAGTCTTTCTGTAAATATTACATACAGTAGTGATTCAGAGTTCTCCGCATCCACACACTACTAGGCCACAGACTGGTGAGCATCACTCTTCATCTGTGCAGACCTGTGAGGAAGCAGGAGAGAGCTGAGTCCTTGCAGGTGTGGGCCTACATGTATGCATCTGACAGGGGAAGCTCAGGAAATGAAATTCAAGGCTGAGAGTATAGCTCAGTGGTAAAGCATTGCCTGGTATGTGTGAAGCCTTGGATTCCACTCCCACCGCCAGAAAGAAAGAAAAGGAAGGAGGGAGGGAAACATGCAGGTCAGCGCTGGCTCAGTGCCTGCTCTCAGGGTAAGCTTAAGAACTGACTACTGAAAAGTTTTGAAATATATATGTGTAAGCTCAGGACAATAAACATTATATGTATTTTATACCTAATAGATAGTCGTTCTTTAATTATGTATCTCTAATACCTCTACAGCTAATCCAGATCTTGCTCCTTCTTCCCATTCACCAAGACCAGTGCCACTCCCCTTCCTCTTCTGCGCAGGGGCCTGCAGAGTTGTTTACTAGGGACCATTCTCATCATACTCCTAGATTCTCCCCTAGCAACACTTCTGTCTTCCAAATCTGTACCCTCACCTAACTTCCTGGAATACTGGCTGAAAAGACACAAATGCCTGTTCGAAACCCTCAAGGAGATATTCCAAACACACCTCACTCACACTTAACCCAAAAGAAACTCACCTGCTTGGCCTACCCTTTGACCAGCTGGTCTCTTACCCTAGACTTGAGAACAGAATCTGTAGGGCCTCCTCAGACTCACCCTTCATATCTAACCAGTTCAGGGCTGGGGATTTAGCTCAGTGGTATTGTGCCTGCCTCACATGCACAAGGTCCTGAGTTTGATCCCTCATACCAAAAGCAAAAACAAATACACATATCTAACCAGTTCCTCAGGCAAGGCCATTCAAACGCCTAAATGTAGCTGATAACTCATGCTGACAGTCCACTCTCAGTTCTCCAGTGTCAGTAGCTACCTAACTAGTTTCTCCACAATCATCTTTCTAAAATGCAACTTAACCATATTATGTTTACAATTAAACTGAAATTCCTTTCCATTGTTCCTGCTTACTTTTCCATCTACATATTTTGGCACTCTGCATATTCAGTGCCCCATCAGGATCTCACCTATACACACCCCTCAAATCTACTTCCAGGCCTGTGTCTTTCTATACCTCTTCACTTTGTCTGCCACATCCCTAACCTGGCAAAACCCTCTCTCACAGGCTAAGTATCTCATTCCATAGAAAATATCTGAGACTACTGATTAAATCCTTTTCAGCAACCATAAGGTGTGGCATACACACCATGATCATAGCTCCTACCATAGTGACTAGTCATTACTAATCTCCAAGCAGACTACATGCTTCCAAGAGTGGAAACTATTCTTCAGTCAGTCCCACTCAAAATTCCATTTAACTTTCTCAAGTGTACTTTCAATGTAATACCAAAATAGATCAAGCAGAAGAGCCTCAACGAACATTTTTCAAATTAAAAAACACATACAAAAATGCCTGGCATAAGACGACATTTAGTTCATTTCCATTTTAGACATAGGTATTTTATATTTAAGTTTCCAAATGTTAAGTGACAGATACAAAATTGAACTCAAATAAATTTAAACATGAGGAAGACTTTAGCAATCTGCCAAACCTTGACAAAAGAATGGTCGAGGAGCTGGCTGGCTGTCCATCTCATCTTTGGGTCACTTTCCAGGCAGTGAGAGAGGAAGTCCTTTCCTTCAGGGCTTAATCTTTCAGGGATTGGTGGCTTATGTCCCATTCCCACTTTATACATAATCTGAAAGTTGTGTTCATACTCATGCCAAGGCCTCTACAATGATAGGAAAAATAAACACAAAAAATATCTAATTGCTTTTTAGGGATCTTGAAATTAATGACCATCAGGGGTCAGCAAACCTTTTCTTTAAGAATTTAAAAGGGAATACTTCAGGCTTACAGGCAGTATGGCTTTTGTCACAACTACTTAGTTCTCTTACTGGAGCATGAAAGCAGCTTAAGGCAATGTACACATAAACAGGTGTAGCTGTGTTCTAATAAAACTTTGTTTACAAACCAGTGGTCAGCATAGTTTACTCAATTTGGGAGGTCCAGCATTATCTATCAGCAACCTTCATCCAACTAAAAGATGTTAATATATATAATGATATAAAAATATCATTAAAACGTAAGACTCAGCAACTCTTACAGGAATATGTAATATGTTATCTTGGTGAATAATGAAAATTCCTTTATTGAAAAGATTATTATAATCATAGGAAAAATTTATATTGAAATAAATAAGTTTCTACAGCATTCTAATTTGTTACTTTTGCTTAGTTATTGCTGACCATGTCCTCATGAATGTGAATCTTTGCTTTTGTATGGCTTGACTAAAATAACACAGATATCATGGTCATTTTCCTACCTTAATGCTAACAGAAGTAACAATATCTGAAAAGCATTATATGTATTCTTTTTCAGCAGCTGGAAGGTACAGCTGAATAACTGATTTCCTAGTAACACTTAAGACATTTCTTTTTGCTGTATAAATGATACATAGACATACTGTATAAATGTATATCTTTATACATTTGTACAATTACCCACCAGTATCTTCACAAGAAGAGAGATTTTCAGAAGAAAAATGTCTTGGTTTAAGGGCTATGCACATTTTAAAAAATATTTTTAAATACATGTTTGCAGTATGTAATGCCTACATTCTTTGTGTGGACAGATGTTGAAAACTATTCTCCAGAGCAATTCTACCACTTTGAATTTTTTTACCATAATATGTCTTTTTCCTTAGCTCTTCTCTAAAAATATTACAAATCTTTAAAAAGGTTACTCATCTAAATAAAAAATAAAATTTCACTCTTACTAGTGAGACTGATCATCTTAGGTTTCTTTTTTATATTACCAGGCTTAAAGTTTTTTTTTTTGAAAACTAAGTTGGAATACATGGAGTTTCACATGCCCACTCTTCTGTTCACCCTCCCCAGTTCCTCTTATTACCCACATCCTGCAATATTGTGGTCCTTTTGTTACACTGATGAGCCAATGCCAATACATTACTTCTAATCAAAGTCCATAGTTTACATCAGGAGTCACTGTGTTGTACAGTCTATAGGTTTGGACTTAAGTATAATGACCACTCTCCTTGAAAGGTTTCAACACCCCCAAAATCCCTGTGTTCTACCTAATCATCCCTCCCTCCCCTGGTAACCATTGGTCTTTACAAGATTCCTGTAGTTCTGCCTCTTACAGAATGCCACAGAGATGGAACCATACAGGACATAGCCTTTTCAGGTTGACATCCTTCATCACTTAGCCAAATGTATTTATGGTGCCTCTATGTCTTTCTGAGGATCTACAGCACATTTTTTAAATCACTGAACATTATTTCTTTTTATAGATTTAACATATTTATTCATTTATCTGTTGAAATACATCTTAGTTGCTTCTAAATTCTGCCATTTAAGAATAAAGCTGCTACAAAGTTCATGTACAAGTTGTGTGGACACAAGTTTTCCATTTCATGTATCTTTTTGTAACTGCTTGTATCTCCTTGTTCTAATTTGAGGTGTGTTTCTTTAAATACACTGCTAAGGCATAGCATATATCTTATAAATATTCATTTCTTAGTTTGTCACATCTTATAACTTTGTATTATCTTTTGTAAGGTCACATTTTAATCTCTAATCATGTTCTCTCACAGAAAATGTGCCCAGAGAATTTATAATGAATAATAAAACCATGATTTCTGCTCTGTCAGTATATAGTGCCCTCCTGAAGTTCCCCTTCCAGGTGTGGGCTCTGCTTACCTTACCAGTCACCATCTCTATGACAACACATCCCAGACTCCAGATGTCTGCAGCACGCCCATGGCCTTCTCCTTTAGCGCGGGTTATGACTTCAGGTGCCATGTATGCTTTAAAAGTCACAGATAAAATGATAGTAAAAGGCTATAAACACAGCATCATATATTAATAGCATGAAGCAGTAAATTAATGTTCTTTCCAAATTATATAATAAGAAATGTTGAAAACTTGAAAATAGATATGTAAAATAAATTTGTTGAAGGGACTTTTTGGAGACAAAACTGTCTTTTAAAATGCAACTTTTGAATATATAAATCCTCAAATAACCTGTATTCATAATGAGAACAGGAAATGTGGCAGAGGACAAAAAAGTTTATGGCACTATGTGATCAAAACAAATAATTACCATTTAACTAGAACAGTTTACAACACCAATACAAATGACGAGTCTTTCTGGGAAGAGAGAAAGAGGCTTTCCTCCTGCTTTTAACTTTCAAGAATCAGACAACTCCTCTCAGACAGAGGCCTTCATTTGTGAAGGAGTAGTCCTCTTCACGACTATAAACTTCTTCCTAAACTTCTTCTGCAGGTTGGCACAGAATAGTGAAAGGGAGCCAGGGGTGGGCCTACCTGCTGTCCCCAGTGTGCTGTTCACTTCACCAGGCATGGTCTGTGCATTGTTTTTAAGCTTTACCGAGCATCCAAAATCTCCCAGCTTGATTAGTCCAGATGAGGTAAGGAAGATATTCGCACCTAACAAGAAATAAGCAGTCCTTAAGCAGCCTCTGTTGAGCCCTTTAATGTTTACATGGTTACCAAACTATCAGAAACATTGCTCATGAAGGTTTTTGAAACTTCACTTATATTGTTCAAAGAAAGACTTATGAACTTTATTCACAAACATTAATAATCCAAAGCAAAGAAATTTAACAGCAGGGCAGATAACTGACCAAAAATATCTGAAGTACATGCATAAATTCTAATATTAAAATCTCTCAGACACACTAAAAGAGAAATTACACACAAGATACAAATGTTGCAGCAGCCTCCAAATCTCAGAGTTGTATGCAACAGTTGCCTCCATGCTAAGAAGTGACACTTAGAAAAGAACTGGCATACACACTGTGGTTCTACAGAGTCACAGCAAGCTTGTCTCTGCATTTACTGTAGAATATAACTGCAAACAATGTTCTATCATTTTCCTGTATTTCTACAAACAATAGATATATCTAACTTGAACTCTAGGCAGAATTTGGGTTTATTGTTTGGCTTTCAGGGCAGCTTGGGCTTTTGCTGTTGACTACACAAGATATGATTATTCCAATCAAGTCACACATCTTTGGTACCTGCCTTACAATATATACTTCAAAAGGCGACACAAACCCACTTATTTGGACAACAGTTAACATTTCATCCTCAACATCTGAGTCCTTGCAGAGTTCATGGTCCTTTACACAGGGATAGTTCTGGAAATATTCTATGTCTGTATATTCTTGGCAGGGAATAAAACACACAATTACCATTTCATGATTGTGCACATAGACTGAGTATGATGTTTGTGGTAGGATAACCAGAAACGGGCAATGCCAAAGCCTGTTCAAGAGCCAATTAAGCCAGTGCTCCGACTGACTTCAGAGAGCAGTGCAACACATGTGGTGGATAGGTGGGTAGTCAACAAGTCCCACATATACTGGGTGACTCATAGTTCAACGACATTAAAAAGGAAGAGCAATTCTTACACCCAGACCAATGCAAATTCTGGTGTAATCCAGAATAGTCCAGCAGACTGGATCTAGTCCATGGTCAAAAGTCAGGCCAACTCTTTAGCAAACATGTTTAGGTTACCTCACTCAGACTATATGACAGAATACTTAGGGCCAAAGAGACAAAAATACTCTCTGGCTTTAACTCTACAAGCCTCACCAGAGCAAAAGTCAAAGGCATGGTATGGTTAAGGCAAATGTCACAGTGACAATTCTGGGATAGAAGCATAGCCACCCCTCTCATGGCAGAAGAAAAAGTACTTTCAATCAAGCAACATGACCAAATTAATCTTTAGCAGAATTCTAATTTAGAGACTGTTGTAAATAAATCCGATTCTTGTCTCTAAAGACACAGCTGTACAGCCTGACTTATACAAGCATTTCTTATTTACTGTCACTTTACATACTCAGAACACTCATATACAAACTCAAAGGACCTGGCACAGGGAAAAGTTTGCTTTGATCACGAATATTAAGCACAGAAGCTATGTCAAACTAGCCTATAAAATAGCAGACTCTGCTTTTGAAAAACATATTTCTCTAAAAGTAGTGTGAAACAGAAAACAGAGCAGATATTCCTATTCATGGATGGGAGATAAAACTCAACCCCCCCCCTTTTTTAAAGCTTTTTGAGACAGTGTCTCACTATGTAGTTCAGGCTGGTTTTGAACTCATTATGCAGCCCAGGCTGTCCTGGAACTCAAGGCAATCCTCCTTCCTCAGCCTCCCAAGTGCTAGGATTACAGGTATGCACCACCATGACTGGCTTCAACGTTATTTTTCAATGTAGGATTCATTAGAAGCATAATTAAAGCAAAGGTCTACCTATCTGGAGAAACTGTATGTATGCGTGGAAAGATTATCTATAGAGCACTTATTATGTGCTGAACACTAGGCACCCTACCCATATCAGCCAAACACATGTAGGATTACCTTTAATGTCACGGTGAACTATGCCATGCTCGTGGAGGACATTGATAGCAACGGTGATCTGCTTTGAATACAGCCTAATGACGTGTTCCTGAAGCCCCAGCCTTGACACTTCTTCTAATGTGCCCTCATCACAGTATTCCATGAAGATGTACATTTCTTCCTGGAGGAGGAATAAAACACAGCCTGTGTTTGTGGGTTTTTTTACATGGACACAACATGAAAGTTTTGGAAAATGTCACAGGCCACGCCCCGGAGGAATCGATCTTCTTTCTAGTGGTCCACTACACTAGCCATCCTGAGCACTGAATGTGTATGTAGCAGGCGTGTTTAGCTCCTCTGCAGAGGTGGCTGCCTACCTCCTGTCTGGAATTATACAGCTCGTCAGGGTAAGAATGTCTCCTCCAAATCATAGGGGATGAACTTCTATCACCCTCCGAGATTAAGTCTGCCATATAATCTCAGACAGGGACCAACAGGGCTGTCCCTATAAATATATTATTAAGTACTGAAACACATCCTTTTCAAATGTGAACATATTTGTGAAAACATTGGAAGTGATCAATACCCAACTCCCCCTGGAAGCTCTGGCTCTATACCAAGATGCTCCGAAAGTCATCCTCTTTCCCTCGACATGTTTACTGCTAAACACAGCGGGGGAAATAAATTTCAGTTTTTAATTTTCTCTATTTCACAATGGTTCCTTAAAAACATAGAAAAGAAAATCAGTATCACTTGATGTTGTACTTTAAATGGAAAAAAGTCACAAGAAGTAGGGGAAGGGGCACTTTAGAAGAATCTTCAGAGTGGCAGGATGGGTTTCAGTGCTTTATAATGTCAGGTTAATGACTACAGTCTACAACTTACATTTTAGGAAGAACTCCTTAGTTTCAGAGAGAAGGCAGAAATGATGTAACTCATGGAGATTTCCTGATAATTAGGCAAAGTTACTGTGCTCTGAAATGAGAAGACCTGTGATGTAGAACAGGACTCCATTTGGTACCCTCACTGATTCCTCACACAAAACAGTGCGATTAAAGTCAGCTTACTCTATGAAGTTCCACACCAAAATACCGAACCAGATTGGGATGTTTGATGCCTTCAAATATTTTCAATTCATCTGCAGTTTCCTTGATAGTTTTATGATCATTAGGTTGAAATCGAATCTGTTAAAAAAAAAAAATCGTTCCCAACAGTCAAACTGGAAACAAGCATCTTAAATGTAAGCCATCTGACATTTTCATTGTGCAACCAGGTCTATGGTCAATATGACTGCAACTTTACTTTCAGATTTTCTTTCTTTTGCTGTTCCAAGTGAATTAAGCATGATTGTTTTGAATATTTGCTGATGTAATAGCTAACAAGATCACTGTCAACTGTGACCTATATCACCAAAAGCATTAAACATTCACTAAGCAACCATTGTGCCCAGTTCTGGACAATATACAAAGTTAATAAGTCCAGCTTATTTTAGATTCCACATGTAAGACCATGCAATATCTGTATTTTTGTGCCTGTCTTATTATTTAACTAGCAGTCATCTAGGTTCACCCATGCTGCTAAAGAGGTGACTACAGTTAGCAATAATGTATGTACCTCAAAACTGCTGAGAATAAATTTCAAATTATGAAAAGTGAGATAATGAATATGTTGATTAGCTTGCACAGATCTCTATGCCATTGCCACATATTATACTGCATTGATGGCTAATCTTTTAGAAACTGAGTATCCAAACTACAGCCCAAAACCCACTTATTTATCACAAGTGCCAAAACTTCAATTAAACCTGAATACTGAGGTTTTAATTTATAAAAGACAACTCTTTTATTAACATCTTTTGTCTTTTTTTTGTTTTCTGGTATCAAACTCAAGACTTTGCACTTGCCCGCAAGGTATAGCAACACTGAGCTGCATCCCCAGCCCTTAACATCATGTGTCTTAAAAGAAAAACACAGTAACAGTGTGCCATAGGTTTGCTACCACTATCACACTGTATTCCATAAATAGATAAAATTATGATATGTCAATTTAAAAAAAAGAAAGAAAGAAAGCCAGGCACTGGGTTGCATACCAGTAATCCTAGCATTTTGGAGCCTGAGACAGGAGGATTGAAAGTTTGGGGCCAGCCATAGTGAGATCAAGGCTGTCCTGGACTATACTGAAAGACCTGTCTCAAAAAAAAAAAACCAACCCAAAGTAAGCATATAAATAAACATGAAAAAGAGGCAGAAAAGTAAGACATTTACAAGTTAGAGCAATGACATAAAGGGAGGAGGCTTGACACAGAAAAATAATAAACACTACCACAGCTCAGAAAGAGGACAAAGAGGCTGGGAACCCTGTGGGTCAAAAACAACTCTGCCATGCCGGGCATGGTGGTGCACGCCTGTAATCCCAGCACTCAGGAGGCTGAGGCAGGAGGATCACTGTGAGTTCGAGACCAGCCTGGACTACATAGGGAGTCCCCAGTCAATCTCAACTTCATAGTGAGACCCTGTGTCAAAATAAACAAACAAACAAAAAAACAAAAACAAAAACAAACAAAAAAAAAAAACCCAACTCTGCCTCACCCTCAATCTTGTCTACTTTCTCCGCCACACCAAATCATTCTGACATAACTGAGGCTGGTTTCCTTCATTCAAGCCATTCTTCAGGTTTCCCTACTCTGCCCATTCCACCAGTATCTGGTGAAACACTAATCACCTTAGAAGTTTAGCACAAAGCTTATCTTCTCCCTGTAAGGTGCTACTGTCCCTAGCCCCCATCAGCCCATGTCCTGCCTCCCTTTGTAGTAGGATCATGGTCTCATACCTATGCTGAATTGGGCTCACTTGTGTTCCTGCTCTCACCCTCCTCAACATCTTCACTTTCAAGTGTTATCTCAGGCACTGCTGACTTGGTCCTGTCTAAATTCTAGAATGCAGGACTGAGGACTGGACAGTACTTCAGCCAGCGGTGTGCAATACTATCATTCCGAATCTCCATCACTCAGAGTCATTTGTGACACAGGCCCAGCCAGCCGACTCACCTCCTTCATGGCCATCAGCTCGCCTGTATCAACACTGATGCAGGTGTAGACCTTCCCATATTGTCCTTCCCCTGTGAACAACACCAACAGGCCACTCTTCCAGTCAGCTCAGACAGGTTAGATCATTGAAACTCACAATAATAGCCATTAATTCTGGATGCCTATGTTATCTATGAGTATGTTTACTACAAGGGCCAAAATAGTTCTCAGTGTTCACTAATAAATGAAGTCTCAGGCAATTCTGTCAATACATCTTATCTGTCAACATTGTAAATAGAGAAAAACTAGCTTTGGAAAATCCCAGAAGAGGAAGAGGACCAGCATTGAGTACTCCTTAGGCACATTTTGAGCCCTTGTGCTCCTTGAGAAGTCTGGGCTGAGGCTGGGGCAAAAGGAAGGATTGCCTCTGGACCCCATCACCTCACTGCTGCGGGCTTAGGAGTGGAGGGACATACAATCTCCCAACACCCCTTATGAGATATTAAAGCAATGGGATAAACAGCTAAACAAGATTGAAAATAATAATTATTATGTGTGAAGTACTGGATTGTTTTCAGGATTTTATGTCCTACTTGATAGCTCTTAGGAAGCTCCATTTCCATTTCTGGAGACCCATAGTCATCTTTCCCTACTGTTTGACCCGTTGGTCCTAAATGCTTGAAGAATTACATATTTAAGTAGAGAAGGATCGGAGGCATCACATAATCTACGACTAATTATTTTATAGGAGGCAGTTTCACCTGGAAATTAATTAATTAGACAGCATTTCAGAAAAAATGACTGTTCTATCTTGATTTGTATCAATTCTCTGTTCAAATAATATTTTTATATAACAGAGAAATGGGTAAAATTTCAGTAGTTCTCCAACAGAACCTTCCGAGATTGAGCAAAACTATTGAATTAAAAGAACTATGTAAAATATTTCTTCAAAATTCATATTTATTGTTCTCAGATCACACTTTAGAAATTAAGCAACAGAAAGATAAGAAAAGATATGATGTGTATTTGCTATATCTGTAAGAAGAGGACAAACTATAAAAATTCAACCTTGTTTTTTCTAACACCGCCTGCTTTCATAACATGGTCCCTTAGTTTCCTTACCAATTTTGTTTCCTCTTTGCCACTTGAAGGTGACCTTCCTTAAGCCAACGTGCATGACATTATCATAGGACTTAGGTGTATCACAAACTTGGCCAATTATATTTTTTCTCCTCATTTCTCGGTATCTCTTTTCTTCAAACAATCGAACTGACTTCTGGATAGCTTCTATGGGTCCTTGTTTAGAAGCAGTATCTGCAGAGAGACCCTCAAACTCATCAGAGTGACACTGTTACCATGTAATTTCCAATAAACAATGAGAATAGAGCAGTCTACACATGTACTTATAGCAAGGCTTATCATTGTTTATCCAGATTAACAACAGATGAATTAGAGTTCTGCAAAATACACTAAGTCCACCACATACCCCACCCCCGTAACAGTATTTACATAAACTCTAATCTAGACAGCTAACCCCAAATCACCAGCCCAGGCCTGTGGCTGAGCTGCCCCAGAACTCCTATGGCCTCTACTTCCTGCTCTTTCCAGCTAACTCTCTTGCTGAACAACATTATCTTACCACACATCAAATCTTAACATGTTACTCTCCTGAGCTTATTTCAGATCTCTACTGCTTAGAAAACAAAAATCCAAACTCTTATTTTGGATTTAATAGTCAAGGAGAATTTGGACCCAGATTTTCTTCCAGGGTCTTTTTTCTTAAAAGCCATTCCATTTTTCTTCTGCTACCACAAGTTCCAGACTAGTCAGACTAGGTGACTTAGGGAACACACCAAACTGCCTCACTCACAGGACTGCTCACACTTTCTCCTCTGCCTAAAACATCTTCTCACCACAGTAGCTGCTGAAGAAAGCTCACAGGACTCAGGTAAAATAAGCACTACTCATGAAAGGGAATGAAGTCTTTCCTTCTCTGGAAAGAGTACAAAGTAAGTCTCTAGCTTCAGAATGCCTGGAGTAACTACTTTCTAGGTGCTTGATGAAGGGCAAATTAATTTATTTCATACATTAAATACCTAATCTATTAGTTGACTTCTTTAATCTGAGAAATGAAGGAGATGATAATGAATTCAGACTGATTGTGAAGATTTACTGAAATAATGCAAATAAAGCTTTTAACCTGCTGCCTGCAAGATAGGAAGACTCAATATACATTAGGTATTGTTATTATCCCTTATCTTCCCACCAGTGTCTATATCACTATTTCTCCAACTTATTTTACCATGACTTAAAGAAATACCTTTTACACACAGAGATACATATCTAAAATGAGTTTTGTGAGACATAATTCTCCTTTCTACATCTGATTCTGATTCCATCCTATCTTCTTTAATGATCATACTCACTACAATTTTACCACTCACTAATGGGTCATTACTCCTGACTTGAAACCACTGGTTTACACACATCTCTGTGACTACACTTCTAATACTTCATCCTAATGAATATCTAAGAGCTTTAATCTTCTAGCAAAGAGATCTTTGAAAACCTGAATGATTACAAGAATAATTTGAAGTGAAATTCCCAAAGAGTTATGTTTTAATTAATTTTTAAAACTACGGGGCTGGGGAGCAGGGATTTAGCTCAGTGGTGCCAATGAATGCCTCACAAGCGCAAGGTCCTGAGTTTGATCCCCTGTACCAAAACAAAAAACAAAACAAAACAAAACAAAAAAACACTACAGGGCAGAGGATGTAGCTCAGTGGCACCATGCTCCCCTTACAAGCTCAAGATCCTGAGTTTGATACCTAGTACAAAAAAATAAATAAAAATAAATAAATAGATAAAACTACAATCATTTCTTTAAAACATAGATCCTAGTTTGTTTCCTTTACCTTAATATATGACACAGGAAGTCTGCCCCTCCTAGGACAAGGTTTTCACAGCTGTGAGGTTGCAGACTCCATTGTCAAGTATTTCCAGTAAAAGCTTTTTTGTTGTTAAGCATAAGGCTTTCTCAAGACTTCTCAGTCTTTAATATGTCAGTGGAGCTAACTCCTCCAAGAGGAACACTGTTCCAGTGGTTTCAAAATATTTGTTTCAATAAATATGGCAAAGTCCTGGTATCCAGGGAAACCCCTGTGATGGGTGAGCCACACAGAGATCATCTCCTTGTCACTAGGATCAGGAAGTCTGTCCCACCTGAACCCTCAACATACAACT
Organism: Fukomys damarensis; assembly: GCF_012274545.1. NCBI lineage: Eukaryota > Metazoa > Chordata > Mammalia > Rodentia > Bathyergidae > Fukomys > Fukomys damarensis. Next base: position 42,230,099 of record NW_022900926.1, read on the forward strand.
GATCTCTACCAGGCCTGTCTGTTACAACAAAGTTGTATCTTGCTGCCATTTTCTTTTTTTTAACCTCCCCTTAGACCTAAGACATGATAAAGTAGATGATCTACTTTATCATGTCTTACTAATCCCCATCCTCCCACTAACCAAACACATAGCCACTTAGCTTTCAGGAGCTGCCCCCCACTTCTGGGTAAGAGTTTAGATCACTGAAGATATCTACAATCACAGCATCCTTCACTCCTCCAATTTCATCCACATTTATATCCACAACCACCAGTCCACCCCAGAGGGGCCAGTCACCAGGCCTCCTGTTGTGAAATCCTCCTCATCTCTCTGGACCTTGGGGCACAAATACTCTTCTAATGGTGACACACAGTTCAAAGGATACTGTGAAGTGGGGACAGCTCTGGGTGTGAAAGAGAAGTGTGCTCCAGTTCCAGCTCTGTCATCACACCCTACCCAATTAATTAACCTCTCAGAACCTATGTTATTATTTAAGAAAAAAGAAAGATCCCTGGTACAAAAAAAAAAAGAGGGAAAGATTTGCTCTGTCTACTGCTCAAGATTATTGTGACAAAAAAACACTACAATATTTTCTATTCATTCTTTGGTTAGTACTCATTAATCACCTGCTGTATAACATAAATTCTTTCCTTCTACTTACCATAAAAAACTTTTACTTATTTCACAAATATTCATTAAAGGATTACACCAATATACGTGGGAACATATCAATAAAACACATTTCTGACCCCAAAGATCTTATAGTTTGTTACAAAAACAGCAAATGTCCACAAACATATTATATTATAGGAAATGATGTCAGGCATATAAATGAGATCACAAAATATTAGTGTAGAAGGCCTAATAATTCAAAAGCTGAACCAAATTTTAACTGGTACTGTTTATCTTATGCGTAAACATTTTTAAATTCATTGTCCTTCCTCTTACCTTTGGTTTGGCTAATAAGTGTCCGAAGTTCCCAACTTCTCCTTGTTGACCCACTTGTATCACCTCTGGGATATGCTGGTTCTGCACAAAGTATTTTTTCACATGAATTAAGATTTATAGAAAATATATGCTCAAGAGCAAGACTGAAATGATAAATGGTAAAGGTTACCATCAACTCCTCCTTTCTGATGATTCTTCCTAACATGTTTCATGTGTTTCTACAATAAATTCTATAAAACTATAGCAAACTAAGAGATCTAAACTTTCCAGAACAGATAACTGAACACTGTGCAGACACTGCAATCCTATGGACTTCATTTAAGAGTCTCGTTTCAGGAGTCTCCACCTTGCCACAACAGGAACAAGGACAGGTTTCCCAAGCAGAGGCCAAAAGGGCTGTATCAGAACAAAACTTTTTACCAACACACACAGTATTACTCTTGCTTTTTTTTTTTGTATCAGGGATTGAACTTGGGACCTTGTGCTTACAAGGCAGGTGGCAGCACCAGTGAGCTAAATCCCTGGCCCCAAACATTTTTTTTTCATACCAGGAATCAAACTCAGGACCTTATGCTTGTGAAGCAAGTGGCAGAACCACCAGCTAAATCCCCGGCCCTACTTTTGCATTTTTAAAATAAGAGTATTCAACAATTAAAATACCAGGAATTTTTTTTTTTTTTTTTACAAAGGAACAAAACTAAATCTAAAATATACAGACAGTTAAAAGACATCTATTTCAAAAGCCAAGAAGGTTGCTTCTTTTCCTACATTCTTTCCAAAGGTGTTAACAGAAACTGGCAGGTTAAGACATATGACAAGGCTCGGGAGAATGCAGGTGATAACTTTAAACACGCACCATCTCGCTCTTCAGTGGGACTTGAGTGACGACTCAGGGACCTAAACTGCAATTCAGCAGCTATAGAAGCCAACCGGTCATTTTCAGGAACGCTGGAACCCCTGTTTCAATATTTTTAACAATTGAACTGTCAATTTAATGAAACTCAAAATCAAAGATTTGTGAGATTCTTCTAGAGTCCTGTTACTCAACTAGAGATAGTGCTGTCACCAGGGACAGCGGCAATATATAGACACTTTGGACTGTCATGATTAGGAGATGTAAATGGCATCTGTGGCAATGGACAATGCATGAGACAGCCCCAGAAGAACCAGTGACTCAAATCTTTAACAGTGGTCCCAGTGAAATGTGGTCCCTCACACATGCGTAAATACTGAATAGTTTCTCCGGCATGAGAAACTGAAAGTGTAAATAAGGATCAAAAGGCATAACAGAAAATGTGAAATAGGAAGAAAAGGTCCAAAGGGGAAGAGGAAGTAGGAGGGTTAGAGGAAAGGAAAGAAGGGAAAGGCATAAATATGAGAAAAGGAAAAACTGGAAACAAAGTCTTTGTAAATAGGGAGGGGTGAAGGGGTTTAAGGGAGGGCAGGGGAATGAGGAAAAAAAAAAAGAACACAGATATATTATGTGAAAGTACAACTTCCCAATGATGAATGTCATATTGTATACCTAAAATGTACCAATAAAATTAATATTAAAAAAAGAAATGTGGTCCCCACTTTGGAAGCCACTAGAGAGTTCTCCACTGTTATCATCTGATAGCCAGGAGGCTAGCCCACAGCATCTGCTTACAGAATATAGTACCTTGTTTTACAAAAACAAGAACAGAAATAAAAACAAAACCTATTTAGTTAAGTATGACTGATATGTATAAGAAGTTCCACAATTTAAAGACCAGGATAGATAAAAATGCATTATCTAAATGCAGCCAGTATTTAAGGTTACCATAAAATTATATTTATGTAACTAATTATACTTAAAATACTAAAATCATTACATAGTACCAACAGATTCCAAATCTCTAGATAAAAGAAAACAGATGAGAATATCAAATGATTTCTCAAGCAGCAGACAAGCAAAAGTACAAAAGAGCAGGAAGCTTAAAATATTAAAGAACAAAGTTAATTAGCTGCTTTTCCAGAATAAAGTTAAAAGTTTAGCCACCAGATGAATTCATAATGAGTAAAAACCAGGATTAGGTAAGGGCAGGGGTTAAATTGCAATTCAAATAATCCAAAAACTCAACATATAGCATTAGCTTATTAAAAAGTTACTGGATATATTTTTAGCAAATAATATATAATGAAGTATGGTAGCATTTATGCTCTTTTTATTAAGCTGAAGGTAATTAAACTTTAGCCTGTTAGGCTAAGGGCAATACAGTGTACTGTATTGCAGATTATGAAATATGCGCTATTTTTATATATCTCTAAACCCTCAAACCCTGTATAGTACTTGTTAAGTCTGAAGAAAGGGTGACATTTTTGGCCCTATTTGATGTTAAAGCCACTGATGCTGAAGTGAAAAAAACAAGCAATGCCCAACTCAGTACCTTTACTTCTTGATTTCTTGCAGGTAAAATTCAGTCAATTCTATACTCTTTAGGGATTTCTGCCAGAGTAAATGGCAAGAACACAAGTTTAAACAAAGGGGTGCATTTGTACATGTCTAATATCTACCTGTAAGGTGGGATATGAGGGGTAGGATGTGGGTCTTAGAGTCTGAAGATTTCAGTGGTTTAACAACCAGCTTGTAAAATACCTAAAAGTTAACCAACAGCTCTTATGCATCAGTTGGGAGCTGACTCCAGCAAGCCCACACTACAAAAACTTTCATAAACAGAGATAAGAGAATTGAAGCCCAGAATAAATAGTTCCTATTTCCCAGAATAGATTTATTCTTAGAATAAAATTTGATCAATTAACAATGAATTGTAATTACTATATCTCCAAGACAGGCAAAGAGTGTACACTGTGGACTGACTGACACCAGAAATCACTAGTGCTACTGTTTCTGCCTGACGCACACTGATTGGCAAGACCATAGCTATAATGGGACTCAGTCTCTTGGATATGCACAGTAAACTTCAGTAGTAGAGAACACATATGGTCCACTCCCTCGGGTCACTGGGAAGGTAAGTCTCAGGGTGAATGTGAGAGCACAAGGGCTGACTGAGCACAAGGGGAATCTTGAAACCATCCCCTAGGACAGAGGTGGCAAACCTACTGCACACCTGCCACAGCAGGTTGTATGTATTGAAAGCTCTGAAAGGTTCAGCATCACTGTTCTAGGACATCTTTGTGTGGCTTTGTTCTTCTCTACCTACAGTCATATACACAATGTTATATATACACTTTGTCCTTTTTGTTTTTTTTCCACTTTGTTCTTTTGTAGAACAATATATTTTGAGATAGCAGACTGTGATGCTATTAAAATTTCTAGCCATCAAGGACTGTCCAGGTATGTGCAAATGTAAGACATATACTTAAGAAATACTACTCACAACATACTAGAAAACTACTTATGCAAAGCCTAAGACTGAATGCCTGCAAAGGCCAACTATAGACGTTTTTACACACCTCAACTCACAGTTCCTCAACCTTTTAAAAGCAAGATATCCTCTTGCCTTTCCATTTCTGGATGACCTCATGAACATGGATGCAGCAGGTGTGAGACTGGGCACCACAGTCTGGCTGATGCTTTCAACTACTTTGTGCTTGTGGTTGATACATTTCCCTTGTCTGTGTAATGAATTTTTACACACACACACACACACACACACACACACACACACACACACAAAGTAATCTCAGTAGCCCTCACAGGGATATGGAAGCCCATGTGAGAATAAATCCCTAAACATGTGATAACTCCCTAAACAAAAACACAGAGGGTAAATGGAAATCTGGTTCAATGTTAATTGTCAATTTTTTTGAGGTGACTGCTTATTCAGTGAAATACTTTCGTTTTTAGGTTAGATACACTTATCAATGAAAGTTAGAAATATTTTATGAGTAAAAATACTAAAAAATGCTTATAGAAATTATGCTATTATTAAGTTAAGTCTAAAAACGCTTTAAGTCTTTTAAATTCTAAAGCCATTAATAATTCTCCAGCCAACTATTATACTAATATTTTTCCTGTGAGCTAAATAGAGCATTGAGTTTTGTCCCAACTTCATCTTCTGTGATCAAATAGCACCCAATTCAAAAACTTTGTATGTCACCTTCTTTTTTGAAAGATAAGAATACTGACCTACTGAAATACAGGGTAGAATTAAGAGACCAGAGTCTTTCTCCATTGACTACATATGAACTTGACAGTAAGGAGAATGCAAAAACCTGCAAGTCTCTCCTTACCAAAGACTTACTGCAAGACACAAACTTTCTGGAGCTTATCAAATGTCTAGCAGTTCTCTTTAGTAATGATCTATTTCCAAATGATATATAAATCCCATGAACTTGTCTTTCCACTTTTATGTATCTACTTCTAATCAACTGTTTTTTAAAATTAAGAAATCTGGCTACGAAACAGATCCTCCTAAAATAACAATCATCACCCAACATCTTTAATAGGACACCATCTCTGTATCACCTTGTGTCTCCTCAGAAAAGGCACAGTTAGCCAAAGTGTCATATTCCTTTCCATTGTACTCCAAGTTCTTTCCTTTCATACTCTCTCCACAGAGCTACTACTAGCAGAGCCTCTGATCACTCTGGCTAATACTGGATCTGAAAAAGTACTAACACCGGACAAATAACAGTCTGCTTGTGCTGGCTGGTGCCAGAACCCACAGGCTGTGACGACTCTAGTAAGCCCCTGAACATCAGTCACATACCAGAGGACAGAAGCCCAGCTGTCCTGTAACACATGCTAACGCTAAGGTCCCTGTGGAAGGGCTAGAGGGGTGGCAAGGAGTCATGACACTGGAGAAGTGAGACTACCTGGTATCAGGGGCAGTGCTGATAGGTTTGGGCGGCACAGGGTCACCGCCAAAAGGGCCAGGGCGACTGGTGGTGGCGGCGGCGGCGGCAGCGGCAGCAGCAGCAGCAGCGGCAGCAGCAGCAGAGCTGCTATGGCTCCGCGTGTCCGAAGGCACGCTCCGAGTGCTAAGACAAGAAGAAAAGCTTCAGGAACACTGGTGTGAAAAAGGCATGGACTCACAAATGGTTTTCAATTAAAAATAAAACATGGCAAGGAAGTGAAAATATGTAAAATAAAATATAATTCCCTGAGATGCAGGCCTAGGCATGACAAAAAAATTTCAAAGGTTATATAAAAAAATAATGTGGTCCTTATCTACCAAACCCTGTCAAATAAAATTAACTTTTACAAGTAATTCCATAGGGGTGAGAGGATGCTCACTATTTTAAGATGCAGAAATGCCACCACATTCAAGGAAATTATTGTGAATATATTTTTTTGAACTCATTTCAGTGATACACTCATAAAAGTCAGGAATGGAAAGATCATTCCAACTTTCTCTACTTTTGAGTGATGCTTAGTATTATTTTCCAAATGTTTACTGTGCCATGCACACATAAATTTATTTTCCTATGGTAATTTTTCAAAGAAAAGGAAAGAATTACTTCAAAGATGGAAAGCATTTAGCAGTTCAAGGTTATGAAGAAGCTGAGAGCGTTATCTTGAAAGGTATAGTTTTGTTTAAAATTTGCATCTTTTTTCTTTTGCAACTAAAGCATTGTGTTAGGTCCTCAAGATGAAGCAAATAAGAGCTTTTAAAGGCGTATGAACAAGAAGACAGAAAAAAATAATTTGGCTCTCAAGACAAGTAGTCAGTTGTTTCAAGAGCATCAGCAAGCATATGAGAGAAGAATCCATAAGGCAAATAACTGGAAGAGCACCAAATACCTGAATCCCTCTGGAGTTGGGATAATTAGGTGTGGGTTAGGAGGGTCACTATGGCATCGAGGTACCTTCATGGGACGGGGGCTGTTCCGATGAATGGCTGCCAGTGAAAATGGCAACAAATGCAACTTGTTAAAGTGGTCAACAGAAATCTGTCAAATCAGGCCATTAAATGTAAATCAAGACATCTTGCCAGTGACCAAAATAACCAAGCAGAAAATTCAATTAAATATACAAATATTATGAAAAATATCACCTTTTAATAAAGCTTTATTACACATTCAAACTTTTCTCCAAAACATTTTTTTAAAACCTGTAGTGAACTATATATAATGTATGCTAAACAAATGACTGAACCTATATGTAGTTTTGTTCAATTCGTTTAAGCCAAAGTAGGCAAATAGGGCACAATTTAACTGTGTTTATCCCCCCTCAGAAATGTTTTCTCTTCTTTTAAACATTCTAGCAAAAGGCTAATACAGATAAAAATCTTAAATGAAATTCAAAAACTTGTATTCTTACCTACTGCTTATACTTCCACTGTTCTCATAACTAACTGTAAGTAGTAATGACATTTGTTATATTTTTTCCAGTTCTAACATGTTTTTCTCTTACATGTACTTTTAACTATTGGGTTTTACCTTTCTTGGGTTTTTAAATCTTTTTATGTTGTATTTTCTTGTCATGTATTAATAATGTTAGTTCACAAACATTTTATTGTAAATGGATATTTTCTCTCTTCATGGTTTCGTTTCTTTTTAATAACATTACACAAGAAACACAGAAGTACTGAAACTGGAAAGATCTGAAGTTGCCTTGCAAAACTTGCAAAACAAAAATCAAGCAACTGGTAACAAAGGAAATAAGGTGCATTTTCTCAAGTAAATAATAAAAAGGTAAAACGAAAAAGAACAAAAATGATTTGATAAGGATAATAGTTTAACATTTTTGCTTTGATTCAGCAAAGATACTGAGAATTAGTCAAAATTACAAAATTTTCTAATGAAGGTATAAAGACATTCTATTAAAAAACTGAACACACTCAAATTTAATACTCATTATGTATGAAACAATACATTAAGAGCATGTATGTTTAATGCTGCAAAACTAATATTTCATTGGAAAGAAAATCCAAACAGCCAACAAACATGGGCCAGGGATTTGGCTCTGTGGTTCTGCCACCTGCCACACAAGCACAAGGACCCGAGTTTGATCCCCAGTACCATTAAAAAAAAAACAAATAGCCAACAAACAAAAGAGACATTTAAATTTCACTTGTGTTGAACATTTATTAGAGAGATTTTTTTTTTATGGCCATGACAAACAAAAGCCCATAGAGTGGTAGGAAGAATAACAGTACATCAATGATGGCCACAGTGTGGCCACTGTAAAGAGTGAAGTAGATCTATACCTGCTGACATGGAAAATTCCTATAACTGTCAGATTTAAAAAAAGATTAATAACCCAGGCACTCTATAATAAATGGCAGAAAAACAACCTTATATATGCTTGTATGATTATAAAGCATACAGAAAGGACAGAATGTGTTTGTTATGTGAATAAACAGAAAACATGGAAGGTTATATACCAGGCCATAATTAGTAGTGTTTAGAGCAGAAGGAGAAGTAAGCAACAATAACAATTCTCTTCAAAGAGAATTTAAAAATCAAAAGATGATCCCTATTGTGTATGGGATCCTACAGTTCACAAAATGTTATTATCTAATTTACTTCATTCAGCAATGAGGTTAAATGAGCAGCCCAGGTCACTTGCTGTCAGGCAATCTGATTCTGAGTTCAATTAAACCACCCCATAGTGGCTGTGGGAACAAAGAACAACTTCAGGCTACAAAAAGCACTATTAATTAATTGTCCCATAAGCAGTTTGGAGTGACAGGCATATCAAAAGATCACTAACTCAAATGTTACTGATGTTTACCTCTGGATTATGGGAATATGAGTATCTCTTGTCTTTTATAAATCTTTCTACATGTACATTGCTTACATTTCTCTACAAAAAAATTTTGTGATTTTTCTACAAGAAATGATTACATACGTAATAAAACATTTTAAGAAGCAATTTTTACAGAATTACTAATCATATAATCTTAGAAAAATATTTTAAGAGATCAGAAAACCAATCTGTAACAGGCTTAAGCAAAAATTTGATAAGCATATACTTTACATAAATGCTCAAATACTTTACAATAACTTTCATTTTCATAACAGCTTTTGAAAAAAGTTTCTATAAACTAAGTAAATTTTAAGTTAAAACTTCCAGTGATTAAAACCTGTTCTTACACTAAATTTTCTGTAGCTAGCAGGTACCCTTTAAGAAATATAGAGTTGGGCCGGGGATTTAGCTCAGCGGTTCGGTGGCCTGCCTTGCAAGCAGAAGGACCCGAGTTCAATCCCTGGTACCAAAAACTAATAATAATAAAAAAATAAAAATAAAAGAAATATAGTGTTCAATAAATTCACCATTTACAAATTACTTCTTGTGTAATTTAAACTGTGTAGTACTTCTAACTTTTCTTTTTTGCTCTTCTTTTTTCCTTTTTTTGGGCAGGGCTGGTAATTGAACCCAGAGCCTCACATATGCTAAACAAGCACTCTATAGGTATATATCCCCAGACCTTAAGTTTTTATTTTTGATGTTTATTGTACATAAATTAAATTTTATTTTATTTACAGACTATATCAAAAATGGCACAAGACACAACCTTTTCTTGATATTTATTTTTAAAGTGTGAAATATACTTTAAAACTACACTACCTATAACTGAAAACTGTAATTAATGTATATTTGTGTGTATAGTTTGACTGTCTAAAAAGTAAAACCAAATTTACTACAAGGAGTGGAGAAATGTGTACTTACAAAAACTATGGAGAAAATTAATGTCCCCCTTCTTCAAGAGGTAAGAAGGTAAATATTACTCATCCACCTGCACCAAGGGTGCTTCCTAATGTCTGACAAACACTTACCTTTTTCTAATCTTGCCTCTTCGTAAGCAAAGATTTCAAAAGAAAAAGTAGAATGGTAGTGTTGATACAAGGAGAGGAAAAACACCCAGTTTAACCTTTCTGGTTAAACACAGAATATCTTACAGTATTTTCATCTTCTAACTGGGTTTAAAAAGTTTACTATGGAGTTTGCTACATACATACCTCATTTCTCTCACTTCTGCATATTCTTCTTTTTTTTTTTTTTTTTTTTTTGGTGCCTAATCTTGTAAGACCTCTCATACCATTATAAACGGCAACAACAAAAGATAATTTGTTCATCCAAACCAGTATGTTCCAGGAGAAATGCTGTAACAGCTGGTCTTACCAAGGTACAAACCTGTAACAGGACTGTGTGGCTTTCCTATGACATGGCCAATGCATTCATTCATCAAGGCTTGTAAACTCTAGGTATGAAGGAAAATGGGAAAAGAGAAGAGAAAAAATGTATACTCTTAATTATAGAAGTAGCACAGATTAGGTTCTCACTGTATTTAAGAGACACAATACTTTGAGTAAATATTTTCAGTTAGTTTAAAAATATGTACAGTATAAACAAACTATACGTAATTTAAAATGTAGCATAAAATTCTGTTTTCATAAAGAAAAGTAAAATAGTAATCAATCTCCCATAACAAAATGATAAATATAAGCAAAGGATTTTTCATATAATCATCTCTACTACTGGGAGGATAAAAATGAATGAATTTACCTTCATGGATCTTATAAGAATAGTAATAATACTGGCATTCTGCTCTCAACAGTGCCAGGGTTTACTACTGACATTCACTTTGTCAGCTGAACACTACTGTTAAAGAGAGCACTAAAGAACTCATGATGCTACTGAATGCTAACTTTTCAATATCATTACTATAATTACAAAATATATTTGATTATCACTGTTACTTATTTAAGAATACATAATCAAGGAACAGAAATTATCAACTTGTTTATTTTTTAATGAGAAAAAACTTTCAAATATTCCATACCAAGAAGTCATCTTCTGGTAGAGCTGAAATAAAGGCAGGTTCAATGGCTTGTAAAAAGTCAAATCCTTGAGTTGCCCACCTGTCACATGAAAGTGTTCAATAATTATAAAACAACCAAGAAAATGCTGTTAACACTCTGAGACTATACAATACTGAAAAATAATACAATTGGAAAATTATTATATTTTATAGAGGAAAAACTACTATACTTTTTAGATAAATACCTGGACTAAAGTAAGCTATAGTGTGACCTTTTGGGGGAAAACACAAAATGGCTTATAAGAAAATGTTTACCTTGAGATGAATGGATAACATTGGAAGATGCTAGAAGATGGGTGCCCATTTATACTTCAACATTTATAAGACATAGAGATGTTGCTATTTTTAGCCTTAATTGTAGCAAATTTGTGTTTCTTTAACTTGGAAATGGCATTAAAGTATCCCACGATATCTCTCCAGTATAACTTACAGGAATATCCAGCTAATTTTTAAGTGTTAATACTTTAATAATCATGCTTACTTTAGTGTAGTTACTAGAGCGCATAACAGATATTTTGTTTTCTCGCTATGAATTCTAAAATGGTTTACTACTAGGTAAATTTTACCCATTTGTTTGCCATTTACACAAGTAATAGCTTAAATATGACTGACAAAAGACATCAACAATTAGGAAGACTTGTCCATAGATCATGGGAATGCCTTTAACAATAACTCAGTTTGGGTTCGTCTTTAAAAAAAAAAAAAAAAAAAAAGTTCCCTAAGAGTTGTGAGGTTTGCTCTTTGTGTATTTTTGTTAAAATAAAACAAACAAACAAACAATCTCTGATCACTACAAAGTTTAGAATGCTCTTTTTTGTTGTTGGCTATTCAGAAATCTCATATAACATACAGGAACAAAATACTATACCACTCATGCAGCAAACAGATTATTTGGTCATTACCTGGGTCTTGTGCCTCTACCACTTTCACATTTAGTCAGCACATAATTCATCCATTTCCGGGCAAAGCTTATATATCTATCTCCTATCTTCTGTCTAAACTCTCCAGACATCAAGCGAACAACTTCTTTATGATACTGTAAGAAGATATCATGTACATCAAAATTAAGAACAAAATCATAATAATCACACCTACACACTACAGTGTCAGCTTAAAATGTCATTTTCTAAAAACAAAGTGCAAAATCCAATTAAAATCTATATATCTGAATAGTTTGAAAAATTATGTATGTCTCAAAAGTTTCATAAATGTGTTACTCATAAGTTTAAATTAAGAATGAGATTTTATAATATTAAATATTAAAGAAAAATTTAAAATGCAGCAGATAGCTATTTAAAAAATTAAATACTGATCAAGTATATCATAGTTTAAAAAGAAAGTTAACATTTTTGATACCCAGCAGGAGTGTAAGATGGATTTCTACACCAAGCTATAATTATAATTAATATCAATTAATTTGCTATAGGACATTCATAATACTTTCTGTAAGTAAGCTACAAAGTAATTACCAAACTATACTACAGTTTTCCTCTTCTTTTATACCTACCTCAAACCCAAAATTGTATCCCTGAATCATTGCTTCTCGGTAGTACTGCTGCAAAGTTACAGATTCAGATTCATCGACTTCAGCATCAAATTCTGATGTGAACATGTGGTCCACTTGGTCAATGGCATCACTTATTCTGTTGCACAGCTCTAGTGCATCATTCTGAAGAATCCCAAACCACAGTTAATCCAAAATGAAGCAAATCACACAACAATTACTGCATTTTAGAGCAATGTTTCATTCATCATCACACAGACATGTATCACTACAATATATTCCAGCCACATTTGTTTTAGTTATCAAAAGGAATGAAATATAGAGGAAACTATTATTTTCATTTTCATTAAGCATTCTCCACAAAAGGGGGAAAAGTTCATTTAAAATGATAATACTAAATTACAATCTGGTCTTTACTATTTTTTAATTTTGATTACTTATTTATTTAGAGACGGGGTCTTGCTACATAGTTCAGGCTGGCTTTGAACTCACTATGTAGCCCAGGCTGGCCTTCAACTCACGGTGATCCTCCTGCCTCAGGCTCCCAAGCACTAGGATTATAGGTGTGCACCACCACATCCAGTCTTTGAATAGATGCTCTATCTGCAATATTTTGTGTTGTCAACCACCAGAGATACTATTGGCAATGTCTGGACATAGTTTTGGTTATTAAAATGGGGAGGAGGCAGTATCTACTGGCATCTAATAGGTAGAGGGCAGGGATATCAGTAAACATCCTACAATGCACCAGATAGACTCTCCGCCCCCCACAAAAAAATTACTGGCCTCAAATGTCAATAGAACAGAGGTTAAGAAAAGTGACCCTTACATAAGCTTTTAATGTCTCACTAAGCCATCTCACAATAGCTCCAAATTGGCCTCCCTTCCTATCTGTCCTTAACTACACCTGTGTATTCATGGTTATCTATCAGGCTATCTCCCCCACATACTGTTACAAAATATTCTTCTAAAATCTTCAACAACTCCCTGAGTCTTTGGCAAAAAGAAATCTAGTATCTCTCAATAAATAAATTGTGCCCACCTCATTTCATCAGTCTTATCTCATTACTTTCCATTGGATAGGAAGATTCATCAAATCAGACCACGTGATATCCAGGCAGCAAATCCATAACCTTGATCCACTGACACACTGACAGCAATACTCAAAGGTTCCTTTTTTTTAGTCTTTTCCCAGTATGCATCCTCCCAAGCTGAATTCCCAGATGCTATTAGAAGGCACTAAACTCTCTCTCTTGTGTATATAAGTGTGACAGGCTATAAACTCCTTAAGTTCAAGAATAATCATCTCATAAAATCTTGTACGCTCCAGAATTCATTGGCTCAAAGCAAAAGACAAATAAACATCCCCTGCTGTGGTACGCGAGTAAGATTTCAAGTTGTAAGAGAGATTTTATATATAAGTAAGACACATCAGATCGACAGGAGAAACAAATGTTTATCAGTATTTTCAGGGACTGCTTCTTCAAGAAGGTGACTAAGAAGACGTAACTGATAGATTGTGGAAAAGTGCAGATGAACCAGGACTAATAAATGTGGTACAAAATAGAAGAGGTGAAAACAGAAACAAAGGGAAAAGGCAAGGCTCTGGCTTGTCATGGACTTTGATGGCCTTTGTGCTTATCTATAACTGTTTTTTTCTATCAGTTCATTTAGCTGAATTATTTGCAAAATAAAGGAATAAACATTATTGCTATGGGAAAAACTGGAAATTGCTAAAGGAGAAAGCTAAATTTACATATGATATGAAAAGACCTAAATTCCATTCTCAGCTTTGAACTAACCAGGTATGTGATCCTTATAATTAGATAATTATTCAATTTTCTATCCTTTCCAACTCTGCAGTTCCACAGTTCCAGGAAAGATCCAGGAATTTCTTCTCTATCTAAACATGGAAAAAATGTGTACTTGGGAATATAATTTAAGAGCTCAAGTTCTTCAAATGACATCATACAAAACACAAAGCAAAGAACTCTGCTCCAGAGCAGGGGACAATGAAGTACCTTGAGCTGCTGTAAAGCTGTGGCAATTACTGGCTGACTGGATGTTTGCTCTTGGCGGAGAGTCATAATCCCCTCAATGGACTGCTGGAAGGCTTTTCTCTGAATTGTGAGATGAGCAGATTGCATCACGACTAGTAAAAGATTGTCCACCTGGGAAGAAAACCAAACACAGGGCATAAAAGCAGACCAGTGACTAGTTTCCTACTCTAGTTCAATCCCCAAAACAAACTGCCCCAAAACAATTCCAACCTCAGGGGTACCAGATCAACACCATCTCACCAGACATCTGCAAGCAAAGCTGCCCCTACAGAGCAACACACTGCAGTGGGTACTGACACTCAGGCTCTTCAGTACAATGGAGAAGCATGTGGGACTGTGTGGACATGACAGCTTTCAAATAGTCTGGACCTCCAAGTGGGCTAAGACTGCTGGTACAGTGTGTCCATGCATATGTGTGAAAACAGGAAAGGCAGGAGGAGTAAGAGTGGGATCAGATGAGGGGACTCATTATGAGATCAAGACCATATTATTTTTATTCTTTAAGAGATAAACTCACTGCACTAATTTAAGCAGAGCTGTGTATAACAATGATTATTCTGAAAGTATAAAAACAAAAAATAACTGGAGGAGGGTGGGTGAGGTTTGAGGTATGGAAACTAAAAGGAAGGAACTGCAATAGTTCAGGAAAGGGATGATAACATCTGACCATGGCAGTGGCTGTGGGGGTACAGGGAAAGGATCAATTATTGCACACACTGCCACCTCGTCATGGCTGGTGATTAACTGGTAGGGTAGAAAGCTAAATTTATATTTACTGTTACATTTCTCTCTTAACCAGGGAGTGAAGCACACCATCCACTCAAGGAATACAGGAGAAAGAGCGGCCCTGTGGTGTGGAAAGGGACAGCAGCTGCATGTGAGATGAGCACAAACATTAACCATCCCCAAGCCTGACATAAATAACATATGAATACTCCTTACAGTCTTAATTAATGGGTTACATAAATTGACCAGGATCCTTATTAGGTAGGTAGATGTCAGCCTTTACTATAAAAAATGAAAACTAAATACATAAGTAAGGCATAGTACTTAGGGAACTGGGAATTTTGGAACTACAAATTACATAAGTAAGATCATTCCTTATATTATTTTTATTAGGATAATTTCTTTTAGATTATAGTCTCTAGATGTAACTAGATGATTGTACTAAGTAAAGGTATAAATAAAATACACAGATTATTTCAAATGTTCCACTGCAATTCAACATACTATACTTAATAGTACAAATTATCCTGAAAATATATGGTAGATCACAGTGACATGCTGTGGGTAAGAACATGCCTGAGATTAGAAGGGCAGTTAAACCAATTATTCATGAGCAGCTAACAATTCATTTTTCCTAAAAGTACAGTATTTTAAGTAAATAATATAGCTGGCACAAACTAGTACCGACCTGCATACTTCTCAGAGTATCAACAGTCTCCACCTGGGGCACGATTTTCACAGGCTGTGCTTCCCATGAGCCCCAGCCATCATCTGAGTCCCGCACTCGATCCCCATGCTTGGTCAGAAGAAGAAAGGCATCTATGAGCATGTCATCTGGGTCTTTGGAACAGTCCTTTCCTGCAGCAGCATTGAGTAACTGCAAAATGATACTCTTCTCCTCAGCAAGGGTGTCTGGGGCAAACATGTGCAAGTTTTCTAACCCAGGAATCTGAACCTGAAAAGAAAAAATCCAATCTCATATTAATGGACACTGCACATACAGAAATATGCTATTAAAAAAAAAACACTAGCAAGTTTGAGGTAGAGGATTAGGGAAAGGTGTTGATCTGAGCAGCAAGAGGACTGCCAGGATGACTTAGTGTGACTTAAAGAGGGGAGAGCTTGATCCTGGATTGCAGGAGGTCCTTACAGGGCTTCTCCAGTGACAGAACAGCTCTACATTGTTTTATTTTCAACAACAGAGAAAATATTTCTGGGGTTGGGTTCTCACAGAAAACCTCCTAGTGGTCATTTAATGAGGGACATCAATATGATGATATAAAGGCCATACATTCTATCCTAGTTCACACACAGGCCTGGGTTTGGCATACAATTTTCAGTGACAACATCATACATACATGTGTGTTTCAAAAGTGCTACAATTCTTACAACTTAAAAATGGAGTAAAGATGGTGACATAAACTTTGAATTGCTTTGGGAAATATAAGGGAGAAAAATAAAGTGATTTAGATCAATATTATGTTTTCCTATTAATTATTTTAAATGCGCATATATATATGTGTGCATATATATATATAGATATATATATAACAAATTAATATATTAAATAGTATGTGTAAACATTTGATTATCTACTTTCTTAGGACAAGTTAATAAATCAAGTAGAAAAGTTTGTTTTTCTAATTCTTACACTGGGAACATATGGGGTAGTCCTATAACTGGGGTCAATGTATAGCCTAGAAAAGCTTAAAATATTTGCTATCTGGACCTTTATGAAAACGTGTGCTTGCTTTAGAATAAAGCAGAAAATACTTTAGGTATTTACCTTGACATACTGTTTTGCTTTCAGAACATCCAGCAGGTCTCTAACTGGGGCTGAGAGGATAAATTCTGCTGCTATTTCCAGATCCTAGGGCCACAGTTATAAAGAAACTTCTTTAGGGTTAGCTTTCTTAAAAAGGAAAATAAAAGAAAAACAAGAAAAAAGATAATCATCAACACAATGTGTAAACTCACCTTTCTCAACATTTTAGCAAATCCGAGAGCTTTTGAGGCTCTTTCCCTGGCTTCATGGAAGAGCTCCTTGAGTGCTCGGCTGATCTCTACAACAGACCTCCTGCCGGTGAACAGAAGCCCAGTCAGAAGGCACCAAACACAAAAATAAGCAAATTCCAAAGCACAGTAACAAAGACTGTAGTGTTTTCAACGGGATCAAGTAATTATTGAGAATATACTGAAAATATGCAGAAGCTTGCTCCTCAGTTTTGGTTTTTTTGGGGGGGCCGGTGTTTGTGAGGTGAGAGCCTCATATATGGTAGGTAAGCACTCCACCTTTGAGCCACATCGCCAGTTTGCTCATCACAGTTTTATATATATAAGTAGGGTACAATTAATAATTTTCAAATAATGGTAATCTATAAAGATTTCACTATAATAGTTCTTAAAGTTTCTGATAAATTCTTGACACGCAGCTCATAATGTAATACACACACACACACACACACACACACACGCACACACATAGTGCGGTTTGGTAAATGCTTAACAATGAGCTTCCCCCAAACATCGATTCATGATATGTGTCAATTTATGTGTGTAGCACTTTCATCACAGCTCATCTCAAGGCAGTAGTTAAGGCATCATGGAGAAGCTTAGAAGACACATGCACAGTCAGTCAGGATAAGCCAGCTCTCTCACATTACTATGTAAAGACCCTTTTTAGATTTATCTCTAGTAAACAACTAGAGCATTATAAGGGCTATTCTCTAGTTCAGCATCTTAATTCTTGAATTATCATATTTATTTTGAACCTACAGTGTTAAGATTTTCAAAACTACAAGACATGTGAACTGATTCACTCCAGCTCTCAGCCATTCAGTATTTTCCCAGGTAAGAATCTATGTGGCAACTTCTTTCTTTAACCCTGGCATAAGGACATCTCAAGTGTTCTGAAACCAAAATGTGTTTTTCATCAAATTCTAGATAGTGACAGAAAACATTTTAGCTCTAAAAAAATCAGCTGCATGTGAGCATTTACGAAGGCTGAATCATATGAAATTACTGATACATGGCCACAAAATGGCTCTAGGTATATGCTAGTATCTATGATATGCCAACACAAAAAAAAGGCAATTTCAATTATTTAACTCAAATATAATCTGCATAAAACTGCAGAAATTCAACACATAAGTTAGCCTTGGTTTCATATACTGTAAAGTTCATAAGTAGGGATAAGCAAAGCATAAAAACAATAAAAATATATCAAATGTTATTAAGAAGTACCAATGTACTGCTACACAAGTTTTAAAGAACAAAAATATAACAACAGATATTCCAGAAAATATGGATGTACATAATTCTACTCATTTTTAGTCAACTTTACCCCTTTCTCTAAAACTATTGTTTTTATTATGCTAAATGAATTCTAAATTCACCTTCAAAGAAAATATCACCTAAAACCATAAGTAAAAGATTACATGAAAAGATGAGACAACAATAAATAAATATCTGTTGTAGTTCCACCGCCCAAATTCCTGTACTCTGACATAATTTGAGTTTGAACAAGGCTGACTCTAGCTGGGCTCATTACTGAAAATAAAACTGTATGTGATAAGAAACATAACAGGAAAGAAAGTGCAACTCCAACCTTATTTCATCAGAGGCACTGGTATCATCAGCACTAGTCCAAAATTCAGCACAGCTCTCCTGTAAGCCAAATTCTAGAAAGCTTCCTGTAGATTTCAGCAGCATTCCTGCAATGTCACTAAGGAAACAAAAGTAACAAAAACAACACAGAAGAAAAACTGCACCAAAACTGAATGTTTCAGCTTTTGATACAAGAGTATAAAAACAAGAATTTTATTTTAATATAAAAGTCAGGATTAACATGAAAAAGTAGAAATCTATAATATGCATCTTTGTTTTAATATTACAGTATTTCATTATAGACCATAAAATCTTAAACTATTTAAAGTATTATAAAAGCATTACTTCATTTTAAAGAAATGTTCAAAATGGTATAGTAAAATGCCTCAAATGTTAGGAAAACAAAGTAAATTTTTACAACTTTAAAAAACTTCCTTCTAGCCAGGCATGATGGTGCATGTCTATAATAATTCAAGAGGTTGAGGCAGGAGAATACCTGTGAGCGTGAGGCCAGCCTGGACTACATTGGGAGTTCAAGGCCAGCCTGAACTATGTAGCAAGACCCTGTCTCAAAAGTAAATAAATAAATATTAAATTAAGTTTAAAAAATTAAAATTTTCCTTTTTTGGCATCAATAAACATAAAATACTCTAAACTGATCCTTCACATTAAATATACAGTCTAAATACTAATGTTAAAATGAACACTCAAACATAAAAAAGGAAAACTAAATGAACATTGTAAAAATTCAACAACAGCATACTGGTCTGAGCAGCGTCAAGAAAAGGCACTTATGACCTAGTAAAAAGACAGCAGTGCTAGGTCTGCAGTCAGGAGAGAAAGGCAAAACCCAGTTGAAGGCACAAGGTTTCCAGACCAGAAAGCCCTACAGAGACCCTTGCAGGCAAAAGTAGATGTATACAACAGAATAACAGAAAGACAGGATCTGTTAGGAAGAAAATAGAAGAGAAAAATACATATAATTAAGGCTGAAGATGTATCAAGCAAGAGCATGTCTGTGAAAAATGAAACTGTCCAATGTGAAAGGATCAAGTGTTCACAGGGTGGTGCATAAGACTAGGAAAGCAAACTGGGGCTGTGCTGTGGGGGATCTTGGATGTCACACTAACTAGTTTGATCATTTGGTAGTCAAAGTAAGCAAGCTTTAAAATATTGAGTGGGAAAGGGATGATTAGAAGCATGCTGTTAAGAAGAGTATCACAGAAGGATATCAGAGTGGATTTATTATTCAATAGCTACATCTAGTATACAGTAAAGAGTAGTGAACAAAACAGATAAAAGCACTCCAGTGGATGGAGATAAAGAATAAATACAATTTTTAAAAATATATAGTATTTCAAGTTATTAATTAGTGCTTTGGAAGGTGAAAAATTAAAGAGTAGGTGGATAGAAAATTCAATTTTAAATATGGTGAGAAGGTAACATTTGGATAAAGACCTTATAGAAGTGGGGAAACAAGTCATGAAAATAACTGTGTCCAGGTAAAGGAACTAGCACATGCAAAGGGCCCAAGGCAGAAGCATTCCTAGGCTGTGAGAACTTAAGGGAAGGAAGCCACTGTGGCTATACACAGTAAGCACAGTAGAGTGGAGTATGAGATAAAGACAAAGACGTAGTGGGAAGTCAGACTGCATCCAACCTCAGCAGACATTGCTTAGACATTTTCACTAGATGGCTCACTGACATAACGTCTCATTGAACAAAATCAGTTTGGCTCTTGTGTTGAGAATAAACTACAGGAGATAGTAGGTAGACTCAGGAAGAGTCTTAACTATATACAGAAGATTGAAGTTAGACACATCTCTCTCACCATGTATTAAATTAATATCAAAATGGATCAAAAATCAAAACATTAAAACAGAAGCAACCTACAAGAAGATAACATAGCAAAATATTTGAAGTTAGAGACAAAGGCAAGGACTTTCTGAACAGAACTCCAAGTGCACAAGAAATACAGTAACAGCAAGAATCAACAGATGACATTAGATAAAATTTAAAAGCTCCAGTACAGCAAAGGAAATAATCAGTGAAGAAACAACCTACAAAATGGGGAAAAAAAAATTTTTTGCAAGCAATTCCTCAGAAGACTAATATCTAGAATATTAAAAAACTAAAACAATTATATCACTCAAAATAAAAGACTGAATCAAGAGAAGAGCAAGTGAAGTAATTATCAGAAGTAGTGCAGATGGCAAAGAAACATATGAAAACATTCGACTTCTCTGACCACCAGAGAAATGCAAATTAAAACAACTCTAAGATTTCATTTTACTCCAGAAAGAATGACAATCATCAAGAAATCAATAACAAATGCTGGCATGGCTGCAGTGAAAAAAGAACCCTCCTACATTGTGTAAACTAGTACAACCATTAGAAAAATCAGTATGGAGATTTCTCAAAAAAATAAACCTAGAAATCTCACTTGATCCAACTATTCTTCTAGGAAGATATCTTTCCCAAAGAGCTAAAAATATCACAAAAGTACATGCATACCAATGTTTACAGAAGCACACTTCATAACAGCTAAATCCTAGAAAATGGTTTATATGTCCATCAACAGATGAATGGATAAAGAAATGTGTTACCTATAAATAATGGAATATTACTTGACTATAAAGAGGGATTAACTCAAGACATTTGTAGGAAAACAGATACATCTGAAATAGGCTAAGTGAAATAAATCAGACATACATACTTAGATACAATATGATATCTCTCGTATGAGTAAGGCAAAGTACAAAATAAAGGATATAAGGATGAGTAAGGCAAAGTATAAGTAAAGAGCAATATAAAGGTTAGATATAAAGATGAGAAAGGCAAATAAAGAGCAAAATGAAAGACAGATAGAGGGAAATGGGAGATGAGCATTTGGCAAATAGGAAGGGGTCCAGGAGACTCAAGGGTGAGGGAAAGAAAAAGATGTAAGATGTGTCATGTATGTGTACCAAATGCTCACAATGAATGTAAACACTGTATGTCATAAACATGAACTAAAAGTAGTAAAAATAATAATGAAAATGGGGGAAGGAATTTAGAGGCAGAGGGAGGAAGGTGGGTGGGGAGGGAAAGGGAATTTAAAAAGGTTCAAGATGCATTGTTTACATGCATCTACTCCTTAAGATGAAGGTAAACTGCATGTTCTGTAAGCATGTAGTAAAACAACAGAAACAAGTAGGAGGGCTACTTAAGGAGCTACATATTAATACAACTTGGGGAAAGTAGTGGCATGGCCCATATCTAGATCTATCCTCAGGGACAGCCAAAAGGATTAGAAGTAGCAACATGATCAAAAAACAAGTCAGAGCTCCTTCCAACTACAGGCAGAACTTAGGAGAGAGTCTATGCTGTGACATGGCAGAAGGAATGAAGTATGTCTCTGGAAGGGCATAGAGGCCAGCCCAAAAGAAGATCAGGGAAACACCCTAGAGTATCTCAGGGAAAGGCACCTGAAGGCAAGACCAAAGCCATGCTCTAGGTAATCTGAAAGACAAGCAAAAGATAAAGACACAAACACTGACATAACATGATCTGTTATGAAATTAAGTATGAATGAAACTTTTGCAAGTTTTTTTCAATGAAGCTTGACAGGCTGGACACAGAAGGTACAAACAGAAAGAATGTCAGGCAAAGCAGAATTATGGGAAATTAAAGGAAAAGTGAAACTTGATGTGGTGGTTCACAGCTGTAATCCCAGTATTTGAGAGACTGAGGCAGGAGGATCATCGAGTTTGAGGCCAGCCTAGACTATATAGTGAGTTCAAGGTCAGCCTAAACTCCACAGCAAGGCTGTCTCAAAACACGAGGTGGGGTGGGGGAGAAGGGGAGAGGGGGAGAAGGGGAGAGGAGGAGGGAGAGGGAGACAGGAAGAGAGATGTTGAAAATGGGAACAAAGCCAACTAGGAAAGGGGATCATAGCCTGAAAGTCTAGGACTCAAGCAATAAAAGCAAATTCACTGCTTACTCAAAATAAAGATAGGATGGGAGAAGAACTGGAAGAATGGGCAGAAAAGTGGATATAAAATTCCCAGACATCAGGCAGACACAGACTGAGAAAGGGATGAGATTTGCTAGTCTGAAGAGTATCTAACATGGAAGCTAGAGTCCTAAACACGATAGGGAGGAGGGAAGAGCTTATGAGTTGGGTATGCATGCACTTATAAAAACAAGACAAAAGAAATAAAGCAGCTGAGGAGATTAGCAGGAGTCTTAGTGCCTACAGATAGCAGCAGGGTCCAATGCTCTCTCCCCAAGCAAAAGCAAGTCTGACTGAAGTGGCCACCAACTGAGCCCTCTGAACTACCCCTGAGCTCAATAGCCTGACTCAAAAAAGACACTCTTTTCCCTAAAAAGGCAGTCTGTCCATGATTGGACACCCACTACAAGAGCGCCCCTGTTTCTGTTCCTAGCCTTTCACCATACATAAAACAGTTCATGAAGAGAAGCTGTGATTGGATTATACTCTCCAAACATTCACCAAAAATATATACTTAGGTTCTCAATGTCACCACCAAGACTGAAACACACAGGTCTAGACTACACTTACGGACTTCAATTTTGTCTCCTTTTATTAAAAATAACAACAAAACAAAATCAAAAAGGTTTACACTAAAGCAGGATTTCTCAAGCTCAAAGCTGCCATTCTGGGTGATAAGAGGCCTGTCCTGTGCACCGCAAGATGTGCAGCAGCAGCCCTGGTCTCTGCCCACTAGGTATTACCAGGACCTTCCCCATCATGACAAGCACATACCTGAAAATATTGGCCAGTGTGTCTGAAGGGGGAAAAAAAATCACCACAGGTTGAGAACCATTGCTCAAAACTTGGGAAGGAGGGGTCACTTCACAGTCATGAGTGATTGTAATTTTCATGTAACTGAACATCCAAATGTGCAAAAGAGGATGGATAGGCAAACCAGGAAGAAAGTGAGAAAAGAAGGAACCCATGTACCAAAGCATAAGATTTTTACCAGAAAAGCTTTCCAGCCTGTGCTTCTCCTCCCCGTATGTAATGAGTTATTTCTTTGGTGAAATTCCATTCTTCCTCTAACAGATTTTTTAAACTATGGGATGCTTGAGGTAACTGCTGTAACATTTGGATCCAGCTTCTCATGTAATCAAAATATACCTTGAAATACAAAAGGAGACTTTTGAGAGTAGAATCCAGAACTCATGGCTTCATCTCTTAACATAAAAGCTATAAACCAGAATGGCAAAACTATGAAAGCGTGCAATACAGAGAAGTAAGATTGTTCTCCACTATCAGCTGATGTCTAAGCAATAAGTTTTAAAAACTGCAAAATTATTCAGCAATTTAACACATTATTCCCAACCCTCTAAATTGCTATGCAAATAAAACATTCACAATGTTCAGAAAAACAGAATGTAATAAAAAGCTTAGAAATGTGCAGTATGAACATATAATAAATTATTTTTAAGAGGTTAATATTTTGTTTACTTATTTTAGCTGCAGAGTTATACACTGAGGGGAGGAAATAAGTATACTATATAACCCCTTCCTAATACTCAGATTTTTATGATGAACTATTTTCAAGGCTGTTACATAAAAATTATGACTTATAACCACACCATCCAGTTATTTGAAGTGGAGGTCTATACCCACCCCAAATCCTACAAGAATAGTTTTCCAATCCCTACATTCTCATCTTATCTGCTGGTTAGGAAGTTTTACTAGCAGTTTGTCCCAAGACAGGATCACAGAAGCTATTACAAAATGTCCCTATCTATATTTTCTGACCTAAAGAGTAACTAGAATGGGTAACTGGGTAAAATATATTTGATCACACATTTTCTTCCTCAGAACTACGCAGACAGGACTCTACTACCTTCTAATACAGAGTGTGACGCTACCAAAGAGATGGAATTTTGGGGATTTTTTTTGTTGTTGTTGTTTTTTGGTTTTGGTTTTTTGTTTGTTTTTTTTTTTACTTTTTTTAGTGGGTTTCAAGAGAAAACTGTGTGGTAAGCACCATTTGATTGCCTATCCAAGAGCCATTTTCCTCTTCTTTCCTAACAGAAATACAGACTTTTACTGGGACTCTCAATTCTCAAACAGTCACTGTCTTCATCTTTCTGGCATACTACAGGACACAATTTTTAAACAACTGATAAGTTTCAGTTTCTTCATCTATGATTCTGATTCATGTACATCATGAATAGCAAGGTCAAAAGTCAACTCTACACTTTCCTAAGATAAGTTAGCAGTGAATTAGCAGTAATTCTCTTACCCCAGGCCTCTTCCATCAGACAGGCACACTTAAGAGCATGGAAACCACATGCAGGGAGAGGGGACATTCACATGCCTACTGTTCCTCATTCTGTACCTCTCATCTCCCCTTTTTCTCATTAAAGGACAAAAGGTACGGGGTATGCCTTTGGAAGTTACTTAAAGTTCAGAAGCAAAGAACTCTTATGTTGTTTGTTTGTTTTTTGGGGGGTGGGGGTTGGTGGTGGTATTAGGAACTGAACCTAGAGCCTCGCTATATTCCTAACCCTTTTAAAATTGTTTTTATTTTGAGGCAAGATCTCACTAAGTCACCCAGGTTGGGTTTGCAACATTCGATCTTCCTACCTCAGCCTTCCAGAGTGCTGGGATACAGGTGTGCTATTATCCATAATTTTCCATAAAAAATATAATTAGGGTGGTGTTGCATTTCACCACACCTTTTCAATAATAAAGACTTTTCTGACATAGTATTTCAAAATGCAGTCATTTTATACACTCAATTTTTATGTACTAAAATTATTTTTCATGATATGCCAGATATTACAAATTTCATTCCCACCACTTTCTTCCTTTTCTACTATTTAGACTGGGAAGCTGTTTAATATATGAATTCACAGCCTCCACTGAAAAATTACAAGGTCACACAACAGATCTGCTCAATAAGATGTGGGACCTCCAGGAGAGCTCTTACTACTCTCATAAAAAGCTTTGTGCTTGGCTAGAAAAGGATAGCACCTGGAGGTCTGTAGTCAGCTAAAGGCAGGACCCAGCAAGCTGTCAACCAAGGATGAGAACATCCCCAAAACAACACACAACCAGTTTACATTATTATTATTTCTTGTTATTCATCAACTTGCCATATTATGTGATCATCTACACATTTACCCTAGTGATTCTAACATGTGTTTGTTATACATTAATATATTACTACATAATATGGAAGTCAAAAGCATTTCAAGTAATAGCCCTGGCTCAAGAACTCAAGAAGCTTTTAATCTAACCAGGAAACCCTGAGATGAGTCTCTGTTTAAATGTTATGGGTATAGTACAGTTCTGATAACTGCTAATACTGTTCAAAGAAGGTGGGGATAAATGTAGGCTTAAAGGTTGAAACTATCAGATAAGCTTTCTGGAAAAAAAATAAAACATGAAAGTAAGCCTTTAGTGTGCAGATAAGGATGAAGAGGAGCATTTCTAGCAGGAAAGAATACAAACACTAGTCTGGAGGTTAGAAACACAGGGTAAGCACAACATATATGAAATGATAGGGGTTCAGAGTAAGAAATAAAAACAGGTCTATCCCTGCTACGTCAAACTACTTAGAAGTCCTCAAAATGTGCCAGGTTCTTCAGGGAACCTCTGGCTCATCTCTGAGACTGGGCTTCCTGATAGTAAGAACCCTCTGAATGTTCCTACACAAGGGAGCGGGGGACCCATCTCAGCCTACTTCTCCCTACCCCTGGATGGACATGTGTCATTCCTCACCAAACCGTTTCTTGTCCTTCTTCACTATTTCCAGAGATATACAAGCACCTTAGCACTTCTCCTGGAAATTAAAAAAATGGCTACTGACAGATGGATGAATAATCAATTTTGATTCTCTTTCTTGGCCTTAATTAACTGCTCTAAAATTAAACAATAAATTCAAGACTTGTGAAAAATGCCAACCTAAAAACCACTCAGGATTTTTTTTTTTAAATGCAGACTTAGAAAATAAAAAATGTAACATAGTATCAAATTCAAACACTGCTGCACTCAATCAGGAATACTTATGTAAGAAATATCTCTTTTTCTCCCGTACCATCAGCATCTTATGCAGATCTTCTTCAAATGCATCGATGTTGCAGTCAGTCTTCTCCAAGTTGTCAAGAACCTCCTGCAGCATGAACTGGTAGTACTGCTTCATCAAAAGGCCACCTTTCAGGACTTCTTTACACTCTCTCACGAGCTGCAAAAGACAAGGCACAAGCTCTGTTGTTCATGCGTACTGACCAGATGTGCTATCAGTTCTCACACATCCTCACTTACATCCTCAAAAAACTCAGGAAGAAGAACTCTGCCTCTGACAAAACCTCAGATAGTTTTTAAATTATTAATCAGTTTATTTCATGGAATACCTCAGTGGTCTCAAATGAGTAAAAACAAGAGAGTGAAAATAAAGGAATTTCATATTACAGCATGGATACATAAAAAATTGCTGCTATGATAAAATATATTCTCCAAATAAATTTATATTTATATTTATATTGGAGTAAGATTAATTTGCATACTGGCTTATAATATAAGAAATATAAGGGAAAAATCTTCTAATGAAAGTGATAAATTCTATCCAAAAACAAGAAATATAAGGGAAAAATCTTGTAATGAAAGTGATAAATTCTATCCAAAACATAATTAAGTTCAAATATATTAACATACCACAGAGCATGGTGGCTTTTGTAAGAATTTAGTATAGTCTACCTACTACAATCGGTGACTTCATCAATCATCAAGAAAGTCTAGTAACTGTAAAAGCAAGCAAATTATTCCTAAACTTATCTAATGAAATTAGATGGAAGTTAAGAGAAATAAAGCAAAAAGATGGACAAAACTGCAATGTGTCTGGTTCAAAAGACAAGGTTATAAAGGAGGAAGAAGGCTGAAGGAAGGTGATCTGGAAAGTGCTTTTCAATCATCAAATGTCAGGTTATGACATGTTCATATTCCAATCACAACGGACAGACAAGATTACACAGCCACCTTCATTTTCACATAAATAATCCATGACTCAAAAGAAACTCCAGGGCAGTTATTGAAAAAGGAAAGTGGCATAAACTTTCTGGATTCAAAAGTGGACTAAGACTTACCTACCAATATATTTATCAAAACAGTATGTTAAACATTTAGGATTAATAATTTATGATGCATCCATACAGTAGACTCTTGCAGCCACTGAAACTCTTGCATTGAAAAGTAATTAGAAAAAAGGGGGGAAAGCACATACATACATACTTAGCATACACTTTCTTACTTTTATATGTAGAAAGTATGTGCAGGAAAAAAAAGTGGATGGAAACAAATGCTCCAACATCAAAATGTTATAGTGCTTGCTGGTGAGTGGTTGGAAAATAGGGTGATTTTTATTTTTATTTGTGTTATTTTCTGTACTTTCCAAATTTTTCTAAAATAAAATGGATTACTTTTTTTTTTATTAATTTTATTGAGTTTATTGGTACATTTTAGTGATACAGTACAGTTACATTCATTGTTGGGATCATGTACCTTTACGTGGCAAGTCTTGATTCTCATTTTTTCCCCTTACCTCTGCCCTCCCTTCACCCCCTCCTCCCCTCCCCATCTACAAACACTTTATTTTCATCTTTTCATTCTCTCACATTTTTTTCTTTTCCCTTTTTGTTCTTCCCCTACGTATCACACCTTCCCTACACCTTTAGCTCCTTTCTTCAAATTTCTAAATGTCAGTAATCTTATTAGAATCTTATGCATTGTTGCAGAATATTCACACCAGGGAAACTATTTGGTATTTACACATGTGTGACTTATTTATTTCACTTAGGAGTATATCTTCAATATGTATCAAAATGGATTACTTTTACAGAGAGCAGTTCTTAAAGATTTTTAAATTATCCACATAAGAGAGCAATGATTACAGTAAAAATCTACTAAAAATGTACTGTTCAGATTATACACATATATTCCTATATTAAAGATGTCACTATAGGTACTTATAGCTGAACTTTGAATATATTTGATCCAAATTTTCTAACCTCTTTAGCAATATTACATTCATCTAAATTTTTTTTAATTTTTCAAGGTGTTTAACATAAATTACTATTTAATACTCACAAAAACACCAATAAAGTAAAAAAATAAAGGCAAAAAAGTAAACTCCACCTTGTTTTATACGGTTGTATTTCTGAAGTATCTGTTTTGTAGTGTTAAGTATTTTATTAGAAGTTCCCAAGTAACCGTTGCAATGTAGAGCATAGGTATAAAAGTCTTGCCAAAGCAGCCAGCAAGACAGTCACCAGGACAGGATGGAGAAAAGGAAGCAGAGCTAACATGAATACTGAGCTCTGGCTGGTGCTAGGTGAAGGGCCCCACTTCCAACTCACCTCCACTAGTCATCCTATGCTGCACCTAACTAAACAATCACAAATCCCTTTTGGTATCTGCTAGGTTACCTGATTCACCTGTCTTTCCTCCATCTGTGCTGCTCAGTCCTGTCATTCCAGAGTCCAAATAGCTTCTAACCCTGCAATCTCTAGAACAGTGGTGGCAAACCTATAGTCCACGTACCACAGCCAGCTACTCATCTCTGAAACCTCTAAAAGGTTTGTCATCACTGCCCTAGAAGATGGATGTGACAGTCAACAAAAAACACACCACAGCCAGGCGTGGTGGCGCACGCCTGTAATCCCAGCACTTAGGAGGCTGAGGCAGGAGGATCGCTGTGAGTTTGAGACCAGCCTGGGCTAAATAGTGAGTTCCAGGTCAGTCTCAACTACATAGTGAGACCCCCTCTCAGAAAACCAAAAAAGAAAACAACTTTGAGACCTGAAAATTTTTATTTTATATAATGATGGTGGTGAAGAAGTTAATACGACAAAGTATAAATTCAGAGAGTTTTTCACACTCACTCAATAAAACTGCATCCAGCCATTACTCAGCAGCCTCTCAAATACAAAACCTTTGGTAAAAAAATCTCACCTAAAACTAACAACTAGAATATCCTTACTGTTTAAACTAAACAACTGTTTAAGCAAGTAAAAACTCCAAACACCTCCCCTCTGCATACTCTAAAGACATTAATTTACATAACTTAAATACAACACTGCCACCAAAAAAAAGTCACTAAAGAACAAATTTTTTTTTTCCAGTCTTCGAACACTGAACAAAGCAGGCAAGGGTCATATCACCACCAGCTATTTTTATACTCTTCTGGAAAAGGAAGTAGGTAGGCTGAACCATAATCTTACGCAGATAACTTCTTATACTGTTCTAAAAAAGAGCACCTTAAATATACTAAAACATATTCATTTTCTACTATTTGCAGTTATTACAGAAAACAATCCTCAAAAAGGATAAGCCTGAAGACTAATGTAGTTAATTGCTAAAAATGTAAACAGTCTTTGAAACAAACCTGCTTGATACTCAAGAGAGAAGGCTCTCCAGCAGGCCTCTGCTCCAACCGTAGTTTCAGACACTCATGTATAACGTTCAGCAGGACTCGGCAGAGCACCAAGAAAGCAGGCTCAAACGAAGGTAGATCCATGGCCTTCAGCTCTTCCCAGGACACAGAACTGCATTTCTGCTCAGAGGAAGGTGGTGTCCTTGACAACTGCACATAATCTGAACCCCACATGGGATCTGGAAATTCGGAAAACTGACAAAAATTCAAGACAGAGATTAAAAGAGCACAAGGACAATATTCTAAAATTGTGGTTATAAACTACTATTCTCTACAATTTGCTGACAAATCAACAAAAGCCTGATTTTAAAGGGCAAAGAATCTTCAATAATTCAACATTTTCAATACAGACTCAAAAAGCTCTTAAGAGTATTTGAAAATCATAGCAAGAATAGAAACCCAAATAAAATACACAACAAAATAACAAAGTATCAAGTTCTTTTCAACATTTTGCATCATGCTTAAAAGGATCGGAATACTTTATTTTTAAGGTTAGCTACAGTACTATTCACCACTGTATCTAGACTAAGGAAAGAGAAAATTAATAAAATTTGAGAAAAGATTACAAAATCAGGATTTTGTTCTTCCTAAGCAGCCATTATGTTAAGATAAAAACTAGTGAGTTCAACCATTTCTTCTATTTGTTCTCCTGAGGTACACTTAAGGATGCTGATGAAAAAAACAAAACAAAACAAAAGAAACAGTAAGATAACATGATTTGGTACCATTCTAACTGTTGTTTGATGTTTCCTGGGCTCATTCTTTTAGTTCTCTCTCTCAAATTCCTTATTCCTTTCCCCCATAAAATAGAGGAGATTTAGAGGTTTTGCAGTTCTTAAACATCTGGCAACATTATCCCCAAAATCATAAAGATCTTATCTCCTCCTATTAAGAAAACTAAAATCATTTAAATTTGAAAACCTCAACTTATTTTCAACTTATAACATCATCAATTGTAGCTAGTCTGCCCACATGAAGTCACTGATTTCTATCCTCCGTGTCATTTAGTGAGCTTTTAACTGGTCTCCTCTACTCATATCTTGACCTTTAATTTGACAAAGGAACCTGAATTACCATCTCAAAATGAAACTCAGAAGTAATTACAACATTCTTGGAGAATCCACTCAAATAATACCTAACATAACAGTGGCTGGCATTTATATGGCAGTTTGTGAATATCTGTTGCATGAATATCCTTCAGACTCTTTCAAGCCTCCACCTGCCCACTCACTGAGTATGGTGCAGAGAATTTAGCCTATCATCTTAGCTCTCCCCAGCCCACCTCTCCTCTGTCCTCCCTCATAGGATTTCCGTAAACCCTCATGCACATGTGCACTGTGCCTGACCCTTGTGCCTGACCCTTTGCTGTGTGCCTGATTACCTCCATTCATTTCCCCATCTCAAAACCCTTAATTTTGCAAGGCTGATCTTATGCTACCTTTCGGATAACTTTTTTTACATATATAGTCCAACATACCAACTAAAAACAAACTGCACCCTGAGATCACTTTGATTTAATTTATAGAGATAGTATAATTGAATGACAAAAAAATCAAGGTTCAAAGGTTAGGAAATCTGGATTTGAGTTATTTAATTAGCCATGTGATTCTAGAAGCACTACTAGTTTTTCAGACTTGATTTATTTTAAAAACAGAGTTGGGCTGGGGATTGTAGCTCAGTAATGGAGTGCTTGTGTATCATGTGTAAGTCCCTGGGTTTAATCCCTATTACTAAAAAATAGTCATTACTTCCCTTATGAAGATTAAATAGAATATATCTATAGAAAAGTACTTTTAAAAATCTACTGCATGTGACATTTGTAAAATCACTACAATCAATGTGCTCTCCGTCTCACCACATTTGCTTTAGAGCAAATGCGGGTTATCACATCTAATGTCAGATTTGGTTTAACAATCACAACTAGAACTTTCGGCAGGCTCAAATCAAACTGCAAAAGAACCTTGGCTATGGACGTGGACTGCATTTATATGCATGACCTTCTTTAGGATGGCTCCCCATCCTTGTTTCTCACAAGGACACACAGTATGGCTGTTATCCATCTGTCATCTCCCCACTTTCTTCCTGTTGTAGACACTTGCAGCTCTGTTCAGGCCTCCATCTACTTTCTCCTCTATACTTGCACTGCCTTAATTCAAACTGTCTTTTCAAGTGTGTTTCCTGATTCCAACATTTCAATCCACTGACCTCACGATAACTCCCAGTATGGTTTTGTTCTAACTCTATTTCAACCACAGAGCTTCACAGTCACAACGAAGCACCAGGGCCTCTTATTCAGCCCCATGGTCTGGTCTCCATATAGATCTTGATCCTTATCTCCTACTGCCTCTTCTCCTTCACAATAGCTTCTTACACTTACCTAAGTTCAGCAAACATATCTGCACCTCTGCACAAATTAACACCTTTTGTCATCAGAGGGTGTGATTTACTGAGATGCCCTCTGTCTCTGGTGAACTCTTTAATCTCGATAGAGAGGCACTCAGACACCAACCTCTAACAAGTTTTCAAATAACATTTGCTTCAAATAATATTGTCTTATAGAGTCTTGCAAGTACTTCCTTGCTTGTAATTATCATTTCCACTATAATGTGTTATTTTTATCTATTTGATTTCCCCACAGTCATCAGTTCAAAATAATGAAGAATGTCTCTCTTATCTAAAACTCTCCAAAACTTAGCTCAGTACCTATTACATAATACATACCGATCTCCCATCAAAGAATCAGTGTCTCTTCTCTAGCTTCTCTAAGACCCCACACTAAAGAATGAAACATCTAACCCTATTAACATCTTCTACTTTTCAGAGTTATCAATGCACTCCTTAATGACAACAGCATTTACTGTAGTGACAGGTTGACAGGATCTGCAGTTTGAAAAGTTGATGCTGTGATTAAAAAATTTATATGCTTGGTATAACTGAAACACAATTACAATTATGTTTTCTTCTTAGTATAAAATTCCCAGTAACATTACTTGAAAAGAAAAAATTTCCTTTGCTTCTTAAAATGGAAGACATTTAACCCACAATAACATATAGCCAAGCATCAAATAAGTAATGTATTAGCATATAACCACTAAAACACTAACTTGGGGAATATGCTGGGTGTTACCACACAATAATCTGTAACAGCAATAAGGAGAATAAAATTAATTTATTCCTTTATAGTCATCATTAATTTCAATTAACATATAACATCCTTGGGCTACCCTAGAAGGCCAGAATTTCTAAAGTAGCCATATAATTTGGGGGGGGGTGCCAGGATCGAACTCAGGACCTTGTGCTTGCAAGGAAGACAGCAGAACCACTGAGCTAAATCCCGGCCCCCTAGTAGCCATATAATTTAAAAGTCAATTACTTGTGATAAACGTGGTCAGGATTAATACATCTCTTTAAAAGCGTTAGGTACTTTTTCTTTTCTTTTCTTTTTTCTTTTTTTTTGGCTTTTCTTGGTATAATTACATCAGAAAAAAAATGTTTAAAGCTCTATAGAATTTAGCAAACTTGTATATATTAGTTGGCATTAATATGGCAGCCTGTCAATGTCTGCTGCATGAATATCCTGCATTGAGGTGATACTCTTAAGTGAAATAAATAGGACATACATGTAAATACTGAATAGTTTCTTCAAACCTCCACCTGCCCATCCAAACTATGGCCCCAAGAACTTAGACTGATATCCCAGCCCTCCTCAATTCAGTCCACACCATGACTGTGACCAACACCTCTCTAACAGTAAAGAGCTCAAAGAATGGTTCATTTACCTCCTCCAAAAACTACATAAAGAATTATAGCAGAATCAAATGAAAAGTGGACTGGAATACAAATCACAAGGCAGGAAGAAAAATACTAAAGGAATTGACAAGTTGTAAAACTACAAAACTTATACAGGCTAAAACTACATAATAAATAAGTTACAGACTATAAGTTCTAAAATAAAGTATTTATATTTTTTTAAAGTACACTACAAAAGAAAAATCTGGATCTTCCATTTCAAATTATTTCATAAAACCAGACTGGGAAATGGGGTAGTGTGGTGCAGCAATGTAATATCTGCTACTATTTTATTGCAGTGAGAAATACAGGGTTAAACCTCTGATAAATCCGGCCAAACCATCAGGACTCAATAATATAAGGACAATAATAAAAATCTGATGTAACCACATCATAATCCCAATGTAATGTTGTGTGTACTTGATCCATAACAAAATTCCTGTGGAAGGCAGTGATGTGCAAAAATTAAAACGGCCTAGAAACTTCTGAAAAGAATAAATGGAGATAACTGCCCTGCAAGATGCCAAAGCTCACTAATAAATCTACCTTATTTAAAAGAGAAAAGTGCAGACACAGTAGTAAACAGATCAAAAGAACACAGAAACATATTCAATTACCTCTGATAATTCAGTTTAAAAAAAAAAAAGCTAGGGAGCAGGTTAAATTGGAGAACAATGAATTACCAAAAGAATATTACCAGCAATTAAAAGTAATTATATGCTTATCACTGTATCACATCATCACAAGGAATCCTATTTTACATCATATATACCAATTTTAGGAATTCTTGCCTGCTACAGGAAATCAAGTATGTATTGAACATATATACTTCCAAGAGATTTCAAAAGTATTAAAACCTAAACAAAGAGCAATACACTAGGTAAAACATATAAAACTGCCATTTTAGTCAGCTGAAAACGATCAAATGTTGGCAACTTAGTATAGGTCAAACTAATAAAGAATTCTGGGAGGACAATTTCCATTACACCCCATAAAAATAAAGAGCAACTAGGATAGCAAAACCAGCTACAGAACACTAGGTGGCAAGGGGTATTCACAAACCCAACAAGAAACGTAAACAGTGAACATTCTATGACCCAAATGGAACAGCAGTGTGCAGGGGAAGCATAGGAATTCATAGACTGACTAATGTATAGAAAGGAGTAAATCTCAAAATCATCAATTTATATTGAAAAGGAAGCTCAATGCATTTAACCAAAAACATCAGTGAGACTGGGAGTGATTTGGGCACAAGTTCATGAGTGATGTCAAAGGGCTGGCAGTAAAGTCAAAGGGGCTAGAGTGGTTTAGGCTTGTAAATGCTTAATTCCAGCGCCCCAAATTTCCTGTCAGGGCAAAACGTCATACCAAGAAAGAAAAACTGCCAGAGTGAAATCCAACTGACCAGTAAAAGACAACAGAATTAAATAGGAAAGAGTCCAAACAGGAAGACTGCACATTTCTCAGCACCTCAGAGAGAAACCTCAAAGTCATAATCTAAACACTTGCCTAACTCCTTCTCTCCTTAAAGTTAATGAAAACAAATAATCATGTTTTAAAATGAGCAACAAGAAAGACTGTGGGAATCTAACACAGGGTTATTATAAGTAAAGAGAAAAGAGAGTAGAATGATCGCACAGACAATGAAAATAGGCAAGATATGTCTGCTGTCAGATGGGAACTGTAGTCCAGTTTTCAATGAGCTAAAAGATATTAAGAAAATCACAGAAAATACAGAAGAACAACAGGAAGTAACTTCTAAAAAACTTTTAAATGATTTCAAAAATAAATTAGAATAAACACAAAAGCAAAGAAACAGACTAGACAAGGCTTTCACAGAAATACAAGGTTAAAAGGAAGAATCAAAATAAAAAGATACAAAAACAAGAAAAAGATTTGAAAGAAGCAACACAGAAGAAAGGCAAAGTGCATACAAAATACAGTGGACACTTGACTTATATAAACTCAACCAATTCCCAAGGGTTGGTTGTAACTAAGTCAATACAACTGAGATATGGATGTTTACCTAGATACACACTCTAGATAACAAGAGGCAGATGAATCTTCCATTAACCTAATTAACCTAAGTTGCTTGTATGTCAGGCCAGTTGTAACTTGAGGCTCTACTGTATATAAGTGGTGGTTCCCAAAGAAAATCAAATTCATAAAACTCGAAAATCTTAAAATTATTAAGAAACTTAATTTAAATTTTAAAAAAAGGGGAACCGGGGATTTAGTGCAGTGGTTCCACCCGCCCGTCTCACAAGCGCAAGGACCCAAGTTCGATCCCTGGTACAAAAAAATAATAATAAATTAAATTTTAAAATAAAATTTAAAAGGACCAAGGATTTGGCTGAGTGGTGCCACTACTTGCCTCACAAGCACAAGATCCTCAGTTTGATCCCCAGTACCAAAAAAAAAAAAAAGACTGACAAAAATCAAACCAACCC
>NW_022900926.1:42266495-42269827 GCF_012274545.1 Fukomys damarensis
CTCCGCTGGTCAGTGTACTTTCTGATCTTATTATGCAACCACCCCAACTCAGCAAGTCTGACTGCCGTGTCTCGCAAAGACCTGTTGAGGTTTGCCTAAAAAGCAAGCAAGCACACCAAAAATTAACAAGCAACACTAGAATTTTCCTCAATCACTTGTGCTCTTGATTCTATGCTTGGATATCACCACTTTCAATGTGAAAGTTAAAAGTAACTAACATTAAGGGCCGGGGATCTAGTTCGGTGGCACCACGCCTGCCTCACAAGTGCAAGGTCCTGAATTTGATCCCCAGTAAAAAAAAAAAAAAAGACTGACAAAAATCAAACCAACCCCAGAACTACTATTAAAAGTACACACTGTATATTTAAAAATATCAAACTGGAAAAAAAAAAACCACATAAGAGTAGCAGAGTTTAAAGAAAAAGAACAATCCTTTAGATATTCAGCAAACCAAGGCTCTTATAAGTGGAGACAAAAAAGTGCACTGGCAGACTTTCCAACCTAATATTTCAGGCTAAAAACAATGAATAATAAATTAACAAATTAAAAGTACACACTGTATATTTAAAAATATCAAACTGGAAAAAAAAAAACCACATAAGA
Source organism: Fukomys damarensis (assembly GCF_012274545.1). Classification (NCBI taxonomy): domain Eukaryota; kingdom Metazoa; phylum Chordata; class Mammalia; order Rodentia; family Bathyergidae; genus Fukomys; species Fukomys damarensis. The sequence goes on from NW_022900926.1 coordinate 42,267,099, forward strand.
GTAGCAGAGTTTAAAGAAAAAGAACAATCCTTTAGATATTCAGCAAACCAAGGCTCTTATAAGTGGAGACAAAAAAGTGCACTGGCAGACTTTCCAACCTAATATTTCAGGCTAAAAACAATGAATAATAAATTAACAAAAGGAAAGAAAGTACGGAACAAAGATTTTATGGCTAGCCAAACAAATTTTCAAGTAAAAATATGAACTGTTAGGTATACCTAATAAGTAAGGGAATGAGACCTCTCCAAGGAATCTACTAGGGGACAGGTGTCACACAAAAATGACTCAAGATTGGGATACAAAATTACATGGGCCTTTTAACAAAAATGAAAAAACCTATTATTTTTATCTCTATAAAAATCTTTATCCAAACACACACACGCACACATACCTATAGAACCAAGAGTGAATGATCAAAGTAGGGAAGACAATACTGCCAATAATGGCTATATGAGCCAGTGTAGGGGTGCAAACTTGTAATCCTAGCACTCTGGAAATTGAGGCAAGAGCACTGCAAGTTCAAGTGCAACCTGGGCAATGTAGAGACTTAATGAGACCCTGCCTCGAAATAAAAAATAAAAAGGGGCTGGATGTAGCTCTGTATAAAGGCCCTGGTTCAATTCCCAGGATAAGAAAAAAAAAATGATGATGATGATGATGATAATGGCTATATGATCTGATACTATAAAAACAACTACAAAAATGTAGGGAGAAGCCAGGCATTGTGGTCATCACCTGTAATCCCAGCTACTCTAGCTGAAGCAAAAGGATCACAAGTTTGAAGTCAGCCTGGGCAACATGGTGAGATCCTAACTCAAAACAAGAAAAAGAATCTGCAACAAAAGTGTTGACACACCCTAGTGTTTCATTGGAAGTAAAAGAAAATCACTTAAAATGAATACCTAAAGAATAAATGGATTGGGCCCAGGATTTAGCTCAGTGGTGCTGCCGCCTGCCTCGCAAGCGCAAGGTCCCAAGTTTGATCCCTGATAACAAAACAAACAAACAAACAAACAAACAAAAGAATAAATGGATAATTCCAAAACTGGAAAATAAAACACAACATCCAAAAAAGGGAGAGGAATGGGTAAAGGTATTATGGAAATATATCAATATAAAGATAACCTTAAAGGGGAGAAAATAAATCCATCTTTAATACTATAACAAAATTGCATATCTCAAAAAAGCTATACTAAAATTTTAAAAATGAAAAGATGAAACAATTTTTCTAAACAACAAAAACTATTCCTATGATAACTTAGACATCTATGAAAATATATTATTGATTTTTTAAAAAACAAGTATTTTCCATTAGTTCATAAAAGATGAATTTTTGAAACCAATGTTTAAGTTTGTTTTTTCTCTTTAAATCTATGAATGGATAAACCTGTGGTGCAGCTGTACAATAAAACATTGTTGGGCCATAAAAAAGAATAAAGCACTGATATATATCACAACATGGATGAGCATTGAAAACATTATGCTAAGTGAAAGAAGCCAGTCGCATAAGACCATATATTATATGGCTAGATTTATATGAGATGTCCAGACTAGGCAAATATAAAGAGACAAAATCTAGGTTAGTAGTTTCTTGGGGTTAGAGATGGTGCCCAGAGGAATTTTGGAGGCAACAGCTAACAAGTAAAAGAACTCTTTCAGGGATAATAATTTTCTAAAATTAGGTAGTGAGGATGGTTTCTGTGGTGATGGCTGCACAACTCTAAAAACAGAAAACTACTAACTTAAATGAATAGCTTTAAGTGGTGAATATAATGATATATGAATATATCTCAATACATCTATTATTTAAAAATACAGCAATGAAAAGCACCTAATTAGATATCTAGTTAATGGCATTAGTGGCATAGCCATGAGAAGAAATATTGCAAATGTCTTAAAAACACAGAAATTTTGTTGTATTGCTAGAGTTACGCCCTGAAGATGAACAAAATCAAAAGCAAATTGCTTTTCAGTAACTATATTGTTGGTGGTGTTATTCTGAGACTGCTGTGTGTTTTGGAATACAGTAAGCATCTGACTCTAATGCTATCATTCTCATGTCACCATAAACTGAGAAAGGAGCATGTACGCTGCTAGTCAGCTCCAGCCAGTGACTACTGTTGGAATGTGCACCAGTGCTGACTGACCTTCCAGTATTTCTAGGAAAACCACAAATTCAGACTTTTATGTGAAATTTTCCCATTTTTAAACACTAGTCCCTCCCTAAGTTAATATATACCCGCCCTCAAACACCATGTGAAACCAACTCTTACTGTGGGAGGTAGTATACTGTGAAAAGCTTACAAGTTTTGAATTCACATCCTGATTTTGCCACTTACTGGATATTCAATTTAAGAGTTATTTGACCTTTCTTCTTCCCCTAGTTATATCTCAAGTGTTCAATTAATGCTAGCTACTATTCTTAACATTATTGTCACAGTTTTGTTACAAGGGATCCAGTTCTCCACTGAAAGCTGACGACCTCTGTCCTACTGTGATCTTACATCAGTTTGATTCAGCTGGCTTACCAATCTCAAAACTCTCGAAACTCTCAATGTAGCACTCAATTTCTACTTTCCTTCAAATAAGTCTGTTTCAGAAAACTTCTAGGCAAATGAGCACTTGTATACTTGCTAGTGTGTCATTCAATAAAAAGTTCTTGGAATTGTATTTATATCAGACAGGCAATGATTGAAGCAACTCAAAAATTAACTTTTTTTTTTTTTTTT
>NW_022900926.1:42270158-42281711 GCF_012274545.1 Fukomys damarensis
AGGGTCTCACTATGTAGTTGAGGTTGACCTGGAACTCACTATGCAGCCCAGGCTGGTCTGGAACTCAGTGATCCTCCCGCCTCAGCCTCCCGAGTGCTGGGATTATAGGCGTGTGCCACCACACCCCACCAAGCATCTTGGAAGTTTTTGTTTCTTTGGAGGGGGGGGGTACCAGGGATTGAACTCTGGACATTATGCTTGTGAGGCAGGCAGCAGAACCCCTGAGCTAAATCCCCAGCCCACTCAAAAGTTAACTTTAATAGCTACATAGTAAGCACAGATCATGAAGGCAGAAGGGGAGGGAATACTGTAGCCAAACTGACATCTTCAGTGGCTGACTCAGAATCGCACTGGTGCTAGCCTAGCTAATATATGAGTCATACAGTACAGATTTGTTTGAAATGTTATTCTTTTTAAAAAGTCAGTCTTTTGTCCTGTGCTGGGAGATTCTAATTTGTCTCACATCCAAGGAGGACAAAGGTGTGCCTATTTTAAAAGTCCATGGGTATGCTGATGTGCAGGCAGAGTAGGAAACTAATGGTGTAGTCCAAAATCGGGTATCCCAGAATCCTAGGTTTGAATCCATCTAACAATGTCATGGTGCTGTGATTTGGAGCAAATTTTCTCCTTTCTCTCTAGCCCAGTCTCCTTTTCGTAAACTATAGAAATATTATGATCTACCTCATAGATCTGTTCAGTCTAGCAAATGGTAACACTTAGTGGTAGAAGTTAGTAGATAGTTCCTAGTTTCTACATGTTCTGTTCTCTCTAAAAATAAAGGGCAACTAACTTCTCCAGGGTTTCTTGTGATTTTTAGAGAAAAAAACAGCATAATTTTTCTTTGGCTTCAATGACAAATAATAGTTTATTGGCCACTAAATGCATAGTAATTACATGGTCAATTCTAATTCAAAAGAAAGCAATTCAGTTAAGCAAAACATCTTATTTGTATTTGAGGTAATATGTATGATAAAGATTACAATAAAATACACTCATTTTTACCTTTCTCCCCTTCTAAAAATATATAAATTTCACAGAGAATGCAAAAAATGTGCATAAAATAACCTTATCACAACATATAATTTAAGTATTTTTACGAGTATTTAAACTGCAAAAACCTATATGACAACACAATATAATTCAGGGAGTGTGCATGCACAACACACCCCAGAGATTATGTCCCTGAAATGGAAATAAAAACAAAATCTTAACTTTCCCACTGAGTTAGTTATAACTTCAGAGTCTCATCATTTGTTAATTTGGATTAATCTCCAATACAGTACAGAAGAATTTCTACTTCAGGTATTACTTTCACTATTTGACAAGCACTTAATATTTTATGAACCAAAACTAAAAACATAGGCTTCAAAAGTAAACAATCTAAAGATAATTCTAAATAAACAGGCTTCAACTCATATACTTTATAAGATTAGAATTCGAATCTGCTTTTTTCTCTAACAAAGATGACTTCCTTTGTTAAATCGCAATTGGTCAAAGGAGCACAGCACAGCTTCTTCGGAGTTCCAAACCATGGGTAAACTACTACCCTTCAACACGAGTTCCAACAGAAAATGCAGGCTTGCTCGTGCTCTCTTTTTTTTTTTCTTTTTTTTGGTGGGTATTGAGCACAGGGTCTCACGCAGGCTAGGCAAGTGCTAAGCACTAAACTTCCTCCTCAGTCCCTCACTGTTTTCTTGTTTTAACAGATCTAAGGATGCAAAGCATGGTAGTCCCATTAATAATACTCATTAATTCCTACAGTCTGTTGAGGACAGAAAGATGACTGAGGAGGGCAGGCAAAGCAGTTTACAGGAAGCCAAAACGCATGCCCTATTCCTTGCCCTCACCAGAGGCCTGTCCTATGAAAACCACTGTATTAAAGATGAGACCACACTACCATAGCTGTGCTGTTCATATTACTTCAAAAATAGGTTTCAAAATAAAAATTAAACATCAATCCTGTCTTGCCCACACATATCTGGATAGAGTTAAACCACTCTACCCAAAACACGGACAAAAGTTATTTACCATTTGAAATATACGACAAATCCTTAAGACATATCTGTTGCTTTGCTCTATTGTTTCTGAAATCTATAGTATGATTAAAATCTTAGTGATTCATAGACTCAACGAGGGAAAAAACTAATTTGATCTAATAATGTTATCAAAAAAGACTCACATAATTCACAAAGTTAAAGTACTATTTAAAATTACTACAAAGTTGATTCATTTGATAAAGACCTTGTTATATCTGTGTGACCATTTGACCCCCATGTCCTAAACGGCTAATGATCTGGCCATATGAGTACAAATAACCTTGCAAACTGAGTCTCTTTAGATGTTTCTCAGCTTAAATGCCTTCTGTTTTGTTTTTCACTCCAAAGCAAGCCAGACTATATATAATAAACTGAAATTTTAAAAGTTAAAATGACAAGTACATTGGATATATATATGTGTATATGGCTGCTAAAATCATGAATTTGCAGACTGACACAGGTACGAGGGCTCTCACAGGATTGAGTGGTTTCATTTCCAGCCAGTAGAAGACAGGATGCAACTCACCAGGAGATAAAAACAGTCCTCTCAAGAACAAATATTCTACAATATGGCCCTTTCTAGTCTTGGCCCCTTAACAGCAACGAACTTCAGAGGTGTTGCACTATCTAAATCAAAGCTGTACCATTTTCAAGCCACTTCCTCTAGTGAACATGAGGCTTACAAAAATCTTCACATACCGAAACACACATTTAATAATAAAGATTGTCCTCAAATTTCTATCATCTATCCTGAGCACTTTAACCTTCCCAAATAGTGTACACTTTTACCCTTTGGTCACTTTTATACTTCCCTACAGTTCACAAGATCTCTTTAAAATGCCGTAACCCAAACTGGACATGCCACTCAAAAGTAACCAAAACTGGACATGCTATTTCAAAGAATAAAGACTGTATCTGTGACCTTGGACACCATGTTCATTTAAAAATACCTGCGTTTGATGTTGACTCTTTTACTGACTCACCCTTAGTTTGTGCTTATCCGATTGTGGCTTTCCTCTTTCTGTATTCATACCTAACCTCTCCACCATCCTCTATTTATATGTTTAAACTTTTTCCCTCTACACAATACCTGGTACTTAATTCATAAAATTTCATACAGTTCTCACAAGTCCACTTAGCACAGTAGTTTATATTGATATGATGACATGAAATTTATAATAACTGCCACTTATGACTTACAAATATCAAGATATGAAAGTATATAGTAGCCTAGTACAACTACTACGGAAATCAGCATGGAGATTACTCAAAAAACTAAAACCAGAAACCCCATTTGACCCCACTATTCCCCTTCTAGGTATTTTCCCAAGAGTTAAAGACATATTACAGTGATATACCCATGTCAATAGCAGCAAAATTCATAACTGCTAAATCTTGGAAGCAGCCTATTTGTGCATTAAAAGATCAATGAATAAAGAAAATATAGTATTTATACACAATGGGATATTACTCTGCCATAAAGATAAACTTGAATCATTTGTAGGAAAATAGATACATTATAAGTCCATTATGTTGAGTGAAATATATCACATACACAAGCTTAAATATTGCATGGTTTCTCAAACAAGAAACCCAAAATATAAATAAAAATCAAATTAAAGATAGATAATAAGAGGTAGAGAAGTAGATCTTTCTCAAATGGGAAGAGGATCAAGAGATGGAGGGAGTGAAGAGGGAAGACAGTGGAAGGAAATGAAAAAGGGAATTAAGATGTATTATATACATGTACCAATTCCCCACAAGGAACGTACACATTACTGCAAACATGTACTAATAAAAATATTTTAAAAATAACACATGTTCTAATTTACAATAAATAATGGAACTAAGGACATCATCACACTCTTGTCTACTAAAACCTACCTCCACTGGATGATCACTCTTAACCAGTGCTATACGTGCCCTTTGCAAGGAACCATCCATTAGTTTGTGAAGTCGTAAAATTAACTTTCTTAACCCCATCTGCTTCAGTGCTTTGTCTACAAATGGTCTATAAATAGAAGTCAGACAATGTCTACTGAATCCTGCTTCTGTGCTGTAGTCTGCTGCTCCCCAGCCCACAGGCTCCTCTTCAGACTCAAGCCTCTCAAGCTTCCTAGATGCACAGTCTTGCAACTGAACATCCAAACTGTTGTCTGTGGACGTCCTCATTTCTGGTACCCTTGGATCAGAGATTTGTTCTTCTTCACTTTCATCCATACTACTTTCCAACTCTTTTAATTCTCCCTCAGTGTCATCACCTTCATCTTCTGGATCATTACCTTTGGATGGTCGAGGGGAGGGGATTTCAAACACTGGCCAGCCAATATCTGATAAATTCTGGATGCCCAAAACAGTACCCATAATCCTTAATTTCTGATTTAAGTCTTTTGTGATGTTTAACCACAAACAGAGTGCCTGCACCCTGTCCTGGAAGTCTTTTGCAGCATATTTTTCATAGTCCTTTTGGAGAGCCTGCAATGATGGATAAAGTGCTTCTATATACTCTAGCAGCTCCATTATCCGTTTCACCTGTTCAAATGACACCCTCTGGTGCTGGAGATGCTCGTGATATGTTGAGTAACCCACACTCTTTGTTTCATAATGGGCTTTGCATGGCCCTTCTATTGAAGTACCATTGAAACTTGCTCCATTTCTAATAAAGGGAAAGCTCCCATAGTTAACTTTGAAAGTAAGGATTTCGTTGATGATATCTGGGATGGCTTGACGGGCTGTATATAAAAAGAGATCCTGATCATTAATGGTCCGTCCTGCATGCCAGGCTTGCAGCTCTAACCAGATCAGTTCATTTGATCGGTTAAACCAAAATGCAGATGTATTTTCTTGTCCTCTTTGTTCCCTGTCCTTCTTCTTTGAGACTGAGGTAAGCTTTAGCAAAAGTCGTAATGTTTCAAAAAACTTTAAACGATCTGCTGGACAGTCAGTTCTAGAAGTCTGGCGTGCAGTTCTGGCTATAGGCATGGGTACAGAGACAGGAATCTTAGCATTGCTACAGCCAAGGCTGAGGTAAGGCTTATTGAGATCTACATCTGGAATTGATTTTTTTGGCAAAGACCCACTGACTGAGTCTAACATGAACGAGCACTGTACATTTTTCTTATGATCACGTTCTGTTGTTCTAAGAGTTGCTCGGATCTTTTTTTCCTGCTTATAGCTGTAGTCTTCCACATTCTCTGTTTTTCCAGTGTCTTTATGTGGAGGCTGATTTGGTGCATTCATTTTTTCTATTAAAAATAAAAACAGAACATTATATAACTCTAAAATATGAAACTACTCAATATTTTCAATAAAATTGATATTCACGTGTACTTATATTTCAAACTGTTATTGTGAAAAACATCATGATGAAAATGAAAGGAATCAAAACACACATGCAACATTTTACTCTAAATTTTAAAAAAGATTGTATCCATTGTCCCTGCCATCATATAAGTAATCACCTTCAATTTAAGAAGAAAGGAATGTCATGGAAGATCTGAAAGAAGCCTGAATGAAAAACATACCTAGTTCCTATCTTGGTCATGAAATGGATGTGTTAACTTTAGACCAAATCAGTTCAACTTGTTGGGACCATTATTCAGTAAGATTAGTTTCATTAAAAAGGCGAAAGACAGTTGATAAACCAAAAACTATGACTTTAGTTTATTTTATTCCTTGATTTCTTTTTAGAAACAAATGAGTGGTAATATTTTTAATTTAACATTACCATAAGTGAAGACAGAGTAAACTCCAGTGTAATTTCCTTAGTGTGATTTTATGTGTATGTAAAATCCATCAAACTTAATGCAAAGAAATGCACATTTCCTACAAACAACTAATTCTATTCATTTAATTCCAAGTTCTGGAAAGAACACATGCACATCTTCCTTTTTGTCTAGCAAGACACACTATAACCAGCTATGTATCTTACTAAATTACTTTCATTTTATTGCTTCCTAAAAACAACCACCTCTGGAGTGCGAAATAGGAAGAAAAGGGCTAAAGGTGTAGGGAAAGTGGGAAGGGTAGGGGAAAGGAAATAAAGGAAAAGAAAAAATATGAGAAAATGTAAAAATGGAAATAAAGAGTTTGTAAATGGGGAGGGGAGGAGGAGGTGAAGGGAGGGCAGAGACAAGGGGAAAAAATGAGAACCAAGAACTGTCATGTGAAGGTACAGGATCCCATTAATGCATGTAACTGTATTGTAGCTGTATTGTAGACCTAGATTGTACCAATAAACTCAAAAAAAAAAAAAAACCCTCTGGATTCTCTTCTACTTACTTGAGTCATTCTTTTTTAGCTACCCCCCCACACTCAGAACTTTGTATACTCTATAAAATTTTAATGTTTCCTAAAGTTCCAATTTTCAATCACTTCTAGTCTTACTTTGCTTCTCCCAAGTGATCAGCATTAGTATCACCCAACATAAAGCACCATCCCAATACGCAGAACATACCTCATTTCACCAAAGTTACAGTAGACAGTTTTCCATATCTTAACATTTTTAAGTCAAAATGTTACATAATCAATGGTGATTTTTTTTTCTTACGCACATATTCACAAATATATGTAATGTATAAGTATATATACTTTTAAGTATATATTTCATATATAAGTATTAAAGACTCTTAGGTGGGCATGTTGGTGTATGTCTATAATCCCAGCACTAGGGCAGCTAAGGCAATACAATCACCACAAGTTCAAGGCCAGCCTGGGCTACAGAGTTAATTCAGGACCAGCCTAAGCTACATAGTGAGAGCCTACCTCAAAACTAAAATAAAATAAAACGAAACTATTAAAGATACTTTAAATATATAAAAAGTCTAAGAATGGTGTCATCAATTATAAGCATTTTTCTTCTCAGTACACAACATTACAGTGTTTTTAGAAATAACAGAATAGGGTATATTTATTTATGAGTTAGCAGAGTAATTATCCAAAATCAATGCACCTTAGAAAACTTGTTTAAAATCAATTTATCTCCTAATCTATTTAAAATAAGGATTTTAAAACAAATTTTCCTAAAATCACTGAAAGCCTGGTTTACCTTATATTGAATATAATTTATGATTTATCAAAAAGGATTTGTCTATAGGGATTTTGTTACATTTTAACTTTTTATTTTGGTACCAGGGATCGAACTTGGGACCATGCACTTGTGAGGCAGGCAGCAGAACCACAGAGCTAAATCCCCAGCCCTACATTTTAGTATAAAAACTACTGTTGCTATTAACCCTCATTCATAAAACAATTTGCCTAGGCCAACATTTAAATTACTTCCTCTTTGTTTTGTCCAACTCTGTGTTATGTATACCTTCACTAACAGAGCACATACATACATTCCTTTCTGTTTAGTTAAGCAGTGATATTTTGAAAAAGAAAATGCAACGAGTTTTCAAATTTCAAGACATTGAAAATACTATTTAAAAATATCAATCATACTATACTTTGTTATTAAGAAAACAGAATACTACATATACTGTATTGCCATATAAAACCACAGAAAGAGAACGAATGTAGTTTCTAATACACTAAATTTGAGGTGCTCGAAGGACAACCTGTGGAAATGTCTGAAGATCACTAAAATACAGAAGTTGGGATCAACACAGAAATTCAACAATGTGAATTTGGAAATCATAATATATATAGATATTATCTCATGGCAGCAAAGAACATAAGAACGTTCAGAAAAAGTATGCAGAAGGGAGGCACTGAGGACCTAGAAGAGAGTGTTGTATAATTAGTATGAAAAGAAAATAGTTTTGAGGTAAATAAAAAAAAAAAATGAAAATCAAGACTTGCCATGTAAAGGTACATGATCCCAACAATGAATGTAACTGTACTGTATCCCTAAAAGTACCAAAAAAATCAAAAAAAAAAAAAAAAAAAAAACTTCTGTAACAAAAAAAATCAGTTTTGCTAGTTTAAGATTTTAGAACTTAATCATAAAATTTAAGTGGTACACTATTACTGATAATGGCCACAGAGTATCTGCATATATTAGTACTTTTTAATTGGAAAATAATAGTGAACAGTGAAGAAACATATATAATTTATTCACTCTCTATGATTTAAAGGTGCTATGAAAAGCAGATAACTGGGACTAGCTGGGATGACCTAAATAACCACTGAAGACTGGCCATAAACATTACGCTCAAATCTATTACATTTACCAAGTGGAAAAACCATGTGAGATAAAGCTTCTCAGCCTAGATCTTTATGTTAACAATTGAAAGGATCTAAGAGGGAAGAAAGGTCATAATGCCAATTTTCTTCATAGACATAATCTCATTTTAGCAGTCCTGAAAAATTACTGTTTATAGGCCAAACCAAATATACACAAACTTTGTTAAAGCTTACCTTACAGCACACAACAGAGATGTACTACATAATTTTCTGAAATTTGACATAAAGCAGTAATTCAATATTTGTGTGTACAGTATGTATAGGGAAAAGCAAAGTGGGAATTAAGCAACATGGGATAGAGAGCTTCTTTTTCTCCCCCCAAAATAAAAAATGATGGTTTTGGAAAAAAGAATAAAAATTAACACTTCTTAAATGATGATGTAATTCAAGCTTAAAATAGATTTAAACCTCATCTAGACTACTGTGCAAGTATATACATATACTGTATATATACATACACACACAAATATAAAATTAGTCTATCTCTAGGGATGGCAGTAGCTCAGTGGTATAGCACCTGCCTGGAAAGCTCAAGGTCAAGTTCAATCCCCAATTTTAAAAAAATTATTCTATTTCAACAATAACTATATTTTTCAGATAATGTACATATGGTAGCATGAGTAAACACACATTATTTTTTATTTTTTTGGCAATACTGGGGATTGAACACAGGGTGTTCTACCATTGAACTACATTCCTAGTCTTATTTTATTTATTCATTTTTTTGGTACCAGGGATCAAACTCAGGACCTTGCCTGTACCTAGCCCTTTTTAACACATTCATGGTGGGGTTGTAATTCCATTTGTCTCACTACAGGTTGGCTGTGATTTGAATTCCACTGTCTGAAATTAAAGAGGTAACCACGAGCGTTCAAGCCAGAGGGAACATGTTAATTTAAGGAAGGTCCTCATTAAATTACCCAGGTTGGCTTCAATTTGTGATCCTTGTGCCTTAGACTTATTATAGGTATGTGCCACCATGCATAGCCACAAGTGTGGCTGCAACTGATGACAAGGTAGACATGTACAAAATTATAGGGAATCTATTAAGAAAGACCTGAGAAAAGCATTGGGGTGTTTTGAGAGTAATATACATGGTTAGACCCATAAACTTCCCCAGCCATCACAAATTTATCTTTACCACTTTAATACACACTAACAAACTTCTGAATGCACTTACCTGCAAGTATATCACTAATGGACAGATTTGTTTGTTCAGTTTTCTGTTAATACTAAATCTCCTTATAATTAATAAAAAGTCAAATGCAAAGAGAGTTTTGAAAAGGAAAGGATTAAAAGTACAGGAGTAGGGCTGGGGATTTAGTTCAGTGGTTCCACCACCTAACTTGAAAGCACAAGGTCCCGGGTTCAATCCCTGGTACCCACCACCCCCAACAAAAAAAACACACACACACAAAAAGTACAGGAGTTACAGAATGTTTTGTTCCAAGTTTTAATTACAGAACTACTACAAAACTAATTCATCATTAAGACAAATAGAACACCTGATCTCTCAAGTGCTTATAAATTAAATGGTTTGACTTCAATGAAAGCAAACTTTTGCAATACTTTTTCCCCCAATCAATAACTAATAATTCCTGACAAATCGGAACACATGAAAAATGTTTAAAAATAACCTTATAAACTGAAAGCAGTCAATAACAAACAATATGGTTCATATTTAAACAGCTATAATCAACTGAGTTCACTCTATCCACATCTAAAAAATGGTTCTTTGGAATATCTATAAAATGTATTTTTAATCAAGTCCTTGTAATTCCTATGTTCTCTCACATATGCACTGTCCAAAATTCAAAATACTGGCCTTACTGAGTTCTCAAGTGAGAAAGCATAAACAGATCCATGATCTTTATTTGTAAATGTTGATCGTTAAAGCAAGAGCACACTACAATATCAAATAATGTTAGCAGCATGAAGGATGTCAAATTTCTGCATATGTTAAGAATCACTTAGGTCCTGTTAACAAACATATTCCTGAAGAATGTGACCAGGTCTGGAGATGCTGGCTCACTAGTTGCAGGCATTCCCTACAGCTCTACCTCAAAATGGGATCCTGGTAAGTGGATGCGGGGAGGGGCTTTTGCAAATGACCTGGTTGGATCCCTGGAAAGTAAATTCATGAGCACAACTCTGCTGCAGAAGTTGAAGCTGGTGCTCTTGTTTTCCTGGCAAGACACCACTTCAAATTTGAAGTTCTGGTTCTCATCACAGCCTTCTTGCACTTATTACTTGGGCCATGACTGCTTTGCCTTCTTCTCCAAGTAGCTTCCCTACTTCTGATTAGGTAAGCTCACCTAGTATGATCTCCTTTTTACTGACTTAACATCACCAAGTCAGAGACATAACATCCACCTACAAAATCCCTCCCAGCAGCACTAAGTCAGCACTCAGTGAGTTGTGAAGTGCTGAAGCTTCCCTTCTACCACTGCCTACGCAAAGTACTAAAAACTATTCTTACTGGGCAAATGTGCTGACATTTATGAGCTTTTCAAGTTGGTTTTCTGTAAAACTAGCACACAAGGCTCAAGTTGATATACTGTCTCTGTTCTTGGCTAATAGGAAGGGATATTGTGATTCTGAATTAGCTATGCCTCTGATACCTTAATCCTTCAAGTGTAACAGACAGTATAAGAGCTGTTTTGATAAAAGAACCTTGCTAAATGTGTTGTAAATATAACCTAGGTCTACCTCTCAACATTTTGGGGGTCACAAACTGCATATGAGAAGCTAATTCTACTACTAAATATCTGGTCTAAAAATACTCCACTTTTATACAAAGATATATGAAGCAAGATGCTTTTTATAACAGTAGTGTTTATTTAAAAATATGGAAATATAAGAAAAGCATTTGCAGTTATCACCACAGTTTAAATGTGCATACACAGAATAGGCTCAATCAGTAAGCTGAATGTTCTGTACTGGATGTTCTAAAACAATGCTTTAAACTCCATAATACTGTATTATGGTGTATATATCTCACACCTCTACAAAACAAAGAGCTTACTATTATACAAGTGCTCTTCTCAGTACCAGTATTTTATCTCTAATTTCTCCTGTGCATATATTTCCAAAATGTTACTAAAAAAGTTTGTAGAAACTCAACCCTATTATAACTTTATCAAATAATTTTAACGTTCTAGTCACTCATATGCACAATTATAGATACAAATCTTCTCAAGATCTGATTTTGTAATTATTAAAAAGTAAACCTATAGCATTAGTAGCAACTCTGAGCCTATACTGTAATAATATTTTAAGATTATCCATATATTCAGTTCAGAATATTGTCTGCCACCACTTAAACCATACA
>NW_022900926.1:42281887-42318866 GCF_012274545.1 Fukomys damarensis
GTTCAGAATAGTCTGCCACCACTTAAACCATACAGCCCCCCCACCCCACACACACACGGTATTGCCAGTTAAATTTCCTTTGAACGGTGCCCTCAGTTACCTCTTCATGTCCTTGCCTTTCCTCAGGGAGGCTCCTGATATTTTTTGCTGTTATGAGGGAAAATAAATGGAAGAAGCAAAGACAGTTCAATTGATAGGACTCTAATTCCAAAAGCTTTACTGTGAAGGCATGTAAGCAAAGCCTCCCCAGACGCCAATGAACCAACTTCCTAGAACAACTACTGTGTCGTATGGCCCCACATTGCATGTGATACTGAAAGAATGTAGCAGAAGTGATGCTGCCTGACTCCTGAGGCTAAGTCACAGAAGCCTTGCAACTTCCAACTTGGTCTCTCAAAGACTTGATAAGAGAAAAGTCAGCTATCACATAAGGCTAATTTCCCAGGGACCAGGATGGTGTGCAGAAGGCCAGGCCCACCATGTGGAAGGCCACATGTAAAGAATGACGTTCTTGCCACTCAGGTCAGGTTCAGACAGGGAATGAAGGAGCCATGTTAGATGAATGAGCCACAGAAGAGACCTCAAATTTGGGGCCCCAGCCAAGCAAGGGCAGCAGTGCCAACCAGTGGAGCTGGTTCCAGACATCAGAGAGCACAGATGATTTGTAGCCTGCCTAAATACCTGAACTACATAACTGTGAGCAATAAATGACTGCACTTTCACCCCACAAAGTTTGAAGGTGGTTTGTGACATGGCAATAGAAAAACAGAATAATGCAAATAGTATCAATGATTATTTGTTAAAAAGGATGTCCAACTTCAAATGTAGTTCTAAAGTTAACAGTATGATTCAGAGAGCCTCTGCTAGTTGCAATGAGAAAGAATGTGCCAATTCACATTTCCTTGGAAGCTTTGAGAATAAATATGACCAATCTAATTAATTCTAAAAAGCTCTTCAATATATGAGGGACGAGTTTATTATCATGAATCATATGCCAGTTTGAAATCTTGGTCTCTCTGCCTCAGCCTTGAAGTCATAGCACAAATGTCACTTGTTCCAGAAATCTTCCCAAGCCTGGTCTTCTCAATACCTTGTCCTGTGTGCATCCTCAGTAGCCTCCATCCCAGCCCTACCACAACAGGGTGTGCTCCCTGTTATTTGTGTCTTCTCTACTAGAGATAGAACTAGGTCTTATTCATCATCCAAAATAGCACATGCTTATGGAGTCACACAGATTTTGATTCAATAGAAAGAACGAAAGAGAAATAAGGGTAGAAGAGATAGAAGAAAGGATAAAAGGGAAGTAAGGACAGATGGTGGAAGAAAGAAAAGAGGAGGGGGAAAAGGGAAGGAAGGAAGAAAAGAGGGAAAAAGAAAACATTTAGCAACAATAAAAAACTACAGTACTGCCTCTATGGTGAGAAAAAGAAATAAAGGAAGAAATAGAAGGAAATCCATAGTTTCAGAGGCTAGACACAGGCAAAGTAGCTAGATTAATCACTTAATCTAAGGATTAGTGTCCTGAAAACAGAGACACCAATTAGTAAGAATATAAGAAAACTGTAATATTTAATTTTACTTTGAGGAAAAAACAGTATTAGGGGTAAATCATTAGTTTGCAATAATAACAATGGTAGGTCACATTTACAGGATATTTAACCTCACTATACTACAGTAAATCAGATTATTTTACAAATAGAATGGACACAGTCTGCATATCCAGAATGTGGTAGAGCCAGATTGGAATCCAAGCAACCTGGCAACCATGTTTATACTTTATGCTGGTAAATTCTGAGAGCAAATAAGTTGTCAAAGACTATTTTACCATCATAATACAAATACCACTTTTTTTTGGTACCGGAGATTGAACTCAGAACCTTGCACTTACAAGGCAGGCACAGTGCCACTGAGCTAAATCCCTGGCAACAAATACCATTTTACCAAGACATTAAAATGGTCCAACTGTTCAACATGGGTACTTCATCTCCATCTCTTCTATGTATTCATGAATAAGAATTCTGGCAAGAAATAATTCCCTAGGGCTGTGTATTTAGCTCAGTGGTGCCACACCTGCCTTATAATCACAAAGGTCCTGAGTTCAATCCCAGTACCAAAAAAAAAAAAAAAAAATTTCACTGGAGGGGAAACATGTGAAGCTACTTTCTAATACATCCACAGTTGAGATATTCAAAAAAGTGAAAATCCTAGAAAGGCTCTGAGCCATGTTTCTTCAAATGTAAAATGAATGCTACATAGGACACATACATATCTCACTGCATTATCATATCTGAAGCCAGTCATCAAATAGTAAATATAGTATGGCAACAAAAATACATGTAAGCCGGCTGATTTTTCTATGCTGGGATAAAATATCCAATACCCACAATCTAAAGGGGTAAAAATGTATTTCACCTCAGTGTGTAGAGGTTTCAATTCAGTCAGATGATTCCAATGCAAGGTGGCATGGCTGAGGGGTATGGCAGAAGACAAACAGTCCATGGTATGGCAGGGAAGAGGCAGGAAGAAGAGGAGGAGCAGAGTCTCTCCTTCCCTTTATATTCCATCTAGGCTACAAGCCCAGTGGTTGGTACCACCCACACCCAGAGTCACCCAGAGTAGCGCTTCCCTCTTCAGTAATCTATTCAGTCACATTTAGAACTACGTCAAATCAATCAGTGGACTAATCTAGTAGCACATAGCTTTAATCCCAGTATCACACACCCATGATCCAGCCATCTCCCAAAAGCCCCACCTATGAGTGCACGAGGATTTAGGGGAACATCTAGATACAAGCCACAACACAAGAGACAGCTAAAATAGTAAAAGAAATTATTTTTATATATTGGGTTTATGGGCAATTTTCAACTATATTGTATAAATTTTGCCCAACAATGTAATTTTTTGCAATAAGAAGAGAGGTTATTAAGGATTTTGGTGTTATTAGACTGCTATTAAATAGTTATAAATTTAGAAATCTGTAAGAATTAGCTTCTTGTTCTGAGAAGTGGCAGGCATTTAAGTAGTTTCAGACTCCTAACTCTAAAGTTCCAGCTCTAATAGTTTCTGAAATAGATTCCCTCTATCTCCCACAAAGCCCAGACCAGCAAGAGCTCAAAAAATGCCTGGTGTCTGGTTGCCTGATTAGTGAAGATAGTATATGCAGCTCAAGTACTATATTGCCTTCAGACAAGCTTACTCCCTGCTGCCTATACTAGGCAAAAGTCTAATTTCAACATCACAAGAACTAGTAGTGAAAACAATCCTGCAACTTGTTCAAGCATTCTGACATTCAAAAATTGATTTATATACCTAGCCCTCAGTTTCTCAATCTATGTAATAGAAAAACTGTGTTCTCTACTTTTCTAAAACAGTATAGATAAACAAGTGATTTTATGACCACAAAGCAAGTATTTATTAACCAGCATACCAGTAGATACTGCTTTCCTGGTATCCATTTTAGGTAAGAAAGTGCAGTAGCCATTTGAGAAATTTCTTTGAAAAAATGTGCAAGAACTGATTTTCAAAATGATAAACTACAATGGTAGTCTACTGGTTTTCAATGGACATCCTACAGCAAATAAAGTTTTAAAAGAAAGTTTAAAAGTCATCTGCTGTGGGAAAATCTGTGTACAAGAAAGACTCTCTTCTAGCTCAGAATTCTTTCTTGGGTAAGACTTTCTCAAACAGAAGTACAATGAAACCCATCTCTCTTGCCTCTTCTATTTACCAAGGGCACCAATGGGAATGCAGAATGAACAAGCCAACCTACAACCTTGAGAGATCAATGTACTAAAGAAATCTGTATGGAGAGGAAACTGACCAAAGTCCAACCAAAATAAATAAATAAATAAATAAATAAATAAATAAAACAGGCTAAGGAAAAGGAGACATGGGAATGAGCTTGAGGTCAACAGAGAAATTTCTCAGATGAGATAAAGAACAAAATCCTGATCTTGCACAGTAATAGGTGGATAAGTCCCAGAAAACTATCAGATCTGCTTTAGGACAAATGGTTTGCCAAATTTAACAAGGAAACTCTAAAGCCAGTGACCTAAACCATATGTAGGACCCAACAAAGCAGCAGGTCATGATTTAATTCACCTACCTCAAAAAAGAGGCATTAGGACCTGCTTAAAGGAAGTAAGAAACAAAAACAGCTATATTCTCAGCTTCCAGGAGCAAGGGCTACCTGGGCTTTGGGATGCTACATAAAGAGAAAGGCAGAAAACAGGTTCTGTCCATGGCTACAAGAAGTGGGGTAACATCTAGTAGCTGCTTGGCAGGAAAGACAGCCCTACACACTGTTGGAAACACTGTGAATGACTGGCAGATGACAGAGGTTTCAGGCTGTGTAAGGAATCCAGAGAAGAAAGCCTGACTCTGTCTCTCCCCAAATCCCCAATATACCACTTCTGGACAGACAGAATCTTAAAATAGTAAGAGACGGCCACCTATCCCATATACTGCCAACTTGGGTTAGTATAATGGGAAGCACTTGGCCTTTTTCATATCTTCAAATGCCTCATATCACTGACATAACACAGGACAAACCCTTCTATCTCTGTATTATAACTTGTCTTCTCTATTAACAGTATCACTAAAGGTAATAACTCAAAAATTAAAATTTAAATGCAGCATTAAAATCAAATTTAAAATAGAAGGAATTACAAACATTACTATAGAAAGGATTAATCAACAGCTATATGTCATATAAAGATTATGTACCAAAACTGTCATGTCCTTTCATGTATATCTTTTTAAGTATAAGACTCACCTTTCAGATTAGATCGATTGGCTGGCCTCCCTACATTATTCCTTTGGTGTTTGGTTGACATGCGTTTCATCTGTCGAGGAGTGCTGGGGGGAGAGGTGCTGTAAAGGTGTTCTGTATTTGTTTCATCCGAAAAGTACTCTGGATCTGACTCAGGGCTCTTGCAAGCT
The DNA here is from genome assembly GCF_012274545.1 of Fukomys damarensis. Taxonomy (NCBI): domain Eukaryota; kingdom Metazoa; phylum Chordata; class Mammalia; order Rodentia; family Bathyergidae; genus Fukomys; species Fukomys damarensis. The sequence goes on from NW_022900926.1 coordinate 42,286,829, forward strand.
GAATCTCCCAAAATGCACTCTTGCCTATGAAAGACAGTAAGTAAACATTCAGCAACACATTAAGTGAGTTAAAATTCAAAGTCAAATTACTTAATTTTTTAAAAGAACTCTTTCTAAAATATTTCTTGTATGTATCTTCAGCATTACAACCCTTCTCCTCTATTATTACCCATGGAAATTCTCAGGAACTTTTCTTCCACTCAAAGAAGCAAGGACAGTGTTAGTAAAAAGAAAAAAAAATAGAGAGAGGTAAAGAAAAGATAAAATGACAGTGATTGTTGCTACTCTCACTGTGAAGAGGAATATACTGAGTAGAACTAATATGGGCAGAATTGATATGCTGTTTCTGATGTGCTCAGACCTATTTCTAAATTAAGTGAAGTTTACAACAAAAAAGGATTAAAGGGAAAAAAACAATGAATGATGAAAAGATTCAAATCAGACAGTACAAAAAATGGATTTATGTATTAGCTTCTGACAAGCATAATTGATGGTGAGCACATTCAATCCTGCCCTGAACTTCAGAGCCTCTTCACCACACCAGCACCACCACCACCAAGGGCAAAGACAGGACAGAAAACAGTACAAAAACATTTCATTATGACCCATGCAGCAAAACACAGAGCACTGACACAGTAATGTAAGTCAGTATTTCTAAGACTCTGAGAGAACAGACATTACATATCTACCTAACAACATTGGATATTTAAAATGTTTAAGACAGTAAGTTTTACATTAATGTGTATTTTAACACAATTAAAAATGGGGGACACTGCAGAGTAGAGCTCAGTGCAGGGATTGAAGATACTGTGCAAGAAGAATAACTCACTTTTCACTTTCAAAATGCAACTGTTCATTAACTTTTTATTTGAAAACTGCCTATCAATTCTCTATCTCCAGCTAGATTCACAAATAACATCTCTATTGTAATAAAGTTCTATTTTTTAAAAATTAGTAAAATAAAATATAATCATAGGATGTTACCACTGTATTATCTAAATTATACCAATATAACTCATTTTTTAAAATTTGGTCATAGAAGCAGAGGGCAAATACAATTCTGAAACAATGAGCTAGAAGGAATCAATTATGAAATTCTTCCCAAATTGTGTATCATCATAGTGTACCTAATTCTGAATATGCTTTATGAAATATAGTTATATTTTATGAATATAACTCCATACTATATCCAGCAGTTTTCTTCCTGACATTTTATATCTTGTCATAAAACCAAAGTTAATTCAAAGTCATGAAAAAAGAAAATCACTATAAGATAATATACCATTAGTATCAATGACGCAAAACTTCAGAAATGATTATCGTCTGAAAAACAAATTCTACATAACTACACAAATTTACAGGACTAAAATTTATTTAAAAAAAAAACTTTGAGAGGTCAAAGACTGATTATTTTCTCTCCCCCTTGGGTACCAGGGATCAAACTCAGGACCTGGAGTTTGCTAGTCAGGTGCTGCTGAGCTACACATCTCCAGCCCAAAGACTGATTTTTTAAATTACCATACTTTTTTCAGAATGTTTTAGATAATTAAATACCTACACACTCCCAAATATATGTGCACACAAGACATGCAAATTACATGTCCAAGAAGATAACTAAAACAAGCAAAACTACTTGAAAATTTAGAAATAAGTTTTAAATGCAGGTACCTATTCAGTTGGCTATACTCCTTAAATAAAAGTAGAACAAATACTTGTACTAATGCTACAGAAGCTGACAATCTCATTTCCAAATCCGCCATCTCTTACAAAGAGTCTGCTATCTTAGTCTATATAATTTCACACAGACAATAAACAGAATCACAATGAAATGAAGATAAGTACCACGATAACATCAAAATAAGACAGCATAATACACTTCATCCTTCCTTACTCACTATTCATCATAGAAAATAAGTTAGGAAAAATGTCATGTGGTGCTACCAGGCACCACTTACAATTAACATGAATTTTAGGACAGGCAGTACACAATGGTGAAACTACATGTTTTGTACTTTCTTAAAATTTACTTAGTCAAGATGGTATTCACTCTAACTGGAAACATTATTGGCTTAAATTCAATCCAAATAACAGTAACAACTAAATGTCAGAAAAATGTCCAACATTATTTAAAGGATTTTTTCTTTTTTTTTTTTTTTTTGTACCAAGGATCCAACTCAGGACCTTGTGCTTGCAAGGGAGGCAGTGGCACAACTGAGCTAAATCCCTGGCCCTATTTAAAGGATTTTTTTTAAAAGTCCAACACTCAATAAAAACGATTCAACATGTCTGCATCCTATCAAAACTTACCAAAGAAACAAAGAAAATATGACCCAAAGAAGGAGAAGAGCCAACAGATACAGACCAGAAATGACTCAAGATATACCTGAATGAAATAACAATTAGATGTGGAAGAGAACACCAGAGTACCTGAAAATATGGCAGTACAAACAATCTAAAATTAATCCAAGAGAAAAAGACTGGGGAGTAGGACAGAGCCTCAGCACTTATAGGGCAACATTAAGCAACCTAACATACATATTACTGGAGTCCAAAACAAGAGAGAGTAGGCACAGAATAAAACCTCTGAAAAAAATAAGGGCTGGACAATTTTTATATATGAAGAAAACCTTAAATTCATAAACCCAACAAGCTCAGTGAATTCCAAGCAGAATTTTAAAGGAGGTTACTCATTTTTAATTATACACATGACAAACAAATGGCTGAAAATCAGTAATGAAGAAAAAAAAATCTTAAAAGCAGCCGAAAGAAAATAACTCCCTTTGGAAGCTTTAGCTTGAAAGTAATGCATGTTAGGGGGAAAGATATTAAGCAAATGTTTATTTTTTTATTTTAAAAAGTTTATATACAAAATGTAAGAAAATAAATACTAGCGGTCAAGTTCAAAAGAACTCCCATCATTTCAATTAACTAGCCATAAACATCCAAAACCTCATTTTGTAACAGCTCATGTGAGATGAGCTAATGTAGTCAGTTGACTGGTTGAGAATGTTTACACAGATACAAATTATTCTGGATGAGGAAAGTAGTACAAGGACTACATCATCTGCCCTGAAACATATGCCTTACTTGTGTTTAAAAATATACAGATGTGAAATGTCTTTCTGGTGCTAAACTTCTGGCAGTCAAATAAAATACTGTTCACTCTTTTAACATAAAGTCCTGCCTAAGTACTATTCACTTTACACTAGAATCTCACTGAAGGAAAGTATGTCTTGAACTCAGGAGTTTGTGTAGTTTTCAAATGAGAAATGTGTAGAAAGAAAACAAGACAAAAATTCAAATAACTGAAATAGCTCTGCTCTGACATATTAGGTAAACCAAATGGTACCTATAATAGCTCATTTGTAAAAAGAAGTTGCATTAGATAAGTTCAAAAACATCTGTGGTTCTTGCGAAAGCCTTTAGTTTTTTTGTTTTTTTTTTTTAATTCATTAGAAGTTCTTCAGCAACATCCTTAGAAATAAAGGGGTATTTTATTCCCTTATGAAGTTCATTATTCACATGTATGAGGTTCTTTTCTCTACCTCCACTTTCCCATTGCTCTATTCTCTATTATATAGTAATTCAACAGAGATTTCTGATATTGGGGGAGATGGACGAGAGGCAGGGACAAAGGGAGTGGATTTGGGGTTTCTTCTTTTAAGAATCTGTAGAGTTGTTTGGCTCACAAAAATCAAAGGGAGCTAAACTGAGTTTGAAGGTGAATGGCTCAAATTTCAAGAGCCAATTCACTCATAAATTAATTGATCTTTACTACCAGACCACAGTTGAACATTTATTAGCTAACCTACAACTGAACTATCAAATCTCAGCTTACTCAGCTTTCACTATGTAACTTTTACCTGATTCCAGGCACATGGTCTCTTCAAACCTAGCTCACCCTGAGCGCTTTTCAGGATAGATGCTTAGATTTTTTTTTTAACCAAAATTCAGCTTTTTTAGACAAAGGTAGATTTTTTTTTTTAAGTAAATGGTTTTATTACTATCTCAACTACAAACAAAGTTCCAGGCAAGCTGCCTTCTTTTACCACAGTCTCTTCCAGTGCCCAAAATAGTCCCTGGCACAGATTATGTGGCAATAACTACTTGTTGAATGAACAAATTTATGAGTTAATTTTATTTTTGATACTTTAATCATCATCCAAATCCTATTAAGATGCAATCACACACAAAAAAGATATAATCAGATTTCATTTTTTAGAATGTATTTCTTTAAAGGGTCCAAGAATTAAAGATGATTTCTGGCAACAGTGTTGCACAGGTGATACTGCAATCCTAGGTGCCAACAGACTATATTAACCAAAAAGGCAGCAATGGGGTGTGGTATAAACAATAATTGTTTTGGAGTCAGATTAAAATGGACTGAAATTCCTATGCTCCCATTTTATTAGCAAGAATACAATTTTTCAAGTTTTAAGTCAAGTACTACATGTTTTCTTACAAACATTTTCAATAAAATGTCTGCTGGTCCAATCCCTCTGGGACATGTGGTTGGCCAGTCAGTTAAAATGTATATACAGGTATTAAAAGCAATAAAAGTGAAACACATCAATAAAAATTTAAATATACTGTGGTGGCCATTTAGTGGCCTTTGATGAACTTGGCCTCTTGATTGCATATCTATGTATTTCAACTCCTCTTGAATTTGCGATGACACAGTGACTGCTTTAACCAATGGAAAGCAGCAAAAGCAATAATGGGCCAATACTGGCTTAAACCTTAATGAAGCCACCTCTGTACACTGGGAGAAACTAGTCACAAAACCGAAGAAGCCCAGCCCAACTAAGTAGAAAGGCTGAAAGAAGCTAGCTAGATCGATGTAGTTGAGCTCCCAGCAAATAGCCAGCACCAACTTGCTAGCCTGAAGGCAAAGCAATTAGATCTTCCAGTTGTCTCAGTTCCACAAGAAGCAGATAAATGACATAGTAACATGAGAGATAGTTTTTACTTGACACCATTAAATTGTAATAAATAACTGCCACATATACAAACCTTACATAACATTTTGTTTTAACTTAAATTTGGGGGGGGGTAGGGGGGTACCAGGGATCAAACTCAGGACTTTGCACTTGCAAGACAGGCATGGTGCCACTGAGCTAAATCCCCAACCCTGTTCTCATTTAATTTAAATCTGTAAAAGTTTTAACTAATTGATAACTACTTTGATGAGAACTGCAGCCCTGTCTTTTAGGTGATGAAAGTATCAAGCCAAGTTTATGGCATATCAAATACATAATGCAGTGTCTATAATTTCCATTTTCTATTTCTTTAAACTAAAACAAGAACTTAAATATTATATGGGACAAATTTTTCTGAATTTTTATCATTTTTCTTCCTATATCTTTAACAGTTCTCTCCTACACTAAACTGATGGCAATTTTTTGGCATATAACTCACCTATACTGAGACTATGCAAAGCATTTCAAATTAGTTTATGTAGAAGTTACAGTTCTCTTTTACACTCATATTTCACAGAGTTGTGTAAGTCTACTAAATGATGAGATTACGAATTAAACAGTACAATAAACCTATACAGCACAGACGTAGGAACAAACTAGGAAATCTAGACAAGCATTAGTTCAGCTGATAAGAACAGAAAATAATGACTATTCAGGAAGAAACCATAAATTGCCCATGATGGTGTGACCGTCAACTGGTATATTTTATAGAAGAAATGACCTACACGGGGTCACTTCTTGGAAAGGCAGATGAACTGATTAGGACTGATTTATTTCTTCGAGTATAAATCCTCTATTTCACTCAAGAGTTTATACAAACAGATTTTATCAATCTTAAACTAAGAAGAACAAAACAATGCAGTCGAAAACAATATACAAAAGAGACAAATTATCTCCTAGGGATACACTTTATCATTATAAATAAAATTAAAGCTCCATAAAAATCCTTTGAGATGAGGCTTTCAGATACTCTTATAAAACCACATAAACTTAACACAATGCTCTAAAGAACTCAATACTAATTATTTTTCACATTTTGATCAAAAGACTCTGAGAAGAACTAGGAAAAAAAAAAGGAAAACAGTTTTAGGCATTCAAATACTCATTATACGACATAGGACAAACGTTATGCATCAAAAGACAAACACAATTATTACTTTTGCAATTTTGTTGCAAAGTACTGCTTACTTTAAAATGCAGAACAAAGACATTTTTAGATGTGCTTTATTATTTTTACCTAATTTTACACCGCCAAAACCTGTATTTATCTACATTTTCATCCAAAGAGATAGATGGACTAAACCATGGATCCTTAAGTCAATGTTGACATAATTATTGAATAAATAAATAAATAAATGGAACAACAAACTTGTACAGAAAAAAAAATCCAGATAACATATTTCCCTCTCAAGGAGGCGGAGTTCCACTCTCCACTCCTTAAGTTTTAAGCTGCCTTCTCTCAGAGACTTACTTCTAAGAGGTATAGAAAGAGGAAAAAAGTAATTTTATAGTGGAGATATTTCACAAACTCTACATCAGGTGATGTAAGGCCAGCATCATCAGTGCTGACTCATGCTGGCAGCTTATGCCTTTGATTCCATTTGATAAGAAGAAGATTGCTTTTGTGGTCTGCCTCCCAAAAACTCATAACCTCAGTGAAATCATGAGAAAAACACCAGACAAACCCAAATTGAGGGATATTCTACAAAATAGTTGGCCAGTGCTTCAAACAACAAAATCATCCAAAACAAAGAAAGTCTGCGAAACTGCAAAAGCAAAGAGGAAACTAGTAAGATATTACTCATGTGGCATCTGGATGCAATCTGGGAATAGTTAAAAACTGAATTAGGGGAAAACAGGCGACATCTGAATAAAGTACCCTGTTTAGGCAACAATAATGTGTCAATACTGATTTATTAGTTGTGACAAATGTACACAATAATGTAAGACTAACTATGGAATAAACTAGGCATAAGACATATAGCAATTCTTTGTACTATCGTTGCAACTATATCTAAATCTAAAACTATTCTGAAATTAAAAGCTTAAAAGTTTACTTATAAATGCCTGAAGTTTATCTTTCTGGCCGAGAGTACTCCAGTGTGCATAAATACATTTTCTTTATTCATTCATCTGTTGATGGGCACATAGAATGTTTCCAAGATTTAACTATTATAAACTATACACTTTGGAGACCATAATATTAAAAGAAATAAATCAGACATACAAGCTTAAATAGCACATGGTTTCTCTTATATGAGAACCCCCCAAAAATATAAAGAGCAAAATAAAAGGCAGACAATAGCAAGTAGGAAGATTTTTTTCCCAAAGGTGAGGAAGAACAAGAGATGGGGGGGGATGAAAAAAAAGAATTGAAAAGAAAATGAAACAGAGCTTTTTACAAATGGGAAGGGGACCAAAAGTTGGAAGGAACAGGAAGAGATGGGAGGGGCAGAGGACAAAAAAGAATCAAGATATGTTTTGCTCAAGTACTAACTCCCCATGACAAATATAATTATTATGGACAGCAAACATGTACTAATAAATATATCAATATAAAGTTTAATTAAATTAAATGAATGACATTACACGAAACACTTCTATGAATAAATCTGGCGTAACTATACAAGTAAAAAAGAGCCAAGACTAAATTAAAATATAAAAATATTTTAAATTTTACCAATTCTTCATAAATACAACTGATACTTAATGACTGTAAAAAATTTTCTGAATGGTAGGAAAGAAAATGTCATTTAAAGCAATGACTCCCAAAAGATTCCCCAACTTTCTTGTTATCTTTGACTAGAAATTCTGATCAAAATGTCTAGGAAAGGGCTCAGAAACATTTATTTTAAATCATTACAAGAGCATCTGATCCATGGATCAATGCCATAAACAGTCTGAGCAACTGTCACAAACAGCACATTTTGTTCCCATCTAAACCAGCTCTGCTCTTTATGTTCATAGACAAGTTATCCCTCCACATCCAGGAGCTGGGAGAAGAATCTAACCTCAAACTGCTGACTAACGGCTCTGGGTCAGCCTGATGGAAGGCCACATGTGCAGTTCTTCATAATGTGATATTTAAAGGACTTTCGGAGGCACATGTGCAGTAAGTCATTAAGTAAATGTAATTTCCTTAAAAAGGAATGGTTTTAAAGAAAAAGAAAGGTAAATAATAAGGGGTAAAAAGACAGACTCTAAATTATAAAGGTGGTACATTTATGGTGGAAGGCTGAGAGCCACTGTGCTAGTTAAATTCCATCATTCTTTTTTGATAAAAGCTGGGAGAGAGAAAAATATGAGGAGTCAAAACTCAATGGTCAAAACCAGTAAAATAACATCAATAGGGCCAGGGATTTAGCTCAATGGTTTGGCTGCCTGCCTCACAAGTGGAAGGACCCATTCGATCACCAGCACCAAAAAAAAAAAGGACTAAAATTGAATTTATAATTATATTTTTAATCAGCTCTATAATTTTTACATGGTAATAATTTTATTGTAACAGTTTAATTGCTAGTATCAGTGAGTACTGACCTTCTGGCAGGCACTATGCTAAAGAGCATATATGAATCTTCACTAGAACTTGATGGAGCCATTTAGGGAAAGACTGGCCCAGAAAATTATTCTTTCCGATGATGCAAGGCACTCATCATCAAAGGTCTGTTAACTACGAGGTACCCTAGCACTCTGTTCGTGTTGCCCCACCAGACCCAAGGACCTTGCAGGAGCTAGCACAATTCATGGGTCACAGGGTAGGGAAATGACTACTGAGGTAACTTAGCTAGTGCTCAGCATGAAAGTGTGTATGCCAGAACTAGAATCCTGTTCTAACTCCAAGGTCAGAGCCTCTCCCATCATCACCCACCACCCTCATACTAGCGCAGGACAACAGTTTTGCCCTCTCAGTGGCAGGCACAGGATAACACAACCTATGGAAGAGGTCTCCACTACCTAGAGAAATAGTGTGAGGGACTGAAAAGAAGATGGACTGGTAGTTCAGGAGCTGCTACTTTGGTCAGTTCTAGCACTCATATCTCTAATCACTCTTAAGTCAAAATTTCCTTACCTATAAATGAAGGTATTGGCCTGGATACAATGCTGAATCTAAATTCAAGCATAGGAGATCTAGTCTGGCTTTTATTTAAATTAAGAAAAAAGAGTGGGCATTTTGCCTTGCTTACTGATTTCTGCATGTGAAACAGAAAGTCTAAACTAATCATCTCTCCTTCAGAAAGCTATTTACCTTACCTACCAAGAATTATACCCTGCCTATAGGAATACCAAATTATGGCACCTTTAATAGAACACTCATCATGAGGCTGGTGTCTCAGCTTATTTCATGTAAGGTGAAGTATGCTGATATTTAGAAGCACAAAACTACCCCCCAAGGGCCAGAAAAACAGGTCTTTTAAATTTTGAATTAACTTTTTTTCCTATTGAAGAAAGGATTTTGTTTAAGAGATAGATGTAAGTTTTTTTAAATGTATGCTATTTTCTTTTACTGATTTTTGTTTCTTGGGTTTTATTCTAATTATTTATGTTTGAATATAAATATTTACTGTTTCATACCTCACTGTGTGTGCAACTGTATCATTTTATGTGGTTAGCCCCTTGAAGACAATACCCTCTAATGTACTTCTTTATTCAACACTGGCCCTACTAGACAAGAGTGCTGGGTTTTAAGGAAAAAATACACTGCTAACAATAGCCTCACTATTCCTGCCCTCCTCTTGAAGATTTCACATATGGAGAAAACTAAATACTCAACATATAATCAATCTCTCTCTCTCTCTCTCTCTCTCTCTCACACACACACACACACACACACACACACACAAACACACACACACACAAACAGTATGTGCCTAGCACGTGCAAGGCCCTGGGTTCAATCTTTAGTACCATATAAAAACAAAACAAAACTCCCTGGAGATGGACTGGCAAAGAGATCCAGGGCATCTGAAGCAGCAACAACAGGCAGATATGTTGGGCCTTCCATCCTAGTAGAAACATATGACCACTGGAAGGCATTAAGGAGGACATATTTAAATCTATTTTCCTTTTCAAAGGATTTATCCTATCACCTTAGTAGACAGATACATAGTCTTCCAATTTTTCTGATTTTTCTCCACATGTGGTTTCTTAACCACAACGTATATCACTTAATGCTGGGGGGACGTGCTCTTAGAAATACATAATTAGGCAAGTTTGTTGTTTGAACATCATAGAGAGTTCTTAAGCAAACCTTGGGGGTATAGGTTACTCACTGGATGTGGGTTTTGTACACAGTAGATGCATGAGGCTGCATCCAGCATAACACAGTATGCTGCTCTATAGTTTATTTTTTCTAATAAGCACAAGTACATTCTAAAGTAACAAAAAGAATAGTACCATAAAGTAACCCAGTCACACAATTATTGACATCAAGTATTATATACTGTACATGACTGTACTATAATATTATTACAGGACTAGCAGCACAGTAGGAGTGTTTCCAGCATCCTCACAACAGTCGTGAACCAGTTATGTCACTTAGCAACAGGAATATTTCAGCTGCTATAATCTCATGCGACCATTGCCCCATATGCAGTTCATCACTGAGCATATGGTCAGATCCAATGCATGACTTTACTTAATCTTAACGTCAGCCTAAACAGCTATTCTGCCTACACTATTCCAAAGGCAGGGCCAATTCACTTGTTGGTAGATAACAGAGAGGAAAAAAATCATTCACAAGAGGAGCAATGCCTTTAGGAACTACGAAATCTTTCAAACTGGCAAGTTAACATCTAGGAGGTACAATATTATCCAACATGAAACACATAAAGATACACACTGTACAAACTGCAACTTTCCTAGTTACAAACTGTAACACTGTAACTTTCCAACTAAGTAAAAACTATGCAAATTGGGGAAAATTTAAATGGGTCTAAGAGATTTTAGAAGAAAAAAAGCTCCTGTTTTTAATTGTATGATTTTCCTCAATGAGAACATAATCACTAACTGTAGCTGAATAGTTATGGACAAAATAAGACTTTCTGGAAATGTGGGGCCTACAGACTCTCTGTATTCCAAACATAAATACCAAAAACAGAAAAGAAATGTCTCGCAGGACATAATTAACATGTAGAAAATAAATTAATATAAAAAGGTATGATATCAAAATTATATTACTTTATATATCTCAATCAGGGAAACTATGAAATCCCTGGAACTGAATGCACATTTTTATAGTGTGCATGTGTCTATTTTTGTGAGTCAAGTCCAGAATATTCTTCAGATTCTCAAATGCAGTCCGGGACCTAGAAAAGATTAAGAAGCACTGACCTAGACAACACTTACCACACACTTAGCAAGGTTCTCTTCTCAAAATATCTATCGCACCCTGACATGTACTAGGCACTCCAAGGATAAATATATCAGATGTACAAATAATTCAAAATCAATGCTTGAGCTACAGGGTTACTGTCACATAAGACAAGAAAGGAGACACTTCTACTCACCCTCATGCACAGGCTTTCCAAAAAAGTATTTAAAATCACATAGATGTTAGGAAAGAGCACTGAACAAGATAATTTTCAATGTTTTATGACTCTCTTAACCTTTATATTTAGAATGATACTGTCCTTCATATACCCTATGAAGTTGGCTAATTAAATAATCAAAAGATGAAGGAAGAAGGAGGAAAGGGGCAGGAAAGAGACAGGAAGAGGAAGTGAAAAGAATTAAGATGTGTTACGTACATGTACAAACTCCCATGATGAATGTCATCATGTACTACAAACATGTACTAACAAAATTAAAAATTAAAGAACTGAAGAGTACAAACTTAGAAATAAACATTTATAAACTAATAGCTAATTTAAGAATTAGAAAAATCCTGAAATGGTTCATAATCAAGACTAATACTAAATATAACAAAGTTAAGGCCATTTGAAAGGAAAAGATTTTAAGTAAACAGAAGAAACTGATTTGGTTGAAAGGGACAGTGAATTCTGTAAAACAATTCTACATGTGTGAAAGCAGAAAGAAAAACGTTAGAATAACATTATTTACAAAACTAACAACATGGATGGGAACTAAGAACAAGGGACTTTAACAGTAATTTTAGAGTGCTGGCTTTTTTCAGTTCATCCTGCCTGGGACTCATTAAGCTTTGTGAAACTATGATTTACATTATTATTCAATTCTGAAACGTTTACAGCCATTGTTTCTTAAGTTTTTTCCAATTCTCTCCTTTCTTTCCTATTTCTAGAACTCAGTAAGTATCACATGCTCACTACTTAGATGTACTACATTTTGCAATTTCCATGCTACATCTACCAAGTTCACTCATTTATTTTTCTGCAGTGTAGGCTGTGTTGATAATCCCATCCAGTGAACTTCTCATTTCAGATATTACATTTTTCATCTTAACAAGTTCTATTTGGATCTTTTGCATATCTTTTATTTTTCTCTAGATTCATATTTTCCTTTAGACACTAAAGATGATTATTTTTACAGTTTCCGTTACTTTGGTCATATTTTAGATTCCCAGATTATCACTATTAATTGACTTCTCTATGTTACAGGTCATATTTTCCTGTTTACTGGAATACCAAGCAATTTTTGATTGAATATTGGACATTATGAATGTTGTTATCTGGATTTTGCTGTTCTCTTTTAAAAGAGTACATATTAGACAGCTTTATTGTAGGCTGTTAAGTTATTTCCAGTTCTTTTAATCTTTTCAAGACTTGTTTTCAAGCCTGGTTAAGGTTACTTCTAGAGAAGCCTTTCTCTAATAGTATTCACCCTCCTTGCTAAGCTGTGAACTTCCCACAAATCTTTACTGAATGTTCCCAAATGCGAACAAAAGAAGACTACTTACTTTGACTAACTAGGACTTCATCAATGGGACTCAACTGGGAACTGGACCCTTGTGTGAACTCGGGGAACACTGAAGCTCACCAACTCACCAGTTGCTCTGTACACAATCTTGTGGAGTTATGACCACTATATCTCTTTCTAAGACTCAAGGGAGCCTTACGGGGATTTCTGGGTACTTGCTTTCTACAATGTTCCTTCCTCTCCAGAACTCCACCCACAACTTCCAACTGCCTCAGGCTCCCAAACTCCCTCCATCTCCATCCCATAAAAAAACTCTGCCTACTTTGGGAGTTCCTATCCTGAACCTCAGTTTGGAACAGGCTTCCAAGGGGAAAGGAAGGTACTCATAAAGCTCATCTTATTTGTTTCCTTTGACTTGAGGATTACAATCATGTGTTTCTTATCCAATGTCTGTACACAATTGGGAACTGTGTGTTGTATATCACTAAAAAGAAATATATATACATATATACACACACATGTATTAAAAGCTGTTCTGTGGAATTTTTTGGTGTTACAATGAAATGATACACTATCTACTTCATTATACATATAATACAGAAAAAGAAAGAATTGACCTTCAAAATTACTAATCCCAAAACAAAGTTAATTATAACAGAATTACACAGCAATTCTTTTGGGAAACTAAATAGAATTTGTATGCAAAAAAATAAATTAATATAAAAAGGCAAAAATTACCTACTTTTTGAAGTTAAAATATTCAAAGAATCAAATTCAACCCATTTGTTCTGCAGCAATTAAACCTCTTTGGGATCTAATTTCCATAACTTAAATGATAAGATCACAAAGATTCTTTGTGGATCTAATTGTTAAGAAAAAATTTTAAATGTCTAAATAAAACTTAGAATTTAACAACACTGCTACAATTTAAAATACCCAAATATATAAAAAATGACATACTTCTCGCCTCTAGGTGTTACCAGAAGACCACACAAATATAACTTTTAGCAGTTTCTCATGTGCTTGTCAGAAAAATTGTAGAGTTGTATCACTCTAATCTCTGTGTGTTATTATTAACACACAGGCAGGGCACTAAAATTTTCTCAACTCTTTCTGAAAATTTATATTTAACTATATAAATGTGTTCTGCATCTAAAAGAATTTAAGTTACACTGAGTCTGTACATTTCTTTGTAGCTAATAGAATATTATATAGCTTTGTCATTCTTTTTCTCATCTATGATTCTTTGTTCAATGCATACAGGACCTCCTAATGCTCTGTAGTACTGGGGATTGAACCCAGGGCCTTTGCAAAGTGATCTAAATCATGGCCCCTTTTTCATCTTTTGAGATGGGAGATGCGGGTCTCTCTAAATCAGTAATTTGTCCAGGACAGGCTCAAACCTGAAATCATTCTGCCTGAGCCAACCAAAATGCTAGTCCAATAGCCCTGGCTCTACACCTAGGTATACACCACCTTTAATAAATCAATATACTCCCATGATATATATCATTACTAAAAACTTTTACTAGTATCAGAGGACTAGATATGTTAACAGATATGACAAAAATATTAAGATACTGTTAGAAAAGTCTATTTTGAGACATCAACTTATTGCTCAAATTGCAGATTAATTGGTTACTTTAAATTGTGCAATGCAGGTCCAGGGATTTAGCTCAGTGGTTCCACTGCCTGCCTTGCAAGCTCAAGGACCCAAGTTCAATCCTCAGTACAAAAAAAAAAAAAAACAATATTTAATAAAAGCTATTATATGCTAAAGCACTATTATAAAACACTATATGCTAAGGCACAGGGATACAAGGGGTTAATAGATAAAGGCAATTGAAACAATCTTGGAAAAGATCTAAAAATAAGAACTAAAACTTTTAGGAGGAAACAAGAGTAAGTCTATAGAATCTAAATCTAGTAATGAATTATTCCTTATAATAAAATCTCACAACAGCGTAACCAACAACAAAAAATAAACTACACATCATCAAACTTAAAAACTTCTGTGCATTACCAAATTTAAAAGTTTGTATGATCATGGCCTTTAAGCCACTGGACACAAGCAAGAAAACGAAAAGGATTATCCATATAGTGGTGGAAAATATTTATAAATCATAAGAAATCTATATAAAAATATACAAAGAACTCCTAAAACTTGGTAAAAAGTATAAGAATAGATCTTTTAATAAAGATAAAAAAATGAACAACAAGCACCTGAAAAGATGATTACCTTACCCCCATGAAGGAAATGCAAATCAAAACCATGAGGATTCTATACCTACTGATAGATAAGTTTAGAGTAAGCTAGTGGAAAAGTCAGATAATAACAAGTGTTGACAAAAATAAAAATTCTCATGATACTGGTGGGAATGTCAAATGGGGCACCCACTTTGCAACACACGATCAGCATGTCACTCCCAGGTACTATATATATATCCCAGAAAAATCAAAACAAAACACCCCCACAAAAATTTGTACATGGATGTTTATAGCAACAACAACCCAATGCCTATCCAATGTTAACTGAATAAACAAAACACTCATTATTATACCCATTAAATGGAACATTATTCAGCCATATAAAAAAATATGGCACATGCTACAAGAATGAAACTTGAAAATATTTTGCTAAGTGAAAGAAAGTTGTAAGAGACCACTTATCACACGATTTCATTTATATGAAATGTGCAGAATAGGCAAATATACAGAGACAGAAGTAGACTAGTGGCTACTTAGGAATAGGACAGATGAGACCTGGGAAGGGATGAGCAACTGCTAAAGGGTACAGGATTGCTTTTCGAGGTGATTAAAAATTCTAAAAGTGTGACCATGGGGATGGCTACAGATATCTGTGCATATACTAAAACCACAGATTTAAATATGTAAATTTAAACATGTAAATTGTGTTATATAAAACTATATTACAATAAAGTTTTCTTTTAAAAAAAGGGCCAGATTTCTACTTCTATAGTTTTTTTAACTTTCTATTGAAATTCCATTTCCAATTTACAGCAGTAATGTCTAGATAAAATGCTTTTGATACTACAATTCAAATACACATACTTTTAGATTAGAATGGTTTCATCATTGTAATATTTATCTGTTACTTCTAGAAAAAATGGGATAACTATGACAAAAATCTCTGCTTAGGCAAATTAACTCATTTTAATCATTTATTAAATTCTGAAAAAGCACTAGTAAATTATCTCAATTTAACAAGAAGACAATTATACTTATATTACAACAAAGGAAAACAAGGATCTCAAGGCAACTTCTACATTAACTCATTCAAATATTTCCAGGAAGAATGCTCTTAGATGAATAACTCAGTGGTACAGAAAGCAGAAATCTTGCACAAAAAAAAAAAAAAAAACAAAAGAGAAGGGCAATGCTTTCTCTCTGATTCATTCATTCATTCTCAGAAAATGAGAGTGTGTTGAGAATGTAAAAGGAAGGGGTTCCAAGAACCAGGAAGGCTATTAGAAAGTTGTGTCGAGCAAGGGATTTGGCTCAATGGCGATGCTGCCTGCCTTGCAAGCCTAAGGTCCTGAGTTTGATCCCCAGTACCACAAAATAAAAAAAAAAGAAAGAAAAGTTATGTCAATAATTCAACTCTTACTCATCCCACCAACAGATACATATTCAGTACCTATTGTACCCACAACTAGTAGAAGATATACAGTGGTATATGAAATATATACAATACAGCATAAGCTTTTCATAGCTCACGTCATAAAGTATGTTTCAAGAAAAATCTAAAGTTATTGCTCTTAATTTCATGCATTGGAAGTTCTAGCGTTAAAGAAAGGGAAGAAAATTTGAAAGAAAAGACTTCGCTGTGAATATTTAAACCTTTAATATTTAGAGAAATAGCCTAAGCCATATTAAAATGGTTAAAGATATTGTCCTTAATTTATAAAGGCTCATTAAAACTAACAAGAAAAGCTCTACAATACCAAAAAGAAGACTGTAAACAATACAAAAAGACAATTCACAAAATAAATTTAAATAGCAAAAAGAGATGAAAACTTGTTTTCATTTATACTAGTAACCAAACACCTAAAGTAAACAGATTGCTTTGTATGGCCTACTTTATATTTGCACTTTTCAGTAATACTCAAAGCTAAGAAGAATATAGCAACGTGTATTCTTTGTGTCACCTATGCATTCATACACTTTTTCCCAAAGGAAGTTTTTAATAGATACTAAAATCCCAGCCAATAAATTGTGTACCAAGACATTCACTACAGTCCAGGATAGTAAGAACTCAATTTAAATGTTTTAATATTTTACTAACATGATACTGCATTCAGGTTATGCCTCACTTCAACCTAAAGGATCTCTTTCCCATTGCCGTATAATTTACTTGGCAATTAATCATTCTTGTGATCTCCCTTACTGCTCTAATAAACTGTCATTTAAAACTGTTACCATTCTTTTCTTTATGTCTAAAGAGATAAAATATAAAATAAACAACTGCAGACTGAATTATAACAAATATGGATTAGAGACCCAGCTTCAAGTATTCTATCCTAAAACATCTCGAGGCCTCATATTCCCCATTTGGAAATGCAAATCTATTTTATAAGTCTACTGTAAAGAATTTACATAAAATAATATGACACACTACTTAGATGATGGCACATACGTAGATGATGGATGTAAATGTCCTACCATTTCTGCATTAAGCCATGAATTATAAAGTTTTTACTACCTCTTCACAACTAGATTATAAATTATTTGAAAGTAGGGCATCCTTTATGTTATACTTTATTTACATAATAAAAAGACTGGCTGGCTGGGGGAGTATAGGAATATTCACAAGAGATAAGCCAACTGCAATGAAATAAATAGAGAAGAAAAGGCCAACTGGTGTACATGACCTAACTTATGCAAAGGCATCAATTTGAGAATGTTTGAGAACTGTGTTCAATGTGGATAAAGATTAAGTCTAAGAGGCAAGGGGTTCAGCAGGAGTAGTTAGCCAGGACCTCAAGCTTAAGAATGTCTCCAATTTGGCTCCTGTTGACAGCCAAATCTGTGTACAGACTCAAGTCAAGACTTCTTTAGAAATATGGCCTCCTGGGCTAGCTATTTAGCTCAGTGGTGCCACCTGCCTTGTAAATGCAAGGTCCTGAGTTCCATCCCCCATACCAAAAAAAAAGAAAAAAGAAATGTGGCTTCTTAGTAACATTCGTGGCCTCCTTAATTCTACCTAAATGTGAAGTAGGGAGATCTCCAAATCAGCCCCCTGAGCCTGGTTACTGAACAGATGCTACTGAGTTTACCACTGGAGCCTCCAAGCTAACACCAGCACTGCCGGATACAGAGCACACACTGCTGGAGAAAGAGCACTTACCATCAAGTAAGTCTGCAAGGGAAACACGTGAAGGGAAGAGCAACTTCATGGGTACAGTTAAGTTTCAAGTTTTAAATTTCCTTCACAGTCAAGCTAATTACACTCCCTTTCTAGTAATTGTTCCTCAATATTCCTTTTTGTTTTCAGTTCAGGATTGAAGTCTCATCAAAAATTTCTAGCACTTTCAAAGTATTTTTTTCCAATTTACTTTTAACATCCTACTTCCTTAGATAAATGTGTAATAACACAGCTTTTTTGTTCAAAACATGTACGTCCGTATTCACTACAAAAATGGATTTAATATAAGATATATAAATAGATAAGGATTTACAAGGTAGGCTTAAAACAGCCACCTACAGAATTACGAGTGGAAGAGAACAAAAGGGTGGTCTGCATGCTGGAGATTCAAAAGATTCATCCAGTCAAGGGTCGAAGGTTTGGAGTTCACTGCAAAGCCCCAAGGGGGCAGTATTAAGCGGCCAAAGGGTCTGCAATGGAAGGCTGAAGGGCCTGCACTGGAAGCCAGGACACAGGCATCCAGGTCAAAGGCAAAGACTAGAGCTGCTCCAAAGAAACAGCAGAGAGTCTTCCTTCTTCCTTTCCCTTTTACCCCATTCTGGATACAAGCCTTTTAGTTGGTGCCACTTGGAACCAGAGTGGGTCTTCTGCCTTCAGTAAATATATTCAACCATACCAGAATTAATCCAATCAATTAGACATTTCTTAATCAGACACAACAGCTAACTATGATGACATGGTATCTAACATGTGTGATGAAGAAAGGGGTTAAAAGGCAACTGATACAAAGTTAACATCATTTTACCTTGCCAGGTAAAGACATTATTTTTATATTTTTTAATATTAAATCTGCCACCAATCCCCTCCCCCCAAAAGCAATCCACAATTTACTCCTGGAAAATAACTTCCCGGAAAAAAACCACTAGTGTCATTTATAGTTCTACTGCAAGCTGATAACATCAGTGCCTATCTGGGAACCCCTCATGAAAGGGGCCAATCCTTTAATGGCTTATAATTCCAGAGAAACTTTCCTTAAAAGCATTTTACTTTAAAATTCTTCCCAAGTCTTCCTTCCATTAGCCTGTCAGAACTGGGATTGCTGCTTCACATGAGGCTGCACCTCATTCTCTACCTACTTTGTCAGTCTCTTCTGCAGTCCCTAACTTCTCAAGCTTCTTTCTGCTCTTCTTTTTTCATCAATCCACTTTCCTACCATCACTTCTAAACTCCACACACCATCAGATCTCTTATTCTGGTTGACTGTCTTACAGCACCCTGAGGATCATACCCTTCACATACCCTGAGGAATAAATGGCCAAAAAAAAAAAACCTCACAATCAAAGCTATATCCATTATCACAGACTTTAACACAAAATACTCAGTTGTGAAGGCTGGAGATTTAGCTCAGTGGGCCTGCATCTGCCTTGCAGAGGAAAGGTCCTGAGTTCAATCCCCAGGTAAAAAAACAAAACAAAAACTTCAGTTGTGAATTCAAAAACTACTTAAAACACTACCAGACACCTAAATATAGCAAAATAATTCTTAAACTGTTCAAAGTTATTATTTGTTTATTTAACAAGGCTTAATGACAATAAATACAGCAAAGTAATTGGTAACCTGATTCTAAACCTAAGCTTTAGAGTATCAAGCCTATCTGCTCTACTTAAAAGAAAATAAAAGGTATGCAACTATACAATTCACTTAGATAGACTAAAGAATAGGGAGAAAAAAAGAAATTCAATAGATCATAACTGCTTTCATTAAAAGTGAATTTTCTAAGCTTACCTAAGAGTGGAAGAAGACAATAAATGCTGCTTTAACCAAAGAAATAGCATGAAATAGGAATAATTTCTGATAAAATACTACTTGAGACTATTCACTAACCTACAATTTTAAGAAATACTATTAAAACAGGTCATAGCAAACAAAAAATATTGTACAGATACAATCTTATGAAGTTACAATGCATTCACAAACAAGTTTATACATTCATTTGCCAAATACATCCTGGATATTTCATATGATGAAAACAGTACTAGATACTTCAGGGATGAAGAGAATGCCCAAGACGACCATTGCGACCCTCAAGTAGTTCACAGTCAGAAGAAAAAAGATATTTAAACAAATTTTTAAATGATATGAAAAAATGTAAATAGCTGATTAGCATAAGAGAGCATTCAACCTCATGGATAATTTTTAAATGCCAATTATTTAAAATAGATTTTTTTGCCGGGCGTGGTGGCTCACTCCTGTAATCCCCGCACTCGGGAGGCTGAGGAAGGAAGATGAGTTCGAGACCAGCCAGGGCTACACAGTGAGTTCCAGGTCAGTCTCAACTTCATATGAGACCCTGTCTCAAAAAAACAAACAAACAAAAATAAAATAAAATAATTTTTTCAATCTAACAATCAGAAAAAGACTTACAATAGCAAAATAAATGCACATATCCTTGGCAGACTGACATATATATTCTAATGAGCATTTAGCAATATAAATTAAAGAATACACCTTTATGATATATAAATTCAATATATAAAATTCTGTACTAAAAGAATAAAAGAGAACAGTATAACTAAAATACACACAAAGTGAAACGGCAATTACACTTCCAAAATTTTATTCTAATAAAGTAGCATGAATATACATTGAATTAAAAACAGTGCTAGTATTGTTGTTTATAAAAGCAAAAAAATAGAAACATCTTTAAAAAGACAACAAAAGACTTGTTAAGATCACAACTTCCTGGAAATACAAGAAAACATACAGTGGGAATCAGTATACAGTTGCTACACAACAGAAGGTCCCATTGCAGAATACATCTATGCCAAATATTACACAATAAAAATCACCACATCCTTTCTTTTTTGCCCCATCCCACTTTCTTTCTATTTGTGAACTTACCAGAATCATGTGGAAGAAACCATTAGCTTTGCCCTACTATACAGATGCATCCAAAGTTTAATTAAAAGCAAAAGTCAAGGCCCTAATTAACAGATTTTTAAAACATTTTTTTTCACTTCACAACAGCTCTGATATTAAAGTACATCCTACAACTAATATTTTTTAAAGGCACTGTACCACAGTGTAATTGCAGTTGTTTTTTCCTTAATGATATATATACTTATGATCCATCTAACAATCAAGGATACCTACAGCTATGAAATGTTACTCTTCAAAAGCTCAAATTATTCACACCAGAGAAACTATTCGGTATTTACACATGTGACTTATTTATTTCACTTAGGAGTATATTCTCAATATGTATCCATTTTCCTACAAATGAATAAACTATAATAGTACATAAGATCCTAATGAGATAATTGACAATGTGAAATAGGAAGAAAAGGGATAAAGGTGTAGGGAAAGTTGGAAGGGTAGGGGAAAGGTAATAAGGGGAAAGAAAAAATAGGAGAAAATGAAAAAATGGAAATAAAGTGTTTGTAAATGGGGAGGGTAGGAGGGGGTGAAGGGAGGGCAGGGACAAAGGGAAAAAATGAGAACCAAGACCTGTCATGTAAAGGTACAAGATCCCAATGATAAATGTAACTGTACTGTATACCTAAAATGTACCAATAAACTCAATGAGGAAGAAAAAAAAAAGCTCAAGTTAAAGCATAAGACAGCTAGAAGTGAAAAGCAGAAGCCAACATAAGTATCAACCTAAGCAATCTGTGCCACCACACCTGGCCAAATTTTATTTTTCTTTTATGCTTGATGCATGGCTAAAATTTTTCAATTAAATATACAAGCTTTTTGGGTCTATACTGTTTATATATCTGTAACTCAGAAAGACATTTATCTCTCCTTCTGTATTTTCCTACCTCTGGAAAGCAATATCAAATGAGATTATAAAGTCTCTCAAAGGGGCTCTATTTCAACCGGCTTACAGATAGATAAATAAGTACTTCTACAAGCAGAGTACTTCTAAAATCTCCAGAAAAAAAGGAAATTGAACCTTTAATCAATGTGAGAGAGAAAAAGTATCTTCTAGAAACTAAGTCAAAAACAGTGTAAGTATGCACATTTATACAGTTTATAAGTCTGGCAAATAAGACTATATATTCTTGTTTTAACAAAAACAACTGTTTTCTCTAACTTACCTGTTAAGCATAGGAATAGATTTTTATCCTACTTATGTATGTCCTTGCTAAACATATACATATAGATTTACTAATGAACAAGCTAGCATTACTTCTACTTAATGCTTAGGATTACAAAAAATGTAAATCTGCATTTAATCAAAATAAATTTTTTTGACAAATTTTCAATAATAATCATGTCAGTTGCAAAGGGCTTATATAACTTTTTAATTAACATTACATTGAGTTAATGGATGTCCACTAGATAGCTAGGCTACTTCTGAGATGTAGTGATTATTAAATATAATTTAAGTCTACATATGTCTTATTTTTTGTGCTTATGAAAAGGCTATATGAGTCTGTTAATGAATGTATTCATTTTGGATATAGCAAGGTTCATGAAAAAGGAAACTTATCTCTCATGGTCAATGCCGGCTTTTTAAAAACATGATTTTCAAAAAGATCTCCAGTATCAAATACGATACTGACACAAAACTAAAATTTGTTTTTTTCTGTTGCAATGTCAAAGGTTTTTTTAGATTATTGAACTGCTCTTACCATAAAGTTGTAAACGTATGCTTTACTTTTTGTGCTATGGTGTCTAGACAGCAAAGATTGTTTTATCAGGATAACAGATAAAATATACCATTCTATGGTATACACTGACTTATTATATCCTTGATTAGTTAAAAAAAACAAGTATCTCACCTAAAAAGTTTTTTTACCATTGTTAACTGTTTACTTTTAAATTTTACTGTCAAGTATATACACAATTATTACAACAACCCATGATCCTATTATAAAGTACTCAAACCTCCTGACAACTTTTGAAATTTTACCTTCCCCAAGTCAAATTATAAATGATATCTTTGCCCCTAGAACTGTTCAGATTTACCAATCGTCCCCTGAAAGGTCTCAGAGATTTACTCTTTCATTTTGTGAGAAAAGAAGTGCTAGAAATAATTGGGATTATTTGATGTGTTACTATTGATGAATGTCAAATCAGAAAAGATGCTTAGCCTTCTGTAGGTTAAATTTGTATGGAAAAACATTGCAAATATTTGAGACACTGTTTGCCATGACTTCCCAGGAAATTGTCATTTCTCTCCTTGGCCAGGACATGTTTCCAAACAAATGCATCCTAATCCTACTTTGCTTATGTTAAACAAGTGCATACTATTATCAATAATGATTTCAACTTCTTTAATTTGAATCTAACATCTTCCAGACCACTGGTTTTCAAATAAGATTCGCATCACTGACCTATCAATTTTTATTAATATACACAGATGTTTATGATATATTCTAGTCTTACAGAATCTATTTACTTGATATGTTCTTGGTATATTCTAACTGCATGCTTGGTATACCAGAACTATGTTATGCTACACCTGAATTTTTTTTCTTCATATAGGATGTGTTTCCACTTTTCTAAATTAGATGTACTATCCATGCTTCCTTGAAAATTGAGTAAATCTTTAAGTTTGTAAACATTCTGTCCAAAAAATTTTTGGACGATTTCTATTTTGCATGTCAGAGGACCATCAAATGTCTTATTCTTTCTTTGTAAAGAATCCTCACTGAATCTTTTGCTTTTGAAATTTTTCAAAAATAAGCTTTAAGCTAATTTAAGTTTTCTGTCACCTGCAGATAGGTTTCTCCTATACTCCACTGCTTCACCTAATAGTACCTGCAATCAGCTGCAGGCTAGACTGCCAGTCTCCCACAGAAGGGCTGTCTCCGGGCCCATGGAAAAGGACTGTGCCAGGTACTTTCAGATACAGACCTTTGAGAGCATGTTTAAACAACTCTGAGAAAATATCAGTAGCCTGAGTCAGGATTTCTAGAACTCCAGTCAGGAAGATGGATTCATGAGACTGCTAACTAAAGATCAAGTAGAACAAGAATTACATAGGACTGACTGAACTGATGAAGGATGACTATAGGTTTTGTTTGGAGTATTGCAGCTGTTATTATATTTCAGTTTTTTTATCTGCAATGGTTTGGATATGCTCTGTCCCTAAAGGCTCAGGTGTTGTTAAGAGCATGGTCCCAGGATGGTACAGGTGGGACCTTCAAAGATAAGGCCTTGTGGAAAGTACTTGAGTCAATTGTGGGTGTGCCTTGAAAGGGATTAAAGTAGTACTCTTGGGACTGCAGTCTCACTCTGGCATCTTGTTTGTCAATGTGATCTCTTGCTCACAAACAATCCCACCACTGCTATCCACATGAGGCAATGTAGTCAAGGGGGCCCTCACCAGAGCCTGTGCCATAATGTCTGGACTTTCAGCTACCAAAGCTGTGAGCTAAACAAGCCCCTTTGCTTAATAAAATTAGTCTGTCTCAGGCATTTCAGTACAGTAATAAAAGCAGACTAATATGCATGTTAGTTAATTTATGAGATATAAATCAGAGCACTAGTTCTGCCATTGTTTAATCATAGGAAAATGATATGGCAAACTGTAGTGATGGGGAAAAGATATACATACACACAGGTAAAACACAGGAAAGAAATGTTATTGATAAATATTTTTAGATATTCGGGCTATAACTGGTTATTCTTCATGGTTTTCATATTTTTACATAATGGTATGTCTTATTTTTACAACTAGTGAGATTTCTAACTGATTAGTTTTAGTGAATCTCATTCACTTTTCTGAGTCACAGCAAGCTCAACCTAAAAAAAAAAATTACTCTTAAATACAGTGTACAACATTTAAAAGTGAAAATATTATTAATCTAAGTTATAAAGACACAGGTTAAGTGAACAACTAAAAAGAACTTCAGAAGAAAAAGAGAGCTGTGGCTACTGACTTAAACTAGGTTAGCGTTACACTGCTGAATTTACTAGCAAGATTTATGACCCTCCAAGGACCAGTAAGAATTGCAAACATTGATACAAATAATATACAAAAATATGTCACAACTAAAACAAGAGGGAATTTGGAAAAGCTGGATCCTAATAACCTTTTTTCTCATTTCTCTCTCTCTCTTTTTTTTTTCCTTTGGTACTAGGGATCAAATTCAACCTTGCTTTTGTGAGGCAGGCAGCAGCACCACTGAACTAAATCCCCAGCTTCTATTTTTTCTCATTGCTATAATTTCTACAGACACACACACACACAAAATTTCTTGAATAATGTAATTATTGCAGCTATTTTTAAATTATATCTAGCTTCAAAACATACTTGGTTTTTTAAAAGAAAATTAATTGCAATAGGACTCCACCCCCCATTTTCACATTAAACAAAAAGGTAGTGAGGATTACTAGGATACTACATAAAAGGTATTACTTCATTTAATCTTAATAATAACCTAGGAAGTAGATGCTATCATTATTTTTGTTTCTCTAAAGAAAAGAACTGAGAAAGGTCAAATAACTTTCCCAAAATCATACAGTCAGTAATAAAAAGGTAAAATTCAAAGCCAATTTAATACTGAAACCTATGCCCTAACCAATATATTCACTGCTCATCCAACAAGTATCAGTGAAGAACCTAATCATTAGGTGCTATGCCAGGAATTGGGATATAAAAGACAACAATGTCCCTACCCTCAAGGAGTTTCATGGTAACTGATGGCAAAAGACAATAAACAAATATGAGCACAAATACATAGCTACAAATGGTGGCTCACTCTATGGCAGACAACTACAGAAGGATCTCTAACCTAGGGGAAAGTGGGAGATGTCAGGGTTGACAATGATAACTCTTGAGAGAAGACCTGAAGCAGAACTGCTTCCCCACACACACACTCATGAAATCGATTTTTCCCCATATGGATTTCTCTATCTGGAAAACTTTAAATACAGATCATTGTGTTAGAGAAATATGAATAAATGGACCAAGGCAGTCTCACTCCAACCCCAATTTCACTCTAAAGTTAATCCAAAATTTTAAACTGATCTTATAGTACTTGCATTTTAAAAATAGGAACCAAAAGAACAACTCTGTACAAAAAGATAAGATATATTCTTACTCCTGTCTTCGAGTAACAATGCTGTTTTCAAAGAGGAAGTGTTGGATTCGAATCCTGCCTACTTTCTTCAAAATTTCTTTTGATCATTCAGCTGACAAGAATGTTCTTGTTCTCCTGACTCAGTCTCTGGGGACAAGGTACAAAGTAAAAGAATATCTTTTTATTTTCAGGACAGCAATGTTTTTCAAACTGATTATCACAATCCAATTGTAATAAAATCAATTTAATGGGTAACAATGAACAACTTTTAACAGAACAAAGTAAGAATTATCTATATACCATATATTGTAAGTTCAAATATTTCATAAAATTATTTCTGCTATATAGCACATACTTATTGTTACAAAATATATTTCTTATTGCAGGTCACAATCAGTTTAAAAGCTACTACTATAGATAGTCAAATCTTATTGCCTACTTGAGCAGTAAGACAAGCACAGAAAAGAGTAACAAGTAATCTAGCAAGGCTTGAACACCGGCTTGATTTATTGCATGAACTAAAGTTTTATGGGGGGAAATTTGTGTACAACGAATTTGGGGAAGATTTCTTATTTTCAGAAAATGCACCTTCCATCTCTGCTTTATCCTATAAAGTCTACTTGGTCTAGAAAACAAAGCATTTCACAGTGGCCAAATATCTGTTGCTGTGAGCTTAGGCTGCAGCTGGGCTAGGGAAGTCAGGTGTCTGAAGAACACCTTTGGCTTTGGATGTTCCCCAAGAAGCAGTATGAAAACCCAGGAAATGGAAGCAAGAGCCTGCAGATCTCATCTTCAACTGTGACCTGGAGCAGCTGCAGCCTCTAAAGACTGGGTTTTTTCATCTCTAAAATGAGCCCAGATGATCTACAAGTTCATACATATTGAGAGCAGATTTGAAATAATTGTATAAACATTAAAAACTATCATAAAACAAAACTTTCTTCTGTCACTAGAAATTGTTTCTAGTCTATAAATTTTGTTACCCAAGATGAAGTAAATATTCTTTTCATGTATCACACAGAATCTCATCAAATTTCAATTTAAATAATAATTCAAAGTAAAGACTTAAAATTATAAGTTTACTAATTAAGAATTTGCTCCCTATAATCAGGTTATTTTAAAATAAAAAATATTAGTATGTTTATTATAAAACTTTTAGGAAAAAAATTAACACTTAACCCTTTAATTTTTTCTATGCACATACTTTTTTAAATGGACCAATACTGAGTATTAGGATTTTAAGATTAATTAGGATTATTAGGATTAATTAATTAGGATTAATTGTTTAAAAATAAACATGTTCATCCTCATGTCAATCAAGAGAAAAATGAGAATTAATCTAGTACAATAAGCAACTAACTGGCCAAAGAGCTCTTTCAGCCTGCTTTCCTCTGGGAGTTAAAAATCACTGAGCCCAAACAAGTGACCACAACTTTAGATAACTAGTTCATGGTTTGTGACTTCACAGATTGTATTTCAATTATCAAAATGAGTACACCCCCCCATTCCAATGTGAAAAATCCTAGTAAAGAACTCTAATGAGTCAAAGGTCTATTCCTTCAGCCAGGAGTCTATAAGAAGAGAAAACACAGCTCCAATATGTACTATATAGTTGGAATCAAGAACAAGATGCTTCCAATTGGGGCAGGAAAGACAGGGAGGTAGGACAGTCTGACAGCACCTGCAGTGGAGAGATCCACGAACTGAGTACTTACCCATAAATTTGGGCTAGCATCTTCTGATGTTTTGTCATACTGTTTTGTCATCTGCTTCTGGCACTGAACACAATGAGGAGTATATTGTAGAGTAAAAGCACTTGAGAATCTTTTTTAAAATATTCAGGTCCTTCCAAAAGAACTTTTAGCATGAGTATTTTCACATTATTTAAAAACATACTTTGAATAGCTACACAGAATTCAAATTCATTTTTAACTTATGGTTTAATTCCAGAAAAACTATGTCATGATCTTTTTTTTTTTTTTAACGCAACATTCAAAAAGAATTTTATAAAAACACCAAACACTGACATCTTTGCCACACCATTTAGGAACCAAGCCAAAGGATTCTTCAAGGGTGGTGGAGGGATTATGGTATTCCTCTGTGTCTTAACCCTACCCTACCATAAAGGGTTTTCTTAAAGCAACAGGTTAGGCCCCAAATTAAAGCAGGAAAAGAAAGGTTTGTCATAATATAATTAAAATTAGGCTTAAGATAAAAAAACAAACACACTGTACCCCAACCAAGGGGAATATATGACAAGGTATAAAAAAGCAACCTGTGTAAAGACTAGAAAAATGAAAACCTAAGAATAAGGCCATCTATCTCTCATACCAGAAGTGAGGACTGTTTTGGACAGGGATGCAAACAAACTACTCTTGTCTGTTATCATCAGTCACTAAGATCATTCAAGTCACTTCCCTTATTAATGTCATAGCTACCAGCCAATCTCTTAATTACATTTTCTCTTTTGACATGAGACTATGCCAACCAATTCATCACAGACAAAACTGAGTAGCTTTGTCTGCGAAGCACAGGCTCAGCACCTGTACCTTGCTCATCCAAAGTGATGCCAGCCTATGAAGACCTAGAAGGGTCAGCCATTCTCCTTTTCTCTTTAAAGAAACTATTTCTAATAGCCTACTGATAGGCAATCTTAAAGTCTTTAAACAAAATGCATACCACCTAGTCAAATAAGAAGAAAACACCAAGAGTATAAACATAATTATTGGGTAATAAGGAATAGTTAAGTAACAAAAGTTATTAAGGCAAACATATCAAAAAAGTAGTTAGACTTTTGTATTCTCATTATTTCTATCAAGCTAAGAACAAGACTTGCCAAACACCAAGAAAACACCTGAGAAGGAAAAATAGCAACTTCTAACAATACAACAATTAGGGGAGGCCAGTCAAAGATATCCCCATTCAAAACATGAAGTTCCTGCCATCACTGGAGCTCTTTG
Organism: Fukomys damarensis; assembly: GCF_012274545.1. Taxonomy (NCBI): domain Eukaryota; kingdom Metazoa; phylum Chordata; class Mammalia; order Rodentia; family Bathyergidae; genus Fukomys; species Fukomys damarensis. The sequence goes on from NW_022900926.1 coordinate 42,316,023, forward strand.
TTACTGCTGTCAGGGACTGCTTCTCTCTGTCTAAAGATACCCCACCACCACCATGGGTACCCTACTACTATAGTGGTCTAGAGTTCTGCTATCACCAATGCTGCATGGTCACTCTGGAGTACCACAGCAAAACCAATAACAGTAACACCCAATGTTAAGACTGGAACAAACAAGCTCATACTGGGCATTCAAGTTGAGGGACAGATCAAAGAGCCTACAAGTGATAGTATTCAAGTACTGTTTTTTTGTTTTTTTTTTTTTAGTGAAACCCATTTTTTCAAATGAACTTACAAGAATCCCATTACATAAAGTAAGACAGATCAAAGAGCCTACAAGTGATAGTATTCAAGTACTGTTTTTTTGTTTTTTTTTTTTTTAGTGAAACCCATTTTTTCAAATGAACTTACAAGAATCCCATTACATAAAGTAATAGCCATGGTTAAAAAGCTATCTTTAGATTCACTGGCATGTTCATAAGATCAGTAAGAGCAATAAGGCTATGTTTAACATAAATATTTTAAATGAAAGGTTACAGTAGACTTAATATCCAATTTATTGTTTTTTTAAGTGCACAGATCCAAGAAATTACAAAGGTAAATGGTTCAAATTATTTCCAATAGCTCTCCTAGTAATTTCAGGATTCTCCTAAATCTGACCCAGAAGCATAAAACAGAAATTATAAGGAATGTTTATTACAATGTTTAATCACTAATAATAACCATCACCTTCATATGACTTCTTTACCAAAAATAAGGACAAGAAGTATCCACAACTGACAGACAACATGCAGTAAAACTATAATAAAGAACTATCACCTCTCAACCTGTTTTGTGTTCTTCCATCATTGCATAACTGTGGCGTGGGGAGGAAAGCACACACTGAGCAGATGTAATGGGCTGCCTGGCATCTGCTGCAGTGGTACACTTGCAGTAACAGCTTTGGAGACCAACAAGTACAGGCCTGAATTCTACAAAAGACCTGTGCATTAATACAACCTTCCTAATCAATGACACATAGATGGAAGATGGAAGATGGAAGCCTGCTGCAAAACCAGTTAACCTGTTACCACAAATGATCATTATTGGTCTCCATTATGTTAAAAGGTTTCAGGTTAGCACATTTTGATTGTACAAATTGAGCGTCTTAAGAAATTCAAGTAGACAAATGGAGAAACCCTGCAACATCTCTTTTCAAAGATGTACATTAAGTTTGTCAGAGGTTAGCTCTGTGTATTAAAGAAATGATTACAATGAAGGCATAAAAAAGGCAAAACACTTTATCAAGTAATCTGTTTCATAGATTTGCTATTGTAAAATTAACTGCAATGTTGCTATGAAAAACATTTTGAAGATCTTCTTGTTCCGCACAGTCCTGTTCATTTAAAGTTGGATGAAGCCCATTACCCTGACCTATTTTTATTATAACAAAGACAGACAGAAAGATGGCTGCAAGATCAAGGTTTCTTTTTAATCACTACAAAAGCAGTCATTTTTACAGCATGTTTTCATTTCTCTGCCCTTCTATTACAGAAGAATGTTCATTTTTCCCCAGAAAACTTATATAGAATTATAATTTATAATGTATAATGAAATCATATTTCCTCATGATAATTAAGGCATGGACTGCACAGCAAGACCTTTGTTGTTACCAGACGTGAAACCTTGGATAAGATACTAACCTTTGTGCTTAGGTTTCCTTGTGCATAAAAGACAGATAGTAACAGGACTTATCTCACATAGTTGTTGTAAAGGTTACATGAGTTACTAGCAGTAACTTAGTGCTAAGCTTTTAAGCATTTAAAAAATATTCAAAATCATTAGTTTTAAAGAAAGTTCAAAGGAGCCAAAACTGCTTAAAAACAATTCATTAACAAATTTATATAAACTTTGACTTCTAAAAATGTCAGATGAATTCAAAAGAAATTCTCCTTACACACTGTACCATTATTTAGAAAAACGTTCTTGAAAGCTCACCTAAGTATCTTAGAATCCATAAAGTGAAGCAATGACTTTCTTCACAGCTTATAAAATAAGTATGTTTGGGCCGACTGGGTGATGACATGAGAGAATTGACTCCTGTATTCAGTTCTAACTACAACTTCCGTTTTGTTTAAAATTTCGTCAAGCAAGAAAAAGAAAGAATACGTAACTGACTTATTCCTAGAACTATATACAGCAAGGATGAGAGGAGCTGTAGAAGTAAGTTTCATTATAGGGGCCAGGGGGCAGCAATTTGCAAGCTGACTCTAGGATGCAGAGGAACGCGAAGTAATAGGGCATTTGCACATTCAAACATAAGCATCTAAGAAGAAATTTTTTAGTTAACTAAAGACATTAAAGTAATTAACAGAGTGTCTAGGGAACAAAACGCAACTAAATACTTCCAATACAGAAGTTTCATCTTAAGATCTCCTGTGGTACAAAGTTTTAAAACAAATCAGACCTTCCTTTATATACACGTGCAACACTACTGCTAAAGGACAGTACACTACAAGGCCCTCAGAAAGAGAAACCAACTTGTCTATCTAAATAGTCTTAAGTGCTGTTTCTCAGAAAGACAACAGACACTAGTTGGGGGTGCGGAGGGAAGAGGATGCGGTGCGAGAGCAAGGGTGCATTCGTTTGGCGAGTCTCCATTCCTCGAGTAAGGGCGGAGGAAGAGACCACCTTCCTTCAGAAACAAAGTGAGGAATTCCAGTGCTCTAGAAGCTCGAGGCGAAAAGCGCTCCTCTGGGTTTCCGGCCCCCAGAGCCTTCGTAGAGTCCAGAGATAGCAGGGCAAGCCTGCAGGGAGGGCCAGAGGGCTGCACGCTCCGGCGAACCCTGCGGCGCACGACCTGCGCAGA
>NW_022900926.1:42319205-42320586 GCF_012274545.1 Fukomys damarensis
CCCGCATGGCCGCGGCGGGCAGTAAACTGCAGCCTGGCGCCGGGGACCCGAGCCCGGGGTGCGGGAGTGAGTCGGCTCCGCCTACGCTTCTAGCCAGCCGCAGGAGCTGTGCGCGTCGCGGCCATTTTGGGAACAGCAGCCGGCCGGGGTACGGCGGGCGACTAGGGACAAGCCTCCCAGGGCGGCGGCAGGCGCTGGAATCTGAAGGGGCGGGGACGCGAAGGGGTGGGGCGGAGGACCGAGGATACCAGTGACCGGTAAGGTGTCAGGATGATTCTGCCCTGGGCCGCTCTCGCCCCTCTCGGGCCTAGAGAGACAGCGGGGAGTTGTGGTACATACCTTGACCAGGCAGGGGGCTGGGCACCCCGCGGCTTCCAAGTGGTACTCTGGGCGAAGGCGAGGGCCCTTGGGCACCAGGAAAGCCAGAAATAAGCTATACTGTCACTCCTAGGCAGCACTAAGGATTCCCAAGTGTTTTGTAAATTTGAGCCAGTAGGTCGCCGCCACCGAAGGGCAATGCCGTCCTGAATCTCATCTTTCTGAAATAGAGATGATGTCATCCAGACGCCCAGGGCTGAGACTGAAGAGCGCGGTCTGTCACCCTACTCCTAAGTCTCAGATTTTTGAGACTTGAAATAAAAGTTTTTAGAAACACCGACCACTGAAGTCACCTTCATATACTCTAGGCAGAAAAGAACACCTTCCTCACACCGGATCACAAGGTTAGATGTTGATTTTTCCAGAATCTTGTACTACAGTGTTCCTAAGCTAGAAGGAAAAAGAAGAAAAATTAGGTTCTAAAGATTATTTCAGAGTTATTGAAAAATTATAGAAATTCTAATATATCATTTATTCTTAGCATGTGGGACATCACAGCTTTCAACTGCAAATATGTACATATTTTCCCATGGAACAAAATCCAGTTGATTCAAAAATAACACTTAAAATGAAGTATGTAAGTTTCTATTCAATTGTGCTTATTTTTAAAACGCCTTATTCAGTTTAACTTTGCTATGCAAAATACACTGACCAAGTTAGAGAGATTTAAATGTACATATTTGATAAGATAGGAAGGCCATTTGTGTGCTAACTTCAACATACACAAGAGAAATTTCTTTGTAAAGTTAAAAAGCTGTTTTGGTATTTTTTTATTACAACAGTCTATAATATGTATATGTTTTGAGTATTGCATTTCTGAATTGACATTCATTTTATGCATTCAATAACATATTCAACAAGTGTTTATTAAGTGCACATATGTACTAGATCAGGACTGTACTAGATACTGGAAAGTAAAACAGACCAAGTTTTCTTCCTTTTAGAGCTAACTGCCTAGTAAGGGGAAAGAGAAAACAAAGCATATATATATATGTGTGTATAT
>NW_022900926.1:42322082-42374656 GCF_012274545.1 Fukomys damarensis
TGAAATAGGAAGAAAAGATCTAAAGGAGTAGGGGAAGGGGGAGGGGAAAGGAAAGAAGGGAAAAGAAAAAATATGAGAAAAGGAAAAAATGGAAACAAAGTCTTTGTAAATAGGGAGGGGTGGAGGGGTGAAGGGTTAGCAGGGGAATGCCAACAAAATAAGAACCAAGGTATGTCATGTAAAGGTACAAGATCCAATAATGAATGTAACTGTATTGTATACTTTATATTTAACAATAAACTTAATGAAAGAAAAACAAAGAAATGAGTACAACAAAATCCTCAAAGAATTATCTCTCTATGTCTTTAAGACTCAATTCACAGCCCAGCATTGTGGCACATAGCTGTAATCTCAGAGCTGTGGGAGACTGAGGCAAGAGGATCACAAGTTTGAGCCCAGCCTGGGCATTTTAATGAGACCCTGTCTCAAAATGGGGAAGGCACAGGAGATGTAGCTTAGTGTAAAGATCCTAAATTCAATCCCTAGAACAGAAAGAAAGAAAGAAAGATTGAACTCACATATCCTTTATTGAATTTTTTATTGTAAAATGAGTTACAAAAGCTAAGTATATAACATTCTTAACTTTACTTACCACTACTTTCAAAATCAATTTTGAAACAAAACCAATTACATATTTATATGTAAGTTTGTTCTACTTTGCCAAAAACTAGTAAACCTTAGGCACATAGTACCATTATTATGAAGTCTCAAACTATTTTGTGTGGTGTGCACACACATACAATAGTGTAAAGGGCATTATTGTACCACTTACCATCTTATCAAGGCTAGTGTATAAGCAAAGGCTAATTTTATGGAGTTTGTGGCAAAATGATTCCAAAAACTTTTTGTCCTAAGCTATGCAATAAATAGGGTTATGTATATCTTTGTTGTTAAAAAAAAAACAAACAAAACTCCCGGGCTATAGTGATATTTGAATTGCATTATGCTGCATTTTATTTAATGTAAGTTCCTTCCTTCCTGGTGATACCGGTAAGCTCTTCCACCCAGGTTCATGTGGAAATATTCAAAGGCTTCACTAGCCCTGGCCCTTTCCTCTATAACTCTGCCCAGCTCTGCACAGGCAGAAGATTAGAGACATCCAAACTGCTTCATGATTCACTGCCACTCTAGCACACACCTAAAAGAACAAGAAAAACCTCCCTTCTGATGGGAAGAACCAAAAGTGAGCATTATATTATACACACTGATTTTTTTCCCATGATGATACCAAGACATCTATTTCTACCTACCAGCAAAATACAACAGTGAATTAGTTACTATACTTATTGTTTCACTTTGCAGTGTTGGGACTGAACCCAGAGCATTGCATACACTAAGCAAGTGCTGCACGTTGAGCTACATCCCAAGCCATTTAAAAAATACTCTTTGTAACAGTAGGTTTCATACTTCTTATCTGAGCACTGGAAAGTCAGATAAAAGCTCTTTTAGATTTTTCTGAGAGGCACTTTTCCTGTTTTTTGTTACTTCTCCACCACAATACAAATCACCCCTTATTTCAGACATTCTCTCTATAAAGCATAGATTGAGGCCCTGATAACTAAATAATTAGACAAAGAATTACAAGGCACCTGCTTTAAAAAAGTTTAGAATAGTATGAGTTATCCAAAGGTATAAAACCAAGATAGGGAAAGGAAGTGACCACCAACATATCAGAAGTGAGATTACAGGTTGAAGAAATATGCCCCCAGAAGTCCTCAGTGAGAAGTATGCCACTTCTTTTCCTTCTGGAAGCACAGGCAGTAAAAATCAGGAGAGTTCATATTTCTCCACTCCTGCTTTGATTTCTCCATTCTCCACTCCAAGATTGCCAAAGTGAGAAATGGATAGCTAGTTTAACAAATTGAAATCCCTGTGAAAGCCCAGTCTTCTGCTGAACCAAGAATTTGAGTCACTTCCTACCAAAACATCAAAAGATTCTGCCTGATTCTCATTATTTCATTTCCCCTTCCAATGTCCAGGTGCAAAGTTTAAAGAACTGAGAAATTGCAAGTTGCAGTTCCTAAGTTATCTTCAGGTCCCTTCAAATCGTGCTTTGTATAGGACATAAATCTGGGCAGGGAGAACAGATGATTAAACAGCAAGGGGCTCCATACCTACTGCCAGGGGCTTCTGCCCCTTACTTCTGCCCTTCCAAGTCACTTGTCCTTCCAAATTCTGCTTGAGTGTTTCCCATTTCACTCAGGGAATACTTCTTTGAACTCCACCATCAATCTGTCCTAATGTGACCGTTAGGTGTTTCCTTTCATTGTGTGCATAACACTTTGGGCAAACCCTTATTTTAGCATATTCTACCACCTTTCTCCATCTGTATATGTACTTGGTTGGTTACATGTGCGTTTTACCCTTATGATCTTCTCAAGAGTAGGTATTTTCACTTTATCTTCTTATCACTTTATTATCTTCAGAACCTAGAATCATTTCTTATACATAGCACATGTTCAGCAAAATGTCTGTTGAAAAAATGAAAAAATGACATATGATTGCACAGATGGATAGGTAGATAGATGGAGGATCCAAATGGGGAAATACACCTAAGATAGAAATTACTGCACCATTAGTAGACTAAAAGAATCCTTGTGAGGCAGAATTTTTAAAAAGTACAACAGGTATGCTAAAGTGTCAGAGACAACCAAGGTGAACATGAGTCAGAAAGAAAAACTATTTAAAAAATAGACATTTACCATAAAGAGTAAAAGCCTGAAGGCCAGAAATAAATTCTAGAAAATCAAAGACATACTTCTGGTTCTGCATTTTGATAATAGTTTCACAACATTATGATATATTTGAGTTGGAATCACCCTGAGAAGTCATTTAGTCTATCTTCTTTTTAGAACAGCCTTTTCTCTGTCAGTCACAAAGGTGTCTAAGGCCTGCATTTCCTGGTTTCATAAGAAAGCATGTTTGGACTACCCTTATACTTAGGAAGTTAATGCTTGTAACAATTCCAAATCTTCCTCCCTGTTACATTCACCCAAAGGTCTATCTAAGACTACCTAAAGTAAGTGCATTTGACATTTGAGAACAACTATTTTTTGCTTCTCTTTCAAAATAGCAACAATAACAAATATTGTTTTCCCAGATTAATTGTCCTCTCTCTTCCTCCAAACTTGAACTACTACAGGGATAATTCTATTAGAAGATTTCTCCCATGGTTTACCTGACAATTCAGACTAGAATAACTTTGGTTAAACAAGAATTTAAAATCATAATTGTAGAACTTTTTACCTCCAGTTCATCTCAGAACATAATTGGAGATATCTAGACATTTGGATGGTATTTCAGAAAAAAAATTTAATGATTACTTTTCCTATTTAAACAAAGGGCATAATGCATCTACGACAAACAAGAATCTAAGGGAAGGTCATTCCTTGTTATTTATACCCCACTTTTCAAAATTTGCAATCATATATCATCTAGTTCATTGTTTTCAACAAACATTTTGCTGAACATGTACTATGTGTAGGAAATGATTTTAGGTCCGAAAGATAATAAAGTGATAAGAAATAACACCTATGCTTGAGAAGATCATGGGGGAAAAACCTCAGTAACCAACCAAGTACATATACAGATACAGATAGGTAGTAGAATATCCCAAAATAAGAATTTGCCTGAAGTGCTATGAGGTCACTTGCAGGGTCACTGGTAGATCTTGTTGAATGGCACATCCCCAATTCTGCAGGTTGGGGTGGACTACAGAGTTCGTGTTTGTAATAATCTCCAAGTGAGGTGGATGTTGCTGGAAAGGGACTGCACTCTGGAGAGCAAGAATACCCAAGTCTGCTCAGTATACACAGCACACCCTTGCTTAAAAGGAATACCCCAAAGAAAAGAGGGACATGTTAAACTCAAAAAAGATAACACAACCAACCTGCTAAGTGAAAATGGCAAGTGTCTGGTGATCCTGGTGTTACACTGTGTCCCTCAAAAACAAAATGCTAAAGTCAACTTTAGTCTTTCTGTGCTGATATTTTTATTAATTAATTTTATTGGTACAATTTAAATATACATGATGATCATATACATCAAAGGGAGTTGTACACGTGCATGATATAGCTTGATTCCTTTTTTCCTATTCCCTTTCCCCCTTCAACTTTCCCTCGACTTACAAAAGCTTTGTTTCCATTTTTTCGTCTATCAACTTTCCCCTCCCCCTTTCAGAGTTTCCCTTTCCTTTTCAACAGTTTCTCCCTATTTCATATTACCTATTATACATTTTGGTCCTTATTTACCCTTTCAGTTTCTCCCACTAGAGAGACAATGTGATACTTACACATGTGTCAAATTCATTTCACTTGAGAATGTAGTCTCATGTTGCATCCACTTAGCTATAAATGTCTCAAGTTTATCTTTCTTTATGGCTTTTTTAAATGTCTGAAACTGGATAATTTATACACATTAATATATTACTCACAGTTCTGGAGGCCAAGAAAGATAAGAACAGGTGCTGGCAGGTTTGTTTGATGGACTTGGTCTCTGTTTCCTGAATGGCACCTGGAACACAGCTGCCTCTGGAGGGAACAATTCTGTGTATCTTGACCGAGCAGAAGGGGTGGAGGAGCAAAAGACAGTGCAGCTAGTTCCCTCCTGTGCTCTCTAATAAGGTTGCTAATTCCATGGGTAAGGGCTGTGCCCTCATAATTTAATCACCTCTTAAAAGCTGCATTTTTGTTTTTTTGTTTTTTTGAGACAGGGTCTCACTATGTAGTTGAGACTGACCTTGAACTCTCTACATAGCCCTGCTGATCTCAAACTCACTGTGATACTCCTGCCTCAGCCTCCCAAGTGCTGGGATTACAGGTGTGCGCCACCACGCCTGGCTGCTGCACCTCTTAATGCATTATGTTAGAGTTTAAATTCTAATGTGAATTTTGAAGGGGCTGTCATCGCTAAGTCCTAACAACCCTGTATGTATGAGTGTATCTTATTGGGAAGTAGAGCAAAGATACAATCCAATGAAGCCATACTGGTGTATGCCGTGTCCTTAATTCAATTCAAGTAGTATCTTTAGAGGAAGAGGAGAATAGAGATACAGAGAGAAACATGCACAGAGGGAAGAGAGTGTGCCCCTGAGGCAGAGACTGGAATGAGGCATCTGTAAGTCAAGAATACAAAGGACAGACTGGCAAACATCAGAAACTAGACAGAGACTGTGAAGGAATCTCATCTAGAGCCTTCAGAGACGGTGTGGCCCTGCTGACATTTTGATATTGGAATTTCACTTCCTGAACTGTAAGAGCATACACTTCTGCTTCTTAAGGCACTTCTGTGGTTTTTTGTTACAACAACCCTGGGGATCCCATAATGAGTGAGAGGAGCCCCAGCAATACCAGGAAATCACATGTGAGCAGCAGGAATCTGCACTGTGGCCCTCTGGGTCCAGATGGGTGAAGGACATCAACTTGGCAATGACCCATGAGACAGAATGTTTACCTTTCTGGAAGGATGCACATGGAAATGTAATTGTGTAGTGGTGTAGTTGTAGCTTAGAAGAAACTCATTTTTAAAAAAATCTATTCATATTAGGTTTCAGTGGGATTACTAAACCACTAAAAGAGGTTAGTGACTGGTTTGAAAAAGACAGATACATATCAATGAGTCTCCTTTGGCTGGACATTAGAATCACCTGAGATTTTAAAGAATCACTGAAGCTTTTCTTTCTTTTTTTTTTTTTTTTAACCTTATTCCTCCCCTAGATTTGCATTTAAATGGTCTGATACAGGACCAGCATGGAAAAGCTGAACACATTTCTCAGGTAATCTAATGTTTTGCCAGGGTTGAGAATTGCTGTTATAGATCCAAAGCTTCAAAGACAGGATCAGCCTGGGAAATGCAACCCAGTAGTCCTTAATCATGTGCTTAGTGCTGAATATGAGCCACATCATTCAAGGACACAGAGGAGGGGAATACAATGGTCTACATGACCAGGCACTGGTCCTGATGGAAAGCTCTATGCAGCAGAGTACACAGCTTCCCACATTTTGCTTTCATGGTGACAGTCACAAAGACACTGCCCCAGCCCATTTGTTTGCCATCTCTCACGGATCATAAACATATACTGCTAGTTGCAGTGTCAGAAAACACTTATATATATTGTACCCAAATTTCTACTTGTTTATGATGGTGATCCCACTACTTTGCTAGGCCAGTCATAACAAAGTACCACAAATGGGTGGGCTAAGACAACAAATTTATTTTCTCCCAGTTCTGAAGGTCAGAAGTCCAAAATCAAAGCATGGGAAGGGTGAGTTCCTTCTTGGGGATTCCAAAGGATAGGTTGTTCCATGCCTCTGTCCTGGGTTATGGTGGTGGCCAGCAATCCTTGGCACTCCTTGGCTTGAAGCTGCAGCACTCCAGCTTCTGCCTCTGCTGTCATGTGGCCACCATGCCCCAATGTCTGTCTCTGTGTCTTTCTTTTTTATTCTAAGGACACTGGATCAAAGGTCCACCTTCCTCCAGTATGACTTCATCTTAACTAATTATATCTGCTATAACCCTACTTCTTTTTTTTTCTTTTTACTGAGTTTATTGGTACAATCTAGGTATACAATAGTTACATTCATCATTGGGATTCTGTACCTTTACATAATAGGTCTTGATTCTCATTTTTTCCCCTTGTCCCTGCCCTCTCTTCACCCCCTCCTCCCCTCCCCATTTACAAACACTTTATTTCCATTTTTTAAGTTTCTCATATTTTTTTTCCTCTCCCTTATTACCTTTCCCCCACCCTTCCCACTTTCCCTACACCTTTAGCCCTTTACTTCCTATTTCACATTATTCATTATCTCATTAGGATCCAGTGTACTATTATAGTTTTTCACACCAAATAAACTATTCGGTATTTCAATTAAAGAAATCTCTGTATGAACATTAAAAATAGGGAATTCTAAAATAAAACTAAAAAGGAAACTAAAAGAGAAAAGGCAATGATGTAACATTAAAATAATCCTTAATTCTGGAGATGAAAATGGTCCCTGAACATATTTAAATTGCTTCTTGCTCTTATAGTCTTATCTTATTCTTTTTTTTCATTATTTAGAGAATATTAGTTTCTGTAATCAAACCCACATAGATATGACCTTACATATTTAGTACGATGTGTTACCCCTGTATACGTGGAAAAAAAATAAAAATAAAAAAAATTAACATTTCTAGACCAATATATAACCCTACTTCTATATATGGTTACATTCTCAGGTTCCAGGAAAGACATGCATTTTAGGGTGACACTATGCAACCCCAGTCAGTGGGTCCCTGTGCTGTTGTTACTCCAGTACACTCCAAAATAGATCTCCTTTGAACTGTGAACTCCTCGCCAAGAGGATTGGTTTGTATTTATTTGGGGTCTTTTCATGGTGCTCTACATTAGAGCAACTCACATTTCAAAATGAATTTAGAGTAGCAAACTGAAAATTAACTGTGTTATATGAGTATGGGTTTCAGTGCCCACCCAAACGCCACTGGATCAGAGTCTCTGGGGATGTAGATTGAGAACCTGTACCTTCAGAGGCTCCCTGCATTGTTCTGGTGAAGTCTGAACTTGAGTCACACACTGGGAGGCCCTGGCATGGGGTTTCACTGCATGTGCTTTGCAGTGAGGACCTGAATTCAAATTTTCATGCGGTGTATTTTTCAGTGTTCACCAGAGAAACAACCCATATCATGTATACACACATATAGAAAGTAATTTTTTTTTTTTAGTAATTGGCTCACATGATGATAGAGACTGGTGACAAGGTGGACCAGCAGGGTAGAGACCCAGGGAAGAGCCAATGTTGCAGTTCTAGCCTGGAAACAGACTGCCAACAAAATTCTCTGATGCTGGGGGAAACTCAGTCTTTTCTTCTGTTCCGGCCTTCAACTATTTGGATAAGGTCCACGATGTTATGGAGGGCCATCTGCCTTACTTAAAGTCCACCAATTTTAATGTCAGCCTTGGAAACATGCAGAATAATGTTTGACCATAAATCTTGGCACCGTAGTCCACACTGATGTACAAAATAATTACCACATGGAGATCTCAGGGAATCCATCACAGGACAGAAAAGTCCAAGAAGAGGAGATCAGGTAGGAGAGTAAAGTCAGTGCTGCACATCCCTAGCGTGTGTTTCTCCCAGGCTGGGAGTGGGGGCCAGACCTCCATCCTTGGAAGTGCTACATGAAAATTCAGATCAGTAGATTCCGTCTGGGGTTCAGTGAATCAGACCCTGGGATACAGGCTAGACATCTATATTCTAAACAAATTCCCTCAGTTATATTTAGAAATTATAAACACAAAAGTAATATATTTCAAAGGACACAATAAGTATTATAAAATATGCTCCTTTATATATTTATTAAATATATAATATGTTTCGGTACTAAAATAATTATCAACTATAATTATCTGAACATGCTGTATGAATATTTATAGGCATGCTAGACGTACTATACATGAATGTGCAAATCAGAGCCTAATTGTCATTTTAGTTCTTGTGCTTTCTCTGCATCTTTGCTCTCAGTGTGTAAACATGTGCATGGCAACATGACTTTAGTGAACAATGAACTGTCACAATTGTTCCAAAGCAACTGACCTTTCTGGGCAGAGAGGAGAGAGAAGGATCACTCCCAAGTCTGAGTGAATAGCTTCAAGCATGAGGTGGGACTGAGCTGGGCCTAGTGCAACCAGGGGGATATCACTGGACAGAAAGGGTTGGGGAGACCCAGAGGGAGAAGCAGAAAGCAAAGGCATGTGCAGATCTGAGGACAGAGATGTCCAGAGGCTCTGGGTGACAGGATGGAAAGACTGGTGGGAATTTGTAAGTGAAGAGCCTCAGATGTCAGTCTGTACTTTGTATGCAAATCCACAGTGGCTTCCTAGCACCCGCAAATTACTCTATTCACTTTGGAGTCCTAATTTTAGATTCTCAGTATGATACAAACCGTCACAATGAGAAGGCAGATTAGAGTGATCTTGGGGTTGCTGGGGTTCCCTAGTAGCAGCACAGAGTGAGGATGAAGCCCAGGCTATGTCCTGTGAGCTTTAGCCCTTTTCATAGTTGGAACACAGAATTCAAGGCTGCAGCCCATCAATCTTGCTCCCTCCTAGCAGATCTGGGTCTGATTTATTCATCCCAGATTCCTAGGTCCCCTTTCACAGGGTGCTTAGAAATGTGTGCGTGTAAGGCTACGGTATGTCAGCGGGTTTCAATCCAAGCTTTTCCAAGTCTCTTTCTACCTGCCAGACCAGTGATTCTGCCAGTACAGATCATCACCGTACTTGTTTACCAACTGGCAGATGCCTCTGCCCACAAGGGCAGCTGTGTGGGAGCATGTGCTGATTCCTCCTCCGGGTTCTGGATGTGCTCCCATTTCCTTTTGGAAAACAAGAAATGCAGGTGCTTACCAACACAAAGGGAGAGCTGCTGTTGAAATATGTGAACAGGCGTGACACATGATATTGAAGACTGTCCCTGCCTTCTAACATTGTCTACCCCTCTGTCTTTGTTTCCTTCTTTAGTTTCTTTTTGGTTCCTGCTCCAACAAGAAGCCCAGTCACCAGCCCTCCTCTGCCCTGATGCACAAATATGCACATGAATCCCAGTGCCTTGTTTGCATCTGGGATCAGGCCCAACTGCCCATCATGATGACGCTTCCAAATTCATTGACCTCCTCTCCTAAACATTTAAACAAAAATAAAAAACACAGAAGACAGGGCTGGGAATTTAGCTCAGTGGTACCACCGACTGCCTCCAAAAACTCAGAAGATAATTCCTCTAGGAAATGTCTTGCAAATCAGCCTCTTTCCCTTTGTAGAGGTAACTCTTAGGCACCTTTAACTATGAACAACCCCCATTTCTTAAGGATATTGTTGACATCAAAACACAAAACAAGTAACAACTGAAGATAACTACTAAGAATCACCAGGCATATCACAAGTATGTTCACTGAGATGTTTAGAGGAGAAAAACAATGATTTTAAAGATTTTTCAACAGATGTGTCTCATCACCAACATTGACAATTTCAATAACTTGAAGTTAGCTTGCCCTTCTGTACACTTTCACAACCTCATTCCCCAGGCACTTATTATTCACTTACTGTATACACGCATGTATGCTGGCTATGGAGGGAAAGGTCACTACCTCTGGGAGTATGCCATCTAGTTGAACAAAACACAAGCAGGTGTGATATTTCAATGACAACATCAAACAGTGTCCACGCTGCTGTCTCCCAGCCAAACCTTTCATTCTCCAGGATCCAGCTCAATCTGGCCTGCTCCACATGACAGGTTCTAAGTCTTCCTGGGAAGGCCAAGTGCCCATTTTCCTGGCCCACGTGGCCACCTCCTGTGCACAGTTTCACTAATGCCTTCATTGTCTCTCTGCCAGATTTAATCTTTTGGGGGCAGGGATAGGCAAATACTCTCATATCTTCTGCATTCTCCTTTACAACTAGTCCTTGGAAAAGACTCAACAGTCAAATGATAAAGCCCACCAGACTAGTGAGGCACCACGTCTGCACTTAGTATGTTTAGTCTCCTCCCTAGTGCTCTGAGAGGAGCAAGGGCACCAGGAGGCCTGAGTGCACCAGTAGGAATCAATGACAGTATACTTGGCTAGTTATAAGAAGACTCAAAAGCAAAGGTCAGTAGTTATCTATTTCCACATCAAGACCAATCATAACCAGCCTTTTATTGGTTGCAGCTTATTTCTGGTTAAAAAATAAAAAACAAAATGCACTTCAATGACCAATCCCAGATGTCCCAGACTATCCAGTAGAAACATATAAGAACAGACAGGAAAGATCTTTTTGAAATCTTTGTTGTTATCCTATGAACATTTCAATGAACAAAGCTAGAGATTTCTCATATTTATCTTAAACTGCTATTCATTTTATGGTCTGGTGTTAACAATGTTCTTTTATTAAGTCTACATAAGTACTTTTGAAATCAATATAAAATGCCTGAAAGCCACTTGAACATTTGTGAATCAAAGTGATTCATAGTTACACAGGTATGAGCAGTAGTCCTAATGTGTGATGGAAATGGATTTCTAAATTTTCCAAGCATCACATAAGCAGCTGTTAAAAACCACCATTGGGGTGGTAAATGTCAGTTACTCATAGTTTTTAGGATATGAGCATCAGTGATTTTACTGAGTTGTTTATATTGGAGCAAAAAATTGTAGTTTGTTGAAATGAATAAACCACAACTGCTTTTGGGGGGTATAGGGGATACCAGGGATTGAACTCGGGCCCTTGGGCTCTCACGGTAGGTGGTGGAACCACTGAGCTAAATCTCTGGCCCCACAACCATTTTTTTAAGCTGCAAAATCCTGCCAGTGTGATCAGAAGAAACAGCCTTCTGATTTGCTTCAGAGTATCCCTACATCCTCTGGGTTCTAGAAATCTACTAACAACACAGTGCTTTTGTGTGCCTATATTAACTCCTGGAAAGTGGTCTGGTGAAAATTTGAAACCATGACTCAGTTACACTGAGTTACTTTCCAAGTGCTTTGGTGCAAGGAGTTTTGAATTAAAATATAATCACTGCAATTCAGAAAGCTTAACATTCAAAATTCTTATTCCTGCAAATGGTCTCATGGTCTTGAGGAAAAGCCTTAGCTTAGTGTGAAGGATTTTCTCTGTGATCCTAGATCCATCTGTACAACCAAGATCTAGTCTATGAGCCTCTATCTCATTTTCTCAAACCACCTTTTGTAGGATAATTGTACTTCTACTTCTTGAATGTGTTCTGAGAATGAATAACACACAGGCGAAGCATCCTGAATCCCAGAAAGCTATTGTCTAAATGCTTCACACAGATCACCGTTTCTAGGGAAGAGAGTTACGTTTAAAGCGCTGTTCCCATGTACATAAGGACTTCGTTTACCTACCTGGAGCATCCCCAACTATACCAAGCTAAAAGCATAGCCTGACGAATGACTTCTAGCTTTCCTCTGCACCAGGCAATGTTTGACAATTCAGGTTGGGAAGAAATTTTCTTAGCTTTAAACCTAAATCCACATGTAAGACCATGTTAAGGTTGTTCATTCTGTGTGGCATCAGCAGAGATAGTATCCACTGTGTGCAATCACATCTATGCATACTGATCCCCACTAACTTCCGCTCTCTTGTGAATTAACATGAACCCCCCTAGTCCCTGCTTATTACATCTATCTTCCCACTCTGTCATCATGTCTGTTACTCTCTTTTGAATAATTTCTAAGTTTCCCCTCATCTTTCTGCTTGTGATACCTAAAATAGATGAAGTATTTTCTTGACCCTTCTTGTACTTTACACTCAGAACATAGTTATAGCTTTGGCTTGTGGTTAAACGTTAAGGCCTTTCCTAAATTCCTCATTTCTTTTTTCTGGTCTCTGTTAGGTATAAATGGCTGAAAATAAGTGAATCAAATCCATTTGCTCAAGTTTGCACATTTAACTCTTATGAAATCCACTTTACTCTTTAAAACCTTTTTTTTTTCAATGCACTGAGATTCAAAACAAGCTATAATATCTTTCTTGAAAATACTGGAACATTTCAAAAAATGTAGAGATGCTTTTAACCCGCAGCAAAAATTGTATAGTTATTCTAAACTCAGTTTACCTTTATGCAGTGGGGCTGAGGTGAAAATCCAAATGAGTCCAGAGAAACTCACTAAACTCTCTTCAGTGCTCATGCTGTGTTCTGTTTGAAGACACAAACCTCAGCTGAACTTCAGGTGACCACATTGTATCACCAGATTTCATAGACTTAAACGTCTTGCTATTACTGAGGCAGAAGAGAAATAGCATCACGGAGTAAACCGAATGACACAGGGAGGGCAGAGGCTCTCTAGCATCAATGTCTGTTCATTGAGCCCTGTCTGGTGCTCAGCACCTCACTGATTCCTGCAAGTCAGTGGTGGGGAATGTGTGACATGTGTTCCACAGCAAGCATGCAGAGCCCTCTCAGTGTGTGAACCAAGTCACCCCAGCAAGGTTTGACAAATTATCACCATGCATACAACAGCAAAGATCACATTCATGGTGCAGAGGCACATCACATGCAAACTTTACCTTTCAATAAAAAGCTGTTTGTATCATTGAAATCCCTGTTTGAGTTGTTTTTCTAAACCAAAACCTCAGGATTCAAGTTTAATTGTAGTGTTGGCCCTTTGCAATAAGTAAATGGGTTTTAGTTTGCAGTTTGGGCTCTCGGTCTCTAAAAGTTTAGCCATCACTACTGCAAGTGATACCAAAGAGGCAGAAACAGAGAAGACAGGTACTACTATATCTTACATGGGTTATGGAGATCTTCTGGTTAGTGTAAGAATAATCACACTACTTATGAATTTTATTTTTATTTATGTATTTCTGGTACCAGGGATCGAATTCAGTACCTTGTGTTTGTGAGGCAGATATGATCCTTCTGAGCTAAATCCCCAGCCCAACTTATGAATTGTAAATGACTACTATGTAAAGAAACTAGGACTGTGCCTGGCACATGAGTAAGCATTCAAGAGATACTAGCTACTATAATTATTATCACAAGTATTCAGTGAACAGTAACTATTATTATTACTTCTCTGCCTCAAAATACATTTCAAATATTCTTTGAAATTCTAAGTGAAGGTATTATCCATTCATTATCCTACTCCTCTTGTAAATACTGTGAAGCATATGATAATATATTAACATACATTATAAAATATTATATTTACATTAATACTTTATTATAGTTCAATATTCTATTACATATGTTAATATTTAATATACTATAATTATATCTCATTATATAATTACATTTAAATTTAATATGAGCTACAAATAATAATATAAGCCCATTATATAATAAAATATAATATAAGTCATTAGAATAATGACATCAAAAAAAGTTTGTGCTTTTAGTTCAACGTTGTCCAACAAAGATACAAGGTAGGTCAAAAACGTGAACCACATATGAAATTCAAAATTTTCTAGTAATCATACTAAAAGAAATAAAAAGAAATAGGTAAAATTAATTTTAATATTTTATCTAAATAACACACTATAATTATAATATGTAATCAATATAAAAAGTTATGAGTGATATATTTTGCTTCTTGCAATAAGTTTTCAAAATTCAGTGTATTTTACTCATATAGCACATTTCCATTCTGAGAAGGCACGTTTCAAATGCTCAATAGCCAATGTGCCTACCAGTTACCATATTGGACAGCACATTCTAGTTGACTAATTATAACTCTTATCACGATAATTATGCAAAACATCATGTTTCTTTTTATTGCACTGGTTGCCAGGAAACCCAAAGCTAGATTTGGTGTTCAATTATAGAAATTTTCTCATCCTGAGTTCCTCTGAACATTATTTCCCTTCTTTGTAAATAGATTTGCATATCTTTGTTGTAAATGTCCTTTTAGAGAAGTAATAGTGTTAATAACAACTTCAGCAATTTTGCCTTTTGCTGTTAATAATAATAATTTATTCATTACTCACTATTTACGGCATGACTTACAAATATCACACAGTAAGACAATAGCAGAACAAAGACGAGCCAGTGTTGGATTCCAGAAACCACATTCTTAACCATTTAACTCTTAAAACACTTACAGAGGATCACAAGTATCACTCTGTTCCAGGATCTTTATGTATACTCCATTTCATGGGTTAGGATTGAGGCTCAGAGGTTAGGTTGCTTAATAAAGGTGCAAATAATACATCAGAGCCGGCATGTGAACTAAGCTTCTCAGGCCAGTCACTTCCTGTATACTATCTGCTTTAATTATGTAAAAGTCAACTCAAATGATCAAATCCCCGTTGGAGATCAATACACCACAAGGTTATTCATTTAATGATGGTGGGAGCTCTGTTTATGAGCCAGCCATTGCCCAAATCCTAGGTATATTCAGACAAAATGATGAAGTCTCTGTCCCTTTGAGCTCACAAAAGAAGAAAAGGGAAGTGAAGAAAGATGTCACAAATATTATTTGAAAATTCTTTATGGAATTTTTCATAGCAGATACTAAACAAATAATTGCAAATAAACCTAGCCAAATAAATTAGTGCAAAGCGATGAAAACCATGTGTGTCAACAAAGATGTCAACTTTCACTGGCTGTGACTAGGCTCATCCTCAAATGCTCCATACTCTTTCTACGGTATCTCTGTGCATTCCCATTCACTGTCCAAAAAGCAAAATGCCACAAGAGGAACAATCTCACCCTCTGTGGCTCAGTATAAACTGCCACTCGGCACCATCAGCAAAAGTGCAGTGGCAGCTTAGACAGTTCATTAAAGAGAATTCATAGGTGGTTTCTTTAGTGTTTGTGGGGGTGCTTACAAATGCAATCCATCAAGTTTAACACAGCTTTCAACAAACATATGAGAAAAAGAGACACTTATTTTGTTTGGTGTTATCGTTTCAGCTTTGTCCCAAACAACTGAGATTGGTACAGAGTTTGATGGCAAATTAACATGAACGTTGATACCATGTGAAATCTTTATGTTATTCATGTAGCAAGCACCTTTTAGCCCAGGTTTATTATGCCCTATTCCTATAACCATGAGGAAAAAGAGACAGTAAAGCAGACAAATGATTTATAAAGAATCATTGATCAAGACTCAGTGGAGTGTTCTTTGTATACCAATTCCCTATTCTCCATTCCAACCTTAGATATAAATATATATATCAGTTCAAAGACTAATCTTTAAATGGCACTCCATTTTTCATGCAATAGTGCTCTTAATTATTCCCTTCAAAGCAAACAATTCAGAAAATGTTCATTTCATGAGACTTAGACATCAGCAATTTAAAGTTTTCTTGGAGGAGTTTGTGTTTTCTGTATGCCTAGTACTAACGATTTTCTATGCAGGCTCCTTTGACTTCAAGAAGCAGAAGCTTCTACTAACATAGGAAAAGTGGGGCTTGCCACAGAAAGCTGGAAGACTGGATCTCTCTGGGCTCACCCTCATTTCCTTTCTTGGCTAGCTTCCTCTGCCTGATCCAAGTCTTTTCTCTCTTAGGATCTCAGTGTGTGACCCTGATTCTCTCTTGTGCCATCTGTCCAGCTGCCACCCTAGCAGTCACCAATTCCCATTCTCAACAGAGAGGAAGCCAAAATGAACTTTGATCATCCTATATCCCTGGCCAGCTTAGGGATCTGCTTAACCTGGGTCAGATGCATAACTGTGGTCCAATTTGGGATGGCCTGGGGGTTGTGTGAGATGGGGATAATGTCAGTCTTGTCAGTACAGATCCCAAGTGGGCAGTTTCCCTGAGAGGGGTTGTGGGTGACACTTGAAGCTCTGCTTTATTACATGAAGAGAGAAGCAATATCTACCACATACTAACCAATTAAGAAGTTAAGAAATTACCTAGTTAGGAATTAGGTATAATTCCTTCAGTATACAAAAAAGATGAATCAAGAAAACACATTAAATTCAACTAGAAATAAACATGTTTTAGATTCTTTATTCTAAGCACTATGTAGACATTTTATATGCATGATTTTATCTAAGCTTTCCACACTTGATCTTAGCCAAAAGACTAAGAAGCAATGTCTAAATAAGTGTCATTACACTATTTTCATTTGCAGCAACTGTGGAGCATTTTCTCTATTACTATGTGACACAATGTCACAAAGCCAATAAATGGTGGAGCCAGGACTTGAACCTATATGTACTTGACTCCAAATTCTCTGTCCTAAAAAATGAGATAAAAGAATATCATTCTGATCTACCTGCTTAAAAAAAATGACAAAATTGGGCTATTCTCCTGAAGACCTGAACTTTGCCTAGATTAACATGCCTAAATAATGCATCATCAAATCATTAAATCATTGGAAACATTAGGCACAGCAGCATACACCTATAATACCATTTACTTGGTAGGCTGAGGCAGAAGGATTGCAAGTTTGAGGCCAGCTTTGGCAATTTAGAGATACCAGTCTCTAAATAAATAAATAAATCAGGGTAAGACTACAGCTCAGTGGCGGTACTGGGTTCAATGCCCAGTACTGAAGGAAAAACAACAGCAACAACAACACTGGACCATAACAATGCATACAGTTATTACTTACAAAAGGACCAGTCCCTTAAAGTAATTCACTTGAATCTACCATATAAATGGTTCTTGTAGTACCAACAAAAGGCAATCTAGTAACTGACTGGACCAGTTTTCTAGTGTAATCCTCTCCCCTAGGTCTTTAAAGCTGAACCTAAGGAAACAAAAATGTTGACCCCAATACATTTTGTTTCAAAAGTGCTCTCACAAACTTATATCATTATAATGTAAATATCAGTTTAATTAGTTATATTAATAATATACCATATTAAGCACTGCAGGAAATAAAATATTTTTAAGACTTATATCTAATCCTTAAAGATCTCAGAATAACAAGAAAATGTAGCAAAAAGCCCAGTGTGGAATTCTGGATGCACATTGGAACAAGTGTGTATACTATTTCTTGGGTGGAGATGGGGAGAGCCAGGCTGCTGACAATTTTTTAGCCTATTAAAATCTTGCATTGTTAGATCATGGTAGAAATCCATTAGTATTGGCCAAAATACATTTACAAGATTAATAAAGCCAAAATGGATGCAAAATCATGTTTAGAATAAGTATCAGAGTTTAAGTATCAGAACAGATAACACTGTAAAGTGACTCTGCACTGTGGAATTTGGAAGAAAATTACAATGCTGTATGCAGCATATTTTTACAGTGGGAAGCTATGCACCACCGCCTCCAGGCAAAAGTGTCTACTTAAGGGATTTGAAATTCTTGAGTAAGGGAATTTATAATCATGATATATTGTCCTCTATAAAAGGTGGAGAGCTGTGCATTATCAGTTAATCTGATAAAAATGCTTTGATTTTTTAAAAATTCCAGTTATGGGTTTGCTAACTTTTTCAAATAACCCATGAATCCAGAGAAGATCAGAGATGATTGTTTTCCTGTGGTATTTTGAATTCAGGTCTCACAATTCTAACCCTAGACACAGCTGTACAATCAGGTATCAGATGTTAAGGGAAGAGCAGATAAGCAGCAAGTATTGAAGAGAGTTTCAATCATATCAACATTTGAGATGTTTCACATATTTCTTTTCTTTTCTTTTCTTTTGGTACTGGGGATCAGACTTGGGACCTTGAGCTTGCAAAGCAGGTGGCAGAACCACTGAGCTAAATCCCCAGCCCTATGTTTCACACATTTTGATGGTTGGCTTTTATGGAAGCTTCTCAGCTTACAGACTTTTAATCTGGCAACATGAACATAATCCATAATCTTTACCAGATTTAATACTGTGAGAGAAATGAATGTATGAGATTACTTTTTTGGGGGATAAGGAAAGGACATTAGGTTACTTTTTCAAGATTTATAGGTTTGTGTTTTATATCACCTCAGCATACTCTCTAATTGAAACCTAAACCTGTTGCTGTGCTAAAAAACACATTTCTATGCAGGGGCTACTGTCATTATAAAATTCTGTTGTCCTTTTTCCTTTGTGGTATTGGGATCAACCTAGTACCTTCACACTGAGCTACATCCCCAGCCTGCTTCTTTTATTTTCTATTTTGGAACAGGTAGAGTTAAATTGCCCAGGCAGGGCTCAAATTTATGATCCAACTGCCTTAGTCCCCCAGAACATTGGGATTATAGGCACCATGCCCAGCTTTCTATTTTTATACATTGTGATTTTCATGTAAAAGTTTACTAACATCCATTTCCGAATAAATTTCAGTATTTTCCCTTGAAACAATTTATTCTCCTTTATGTTCAACTAGCTTGCCTCTGAATTGTCTCTGCAATGTCTTTTTTTTTTTTTTTTTTTTTTTTTTTTCGGGGTTACTGAGCTAAATCCCTGGCCCTCTGCAATGTTTTTGACTGGTGAGAGGAGACATCTTAGATCTAGGGAATGCAGTTGGGCAGACGCCTTTTGGGAGCTGAGGCCAACCCAGGGCAAGAATCTTAAGACCCAAGGATAGAAATATCCAAAATAAATGGAGAAGCAAAGCTACAATTGAGAGATAAATAAAGAATCCAATCTGTAGATCTGAGGCCAAAGGTCAGGGGGACAAAAGCAAGGCCAAAACATGGAAAGAAGTTAGAGTTAGAATAAAGCAATCCTGACTCTACTTTGGGGCCTCATGGTCACATCACTAAGACTAATTTTCTGGGCAGGTGCATCCCTGAAGAAGTCTGGCTTTTCAAGACCCCTCAGGCCCACCATTACCATCTGCCTCTGTGGGGAAAGGGTGAAAAAAAGAAAAGCCTTTCTGTTCAAGGAATGTAATATTAATCAAGGCAAGTTTTCCTATCTAGAAACAATGCCCTCGGGTTGCCCTAAACTTGATTGAGATGCCAGGTGAAATGGATATCCTATACTTGTGTTAAAAATTTAACCTTTCACTCTCAATCCCAAGACCCTACCCATTTGAGCAGTTAACCACCCATAACATCAGGCCTCCCGCAAGGCACAGCATAATATGGCTGAATTCTTGGAGTATAAATGGCATCCTAGACGTGAGAGAAATCTTAGGAAAGATTGAAAAGAAGGTTAATAAAGTCCATTGGCCATTTTCCAGTCCCGAATTGTAAAATCAACACAGCTGAGTTTTAAAACAAGAGCTCCCATTCTTTTGCTCACTGTTCTATCTGGGGACTAACCTTTGATATTTCAGACTTGGCTGGAAATTAGTTAATTGGTAGGCCTACTCACATTACTTGGAACAAGAAAGCATTTTGGAAATGTTTGAAAATATCTCTAGGCAGCGCACAGAAATGTCGGGTTTTTAAAATGCAGTTAGTGTGCATCTAATGAGTTTCAGTTTGACAGGAGTCTGACTTGACTAGCTTCCAAGGAGGATTAATGACAGTCTCAGGTTTTAAAACTACTAGTATTCAGTCATGACAATGAAGAAGTTAGAAGATGATGGGTAGGTGAATGTGTACTTGCAAGCTATCAGATAGATTTAAAGGGCAAATTTAAACTTCAGCTTTAATATACTTACATGCCCCAATAAAAGTTTGAATGTAGGCTAACCATGACAGGTAACAAATCATGGCTTTAGATCCCAGTTAGGGACTTAAGATACTGCAATGACTAGCTATCATACTGATTTTTTTTTTACACAGCATTTATTATGAGAAATAGCATTTAAATAGATTTTGAACATAAATAGGGCATAGATAATTGGGTAATTCAGAAGTTAACATTATATTGCTCTGCAAACATTCTTATATGTCACTAAGACTAATTTTCATGGCAGATGCATCCTGAAGAAGTCTGGCTTTTCAAGACCCCTCAGGCCCACCGTTACCATCTGCCTCTGTGGGGGGAGGGTGAAGAAAAGAAAAGCCTTTCTGTTCAAGGAATGTAAGATTAATCAAGGCAAGTTTCCCTATCTAGAAACAAATATAACGAGTTGGAGACTAGGACTCTAAAGAAATCCCTTCATCTTCCCCATTCCAAATCAGGGGATCCCAAAGATTTTCACAATCACTATCAATTTAACTATGTTGTTTTCTTAGGACACCTACTTTTTCATACCCAAGTGACTCACCAAGACCCAGTGGGAAAACATGTAGCAGCAGAGAGTATTGAAAAGCGGAAGCATAGAAATTGGATGTGGTTGTATAGCCTGAGCAGATTACGATATCATAAAGCAGTGTTAAGTAATGTACTGGTTGTGGTTGTAGAGTCTGGGTTTCTATATTCGTTAAAATCATGGTCCTAGGTTAGTGGAAGCTATTGGTGCACAATCCATTTATCAAACTACTAGCCAGGCCTTGTGCTAGTTGGGTAGGAAGGTATAGCATGAAGGGGATCTCAAGAAGAAGAGCAAAAGTTAATGAAATGGCAAGTAAATATCAGGCACATCTCTCCGCACAGCTATGAGTGGAAGGAAAGGGTTTCACTTCTGTGCAAGGCATGGAGGAGGTATGGGCTGTTCATTTTTTTTTAAACTGAAGCATAAGCTGTTATAGCCTGACTGATCTGAAAATTACATAGAAGGAGATATTCAGACTTCTAGAACTATTCAACCAGGTCGTTTACTGCTATGTTGCCTTATTCTAGAAGGATGTAGTGAGAGGCTGATTTTGAATATGTTGTAGAAATTCCTGACCTAAGTGAGCAAATTCTGTTACATCGGGGGAAGAAGGCAATTTAGGATTCTGTCTTTAACTATACCTAAGAATAAATAATGTTAGAGTTAAATCTTGAGTTAGAAACTTTATATTTACATATATAGTTGTATTCCTTTCAAATAGTAATTTTCAAAATTTAAAAGGAAAGAAAAATATTGATAAAGTTGACTACATAAAATGCTAAAACTTTATAAGCCATTATGAAAGCAAGGTTTGAGTACTGAGAAAAATATTTACACTTAATATCACAAAAGGTAAGTAATAAGAAAAATGCAACACTACAACAGATAAATTAGCAGAAAATATGAAAAAAAGCAGTACCAACATCACTGATACACCATTTTACTTTGTTGTAGAAAACAGTAGAAACATAACTGGTACACATCACTGGTGAAGCCACAGCAAAACCAAAGCTATCATTTTATAATACTGGTAGAAGAAAAAAAAATCAGTATTGTCTTTCTGGAGGAACAGTTCCAGTACAAATTCACTTGGATCCAGTTCTAGGGGCTTATGTTGAAGATCCAAAGAGGTACCAAAGGTCCATATACAGGCTATACTTATAACACTGAAAAAGAGATACTAACACCCAACAATCAGAGAACAGGAAATAAATTATAGCATAAGTATGGAGTGAAATACCATGGAGTCATTAAAAGCCATGTTTGGGTTTATATTTAATGACATGTAAAATGCTGCATGCAGTAGTAACATCAAGAAAGCAAATGTATGTATCCATGTGTATATGTGTATATATGTATAAAGTGTCTGTGTAAACACAAACGGTATGATTCTAATTCATAAAACAAGTATAAAATCAAAAGTGGTGTAAGATTTGTTTGTATTAAAAATCCCTATTCACTTCTGGTTTTTCAAATTTTCCTCAAAAAATTACTTTAATAATCAGAAAAGACACTCAAGCAAAATCAGTGATACTTGGTGCAGAAGGGAGTCATAACAGAGTATATTTCACTGTTTGGGATAGGTTTGCACACGTATACAAACTTCCTCAAAAGCAATTTGGTGACATATAGCAACTGCCCTAAAATGTTTGCGCCCTTGGCTCACTTTGATTTCTACTAAGTCCAGCTAGCTATCTTAAATCCTTAGCTTCCAATGAGAGCTAAGAAGCTATTAGTTACGCTAGTTATAAAAGTAAAACTTTGGGGACTTAGACATCCAACAGGAGAGGAATAATTACATAATTATTGCAAACGTAGAATAGATATAATACAATCTTGTCACTACAGATGCTTACATAATACTTTCAATGACCTAATGATATAACACTAGCTTACAGAAGCAGATTCCACACATTCACACACCCACAAATACCCATACATAATATAGTCTTAAATATATAAGGGCAGTTATGCAGGGAAAGACTGCCTATGAATGCTGAGATTACAGGCAATGTTTTTGTGTTTCTACATAGTTCTGTGACAACTAATATGTATTTTAAAGTTGTAACATAAAAAAATAGGAAAACAAGCTCCTGCTGTTATTAATGCGCCTTTAATATTATTTTTTTGTATTGGTAAGAAAAAGAATAGACTGCTAGCCTAGTGAAATCACCTCCACACTATTGGACTGTGGGTTATGTCTTAGACCTCAGGGCCCTGATTCACCAGCACCATGTGACAGAGGTTATCACACCTCCCCGGGCTTCCTACACACCATCCCTCTCCACTCGCACCATCATGGATCCTCTGTCCCTGCCTCTGTGTTGGGTTCCTGGCATCCCTGTCATCTGCTGAGAGCGCCGCAGGCTCAGCACTCAGGCTGCTCCCTGTTTACACACTTTCTGAGATGATTTCATTTTTAGTGGATTTGAGAGCCTCCACACACTGATGTGTCCCAAACACCTGTTTCAACCCAGCCCAGGCCCTGGGCTCCTACCTGTGTGCCTGTGGGGCATCTCTACTGGAATGCCTAATAAACATCACATACTGTAAACTGAGCAGCTGACCTTACCTACACCCTTCAAAGAAACAACTAGACAGAATTAATAAAATACTGCACCTGCAGTTGCTTCCATTTGGTACCCTGAATCTCTGTTCCTCTAGCTACTTGAGCTAAAAACTTGGAGTTCATTATTAATAGCTACTCCCCCCAAACCCCATGATTTCAGCAAAATCTTTCAGTTCTATCTACAAGATCTATGCAGAGTTGAGGTACCTGTCAGCAACCCACTGCCATCCCTGGGCTCAGCTGCCAACATCTCTTAGCTGTACCCACTGCAACAGCTGCTCTCTGGGGCTCCCCTACTCTTGTGGAGCTTTTCAACCCTCAGCCACGTGGGTCTGATACAAGTAGGTCAGAGCAACCTCCTCTTCTTATACCTTCAGTGAATTCCAGCTCACTCAGTGCAAAGTCCTATGATGGCCCAGAAAGTTGGGTGACACCTGACCCTCTCCATTCTTTAAGACTATGTCCTAAGAAACAATGTGAGTCTTGGACAGAAGAAATCAGCTGCTCCTCCCAGTCAGAGCCCCTGAACCAGGCTGCACTCTGGTCTGAGTGGTCACCAGCCCAGAATGATCTACATGCCTTACCTCAGGAGGGGACAGCAGAGACCAATGAGGGCCATGAGCCCTCAGGGACAGTCAGCAATGCACCAGGACAAATGGAGACTTAGACACTCTCTTCCTTGCTCGCTGAGCTCCAGCAATTCTGGCCTCCTTTTAATTCTTCAGATGTCCAGTCATGGCCTGCCTCAGGGCCTTTGCATTTTCTGTACCTTTATTGCAACACTCTCCAGATATCTGCAAGACTTGGTTCAGTCTCTTCTCAAATGTCATCTTAGCCAGGCTTCACCTGATCTCCCTATATCAAATAGTTTCTGACACATCTGGAGCCCCTTACCTTGCTTCATTTTTCTGTAGCCTGACAGACTGCATATTTCCTTTTATTTTATTGTCGTCCCTCACCCCACTAAAATGTATGCTCCATGAGGATACAGGTATTGCTGCATTCCCAATGTCTGGCATATAATAAGCAATCAAACATTTGTTACATAAATAAAAGAAAGGATTTAGAAATGGGAGGAAAGGAGCTAAAGGTATAGGGAAGGTGTGATACGTAGGGGAAGAACAAAAAGGGAAAAGAAAAAAATGTGAGAGAATGAAAAGATGAAAATAAAGTGTTTGTAGATGGGGAGGGGAGGAGGGGGTGAAGGGAGGGCAGAGGTAAGGGGAAAAAATGAGAATCAAGACTTGCCATGTAAAGGTACATGATCCCAACAATGAATGTAACTGTACTGTATCCCTAAATGTACCAATAAACTCAATAAAAAAAAAAGAAAGGAATAATTCCCAAAAAGAACACTTACCAGGAGTTCAAGACACCTGTGGCCATAACAACATCATTTGGAACCTAGGACCAAGAGGGTTTGCAACTGCCTTATCTGCTTCACATGTTGGCCAAGAGTCAAGACTCTAAACTTCCAAAAACCAACAAATGCAAAGCTGGGTCCTGCCACACCTGCAGGGGGGTTGCTTATCCTGGACACAAGGAAAAAAAATCAGTGCTGCCACTTGCCATCACTTCTGAAAGGCAGGACAGCACCCAGCTTTGATGACATCACTGCTCCCATCTAGAAAGGAGCCTAAGGGGTGGGAGGCCAGGCAAAGGGCTTCCAGGAGGAATGGAGCTGTGTTTGTTTACTTTCTTAGATGTCTTAAGTCATTGGGACAGCCAGAGACAAGCTTATGATTATTCAAGTTATATGTCCTCATCCACACGAGCCAAGCTATGCACATACTTTTCCTCTCATTCTTACTACAAGATCTGCTATCATTATGCACATTTTACTCAGACAACTGAGTATGGTCAAATGCTCTGACTGAGTCCTCAGCCATGGCTCTTTCTATCTTCTGTATGTCCCAAGGATTGGTCTAGTCAGTGTTATTCTTTAGTGGTAAAGAATGTTCCTGCTTTCCTAATAGATGGAATCTAAGGAAGGAGGAGGAGGAAGAGGAGGAGGAGGAGGAAGAGGAGGAAGAGGAGGAGGAGGAGCAAAGAAGCTGGACATACTGTCACACATCTGTAATCCCAGCCCCCTGGGAGGCTGAGGCAGAAGGGTCAAAAATTTAAGCCCAACTGGTCAAATGAGTGACTTAGTGAGATGATAACTCAAAAGAAAAAAATTTAAAATGGGTTAAGGATATGGCTTAATGTAAAGGCCCAGAGTTCAGTTCCCATTCCCACACAGACACACACACACACACACACACACACACACACACACACATGTGCACCCATAAAAATAGCTTGAAAATAAAGGAGACTATCAGACAAAAGGAAGGAAATAAGGAAAAGAGGGGCATAAGGGAGGTTAGTAAAAGTATACATAGAATCAAAACATGTTATATGCATGTATGAACATACTACACAAAATCCAAATATTTGTAAAATTAATAGGTACTAAAATGTATTTAAATATATTTTGCATTTAAACTAGTTATATTTTTAAAAATATTTTAAAGTCTGCTTATTATTTAAAACACTTGTTTTTTTAAAAAAATACACACGTTAATTACACTTTACCCTTCTATAGATTTAAACTATAGAAAAACTTAAAATTTGATGACTTAGATTACACATGAAAAATGCTCAATTCCATCCCTCAGTAAGCACGTGAAGCCCACTCTGCACTGGCACCAAGTCAAGTACTGGAGAGACAGCAGCTGCCACAGCACCAAACAGTTCTGCCTTCACTGAGCTCATATTCTGCTGATAAGGACAGCTGTCAAGTAGACAGATGCGTTGCGGGAAGTCAGAAGGTGTTAAGTGTCAGAAAGCGAGCACGGGAAAGAGGAAAAGGGTGGAAGGACTAGATGTCCCCTCAAAGCCTCATGCAGTCTAAGGTGGCTGAATCTAGAGTGTGTGATGTTCGGACTAAGTGTGTGATTACTAAACCACTACACATGAGGGATTGGTTTGACACTGCCCTGAACCTGGGAGTCAAGTATTTTGTCTTAGCAATGAGAAAAGTAACAGAAGGGCTAGAGTGAGGGTTGCAGTTGTGAAGCAGTGATCATACAGGGCCTTCCTGAAAAGGTGGGAAGAAAGTGGGAGCTGGGGAAAGTCTGAGAGGAGAGGAAGGAATGGACAAGAGGGTCTTTGAGGAAAAGCATCCTCATTGGAGGGAACAAGTGGCCATGGGACCCTGGGGCAGGAGCCTGCCTGACGTGCATGCATGCATACAAGTATCATACTGTATGCCATAAATATTCACAATTATTTGGTCGATCAAAATATTGCTTTTTTTTAAAAGGGGACTAATAATTGTAGGGGCCAGATTTGAATCAATAAAGTGGGGAGTGGTTAGAGTATTTTCAATGGAGAAGTTAAGTTTTAAAATGAACATAGCATGATCAAAGAATACAGTGAAACATTTAAAGTTTTATTAAAAAGTTATTCATTTTGAACACACAACCTATCCTTCTTGCCACTTTCTGAAGCAGTCCTGGAAATCTTTTCCTTCTTTAGTTGTGCTGTCATGGCTGCCCTGATGTCCTGAGTTGATTCAAAATATTCACCTCCGTATTAGTGAATACTTACTAGAGTCAGATGTAGAAGGGTGCAAAACATCTGTCTGTATGCTGGAGACCCAAAGGATCCAGGTGAGGGCTTGCAGTCCATGGCAATGCCTTTTGCAAGTCCATACCAGGAGGCGAAAGGATCCATGATGGGAGACTGAAGGATCTGCACTGCAAAGGCTCAAGGGCCAGTGCTGGAAGCTGATGTATCTGTGCTAGAAGGCTGAGGGGTCTGCACTGGAAGCCAGGAGATGACATCCAAGAAGACGAAGATAGGACACCCGCCACCAAGAGAAAAAGCAACCAAAGTTCCTTTGTAGAAAAACCACCGAAACTCTTCCAAAGAGCCACACAAAGTTCTTCCAAGGAAGATCAACTGAAATCCTTCTCTCACGTTCTCTTTTTATATCATTCCAACAACAAGCCTCCTTAAGTGAGCCTTCCATGCCCAGAACTATGCGAACTCAATTCATCTGGGTGTTCCCCACTCAAGTTGACAATTAACCACCACAACCTTCATGGTCATTTTGACTTTGGCTAAGAGATAGAAGTTGCATGTGCCAGATCTAATGAGTATGGTGTGTGAGGACACACATTTTTACGAGCCTACCTTTCCGTTGGATGGCATTTAGCAGCAGCATTCACTGCATCTTTGATCACATTTCAAAAAGACATTCAGGAAAGAGACTTTGTAGAACGGTTTAAGAAATTGGCAACAATAATGAAATAAGTATGTTCAAAGCAAGGGGGAGTATTTTGGGGGAGATTAATAGCAATGTGTCTTTTACTATAATAATTGCAATTTAAGAGTTCACTGTATGTTTTGATCACATTTGTATTTCTGCTTCAGGAGGTTCACTAAATCTGCTGTGCAGAAAGCAAACATGAAACTCTGGGGCTGATTAGGAAACCATAACAGGGACCCAGATGCAAAAGAGTGATGACTTGGCTGAGAGTGGGGAGAAGAAGTTGTAATGTGACAGTACAAAGAACGAGTAAACAAGCAAGTTAGGAAGCTGTCTTATAAAATTTGACTGTTCACTTTCGAAAAGGTTATGACAAACTCCTTCAACTAATGATCTTGACTAGCATGATTTGACTCCCAGAAACTTGATCTCCATACATCATTTCAGAACACATTTTCACTGTCAGCAAGGTAAAGCCATAACTGTCATAAGAGAGTCATTATCAGTAGCATAAAAGGGTTTCTCAAGCTTATTTAAATAATAATGCATGCTCTCTTTTCTAGTTAAATTGTCAACAGTGACATGTCCCTAGGAAATCACAATAAAAGGGACTAAGGAAAAAATACGTCAGAGATTTCTACCAGAGTTAAACACAGGCCCCCACAGGGAAAGGAACTACTGTCTGTTGAATGCCTCAAGAGGTCAAAGAATTTGCCTTCAGTGTTGTTTTGGACAAAGACTCCTCTGAGCTCACATTCTTTTCTCTGGAGTATAATGATGTTTTGAAGGGAAAAAAGGGGGACACCATTTAGAAGCAGAATCAATGCAAGGCTTCTTACTGACAGATGAGCCTTAGCAACTAGAGTTTGCAGGGCACACTGAGATGCTGTGGAGGAAACTCCAGCACACACTGAGCTTGCCATGAACACGAAAGTCTCCTTTGACCCATTGCCTCTCTCAGTCACTTGTGTAGCCAAAAGACCCCCAGGACAAAAGCGCCGGCACACAGAAAATATACAGCAAATGTCACTCTCAAGCTGGATTCTCTTTGATTTAGTTAGTCTCTGTACAGCCCAAAAGTTGCAAAACAGTTTAATGGCAAAGATCCTCAGAGACTGAGCTTTCTGTTTTGATTAAAACACTCGATAAAATATTTAATGTATTACTATTTTTCTCCTTGAATAGTTCTATAAAATGTTTTCCCTTTTTGGAAAATGTCAGGATTGGGCAAGACTTCAGCAGATATATCTGTCTGAATCCCTAACTGCTATGACAAAAGAATGCCTATAAAGTTCAGTCCCATGTCCAAGATCAAGGGCTAGAACCCAGGTTTATGGGTGTGTGCAGCTTTAGTCTCTGATTCAATAACTTCAACTGTTATTTTCAAAAACTGCAAAAGAATTTTGAACATGTATGGCTGACTCTTAATTCTGGAAAATGAACATAGTCCTTTTATATGAGTTTATTGATGTCCACTGGGTACCAAGCAGTCTGTTGACTCTGGCAGTAAAGACAAGCACAGTCTCTATCCTCAAGAGCTTACAATTCAGCGAGGAAGACAAATAATTAATTAATAATTAAAGGGAAGTGCAATAATGTCCTTGTAGGGAAAGGTGGCATAGAATGGGGAGCCAGAGAGACACTTAAATATTTTGGGGTGTGTGTGGTGTGTGTGTGTGTGTGTGTGTGCACACATGCACTCATGTATGTGCACACATTTGTGGCAGGTATAGGGAAAGCCTTGCTCATCATTTGCCCTCAAAACAGGCCCTACTTTTTTCTTGTCCATTTGTCCATCCATCCAGTCTCCTAAGCTAACGTGTTTAGTGTCTTGATTTCTCCTGCTCCTTCACCCCTCGTAATCTGTCGTCAAATTCTGCCAGTCTGAAGCTTGTACTTCCGTGAAGCTGTCTCCCCTTCCCGCTCCTGACACCATCTGCCTGATTCTCAGCCCTTCTCCCAGGGGTCAGTCTTGTGATCTACCTGTAAGGCAACTCTGACATTGTGGCCCTTGTTTAAACCTTTTAATGACTGTCTATCCACTCAGGATAAAGCCTGAGCTTATTTACAGGCCCTAATCCCTCTGTGAGTCAGCCCTGCCTGCTTTTCCAACCCCTCCTTTGCCACTCCCCACCTCTCCCTTTCTATGCCAGCAACATCCAAGCACTGTGGTCCTCAGGGTAAGTCACCTGCGCCACGTCATGGGGACACCTTCCTTGCCTTTGCACCCATCTCGCACAGGTGTCCTTCCCCCAGCTTCCATTGGCGGAGCACTGCTTCTGGTCCCCTCTGCCTCATCCCCTCAGGGACCCTTCCTGACTGCTCCTGCTGAACGGAGTTACATCCCCTTCCCCTGTTCTCATGTCCAAATACTTGTACAGTGTAACTCAGTCATTTGTTTACAGCCCTATTTCCCTCCCTGGCCTTGACCTTGTGGAAGACTAGGCTTGCACCCCTCATTCTGCACACCTAGCACTCATCAGAGACCTGACACCCAGGAGGAGGTCCGGATGCCTCTGTTTAACCACAGAGCAATCATTTCATGTACATGCGGATAATTCTCATTCCAACAATTGCAGGTGATAGCACATGTGCAAGTAAAATATGGGGTTCTGGTTTCCCAAAAGGGAATTCTCTAAAAAGAATAATTGCTTTAGGCTTCCTAAAAGTTGGCTTCCTGATTTTCTTAGATCACCCATAATAACGATACCTAAAATTGTCTATATTTTCAAGATAGAATGGCTCCTGGGCAGAGATTTAGCTCAGTGGCACCGGTGCCTGCCTGGCAAGTGCAAGGTCCATCCCCAGTTTCTGGAAAAAAAAAAAAAAAGATATAATGATCACTCCTATTTTTTCATTACTAAAGAAATAGAAAATCAATACACACATTGTTGAATTATTTTAAGTGCTAAAAATAGTACAGCTGATTTATCTCCAACTTGTCTCTAGAACTGTTTGAGCTAACCAACAGGTAAGACAGTAGCACGGCTGTATCTGTGAATGACCCATGGCTCGGTCGTGTCTTCCTAGAAAATCCAAGATTGCCAACACCTTGCCACTCACTTTCATATATCCTCACCATATGTTTCTTTCTTTTACTAGGTTTGTTTATCTTAAAGAGTAGTTACTATTTTGCAAACACTGTTGCAAAATGTAAGGTGGTCCTTGGCAGGAGTAAACCCTCAGAATAAAAAGCAGAGGCCAGCCAGATTTCAAAATTATTGCCAAAGAGAACAAACTGCCTGCAGATAATCCACAAGATTCATAAATGAAAACTGACTGCCCTTTGGTTGCTACATGTAACCTGAACTTCAAATTAGAAACTATATGATCGTTATGAAGTTTTATTTTTGAGGAGTGAAAGAAAAATAAGTATTTTTGTCATGAAAACTACTATATACACTACTTCTCTTAATATAGCACAGACATTTCAAGCTTAGCACAATGACTAGAGCATTTTTATACTCTACTCCAGTTGTGTTTATTTATAATGTGGGTGTGGGGTAAAATATCACATCATAACATATTGTATACTTGCCTGTGAACCTTTCTGGCCTGCCCAGGTCAGCCCAGGGCTAATTTTACTCTCTCTCTTAAGCCTGAATTTACAGAATGTATCTTCACAAATTGGGACAAATTGTTACCTTGCTAGCCAACCTTGTTTACTAGACATAGAGTCCATCTTCTTTAAGTGAATCCTTTATGTGACAAATTGAATCTACTCTTTGTACTTCGGAAAACTTGGAAAAAAAAGGGAGGTTCAACAAAACAGTTGGATAATTCCCAGGAAGGTGCTGACATGTTTTTTTAAAACATCTTAAGATGAAATATTGCTGTTAACTTTAAAACACGAAGCAGTATGGTTCCATGCAAAGGCATCTAAAAATAGGTCTTTGGTAACAAGGCTTCTGCCCCTGACACTGAGGCTGTGTGTTTGTGTGTTTGTGTGCGCATGCCCATAGGTGCCCCGGTTTTGCACATGGTTGGAAAATAGGAATTTAAACTCGAAGAAAAAAAGTGAAACGAGGCCTTTGGTACAGTTCTTTAACAAAAGCTAAAACTTCAATGTTTGTTGAAACACTTTCAAGGTATTTATATTCTTAGGAAATAATGATTTATTTCATAAATGCAAAACTTCAAGTAGTATGCAAGATATAATCTAAAAGAAATGAATCTGGTCTTTTATATTTAGAGTCAAAGTCCTTGTAAGTGTTTTGTAAAACTCGGTAGGATAACTATGGTTGATAACAATTAATAGAATATTTTAATACAACTAGTAGAACAGATTTTGCATGTTCACAACACAGAGATAGATGATCTACATAGGAGGTGATAAATATACCAATTACTCTGATATGATTTTTACCCATTGTAAACATGTATTGAAATATAACATTGTACCCTAGAATTATATAAACTGTGTCAATGAAAAATAAAAATATATTAAAATAATGTTTTGTGACACCTAGACATGTTTTTTTCCAATTACTGATCATCTTGTGTGATGTTAGTTCGAACTAGATTTCTATACACCTCCTTACTGCTTTATTTCTACCCACATAAAGTTATACTCTGTGGTGGATAGTTCTTTTGTCTTATTGTGAGGGAGATAAAGCTAGGTAAGTACATGTATTCATAATGGTAGGAAGTGAGTGTCTGAAGAAGCATTTTTCAGTAAAATGTTAGGTTTAATGGGTTTATTTTTTAGTTACTTATTCTAAGACCATTACATTATGAAAAGATATCCAATATGTTACTTTGTTAATAGTTCCTTTCAAACAAAATACAAAAAATAGTTAAAGGCAAAAGGCAAAAAATTATCCATGGAGGGATACAAACTATAGGCTTAATGATGGTGTAAACTAAAACTCTCTTTGTATGCCTTACATGTAATAGACCATGGTTATCCATAACTGTGTTTAGTTAGTCCAATGCCCATGAGTCTACATTCTGAATTAAGATGCCATTTAAAAGTAATGTAATTGTCCAGATGGCCGTGATAAAAAAACCAATGGTAAACATATCTCCTAAATTTAACCAATTATCTTCCCAAAATGGCAAACAAAACAAAAACCTACTAGATAATATCTGTTGAACTTAAGGTAAAATTTGAGGATATTCTGAAATTTTGAGATCTCTAAATTCCTGAGACCCAATGAGGTAAAGGGAACTCTGTGGTACTTTCTTTTTTAAAAAGTTATTAGTACATGTTTGTTGTACATAGCCTAATGATTATTGTATTCATTATGAGAAGTTGGCACATGTACATAACACATCTCAATTCTTTTTACTTCCCCTTATGCTCCCTTCCCTTCCTGAGGTAGTTCAACAAGTAACATTGATTCCACTCTCTTTTTGACTAGGAAATGATATGGTGATGCAAGGGTAGATATTTCATTGAAAATAGAAATGAAAAGTTAAAAGATCCAGTTATTCAATCTGTAGCATTTATGCATTAGAGAAACTAATAAATATTTTCTCTTTTGAATAGTGACAGTTGCAAATGATCTTTGGTCTGTAGGTGCATATAAGATAATACGGTTTGAATGTAGAGTAGTCAAATAATATTCTTTTGCTTTGGAAATGCATTTGATAGAGAAATCTGATAGATTTTTATCTTGAGTTTTTATAGTCCAAATGCATATTTAAGGTTATAGATAATTCGATATTCAGGACATACTGGTAGTTATATTGCCCCCCCCAATATAAAGCCATCAATAGCAAATAGTTTATGGCAGTAATGCTTCAAATCTTTTCAATCAAAAATACACAAACAATTCCCATTGGAACAAAACATATACATGTTCAGATAATCTGTTGCCTTCAATTTCCTCATTGAAAGTGGAGAGGCCAACTAACCTACTGTCAATTGTACTTTAAAGACCCTTTTTATTCATTACCAAAACCCTTCCTTTAGTAACCAAAGAAAAAAGAAAACATGTCCCTCCCCAGATCTACAAAGAAACAGGAACCTATACGACTCACACTTGAAAAAAATCTCAACAGAATGTCTGTCAAAAATCCACATGAATATGTAGCTCAGTGAAAATAAATGTTGTCTAACTAAGGAATGGCAGTGAGGAACACTTCCATATATTACTTACAGAGAAAGAGAAAATAACCCAACAAGAATGGTTTGGGAAAAGATCAGACTCTTCAGGCTCCCAGATCAGGCTCTTCAACCTTCCAGGGTAGGCCCTCTGGCTACCAATGGGACTCGGCAGAGCTCCAGGTGTCCCACTTTGACTGGATTGTTTGGCTGTCCAGCATGTAGACAGCCCTATTGTATTCTTCCACACGTGACCCTGCAAGGGGCCACTGTAAACCTACCTTGGAAACTAACTATATAATATATATTATAATATATACTATAATATATATTTATAACACACATATATTATGTACATACTCATGTATATATTGTATAGTGTTAAATGTATAATACAATACTATATTAAATACATGTATATATAGTATTATATTAAATCTGCTACTGTAGTGGGAAAAAAAAAGAATGGTTTGGCAGAGTAGGAAAAAAGTAACTGTCCATAAATAATTTGAGATAGAGGGGAGATTTTCTAAAGAAGAAATAGGAAAAGGAAAAATAAACTCCATCCTCTAATTCTAATAAAAATTATGTTTTAGAAGCAGTATATCAGAAGGAGAACTACAAGATGAGGAGGAAAATAATATAGAAAATAATTTATAACTGAAGCAAAAAAAAGTGGATTTAATACAGATGAGGCTGAGGTAGCCTTTGCTTTTTTTTTCCCCCTTCAAGAATTCTTCTTTTAGATGATTAGGGGCACAATAACGATTATAACATAACAAGACTAATAAGTGAAAATATATTAGCTCTCTAAACAGAACAAAAACAAGCACACAGAAAACAGTAGACAAAACTGATATCTATCTAATGAATGGAACATTTTAAGACTGCTTTCCTATTTTCATTTCAATAACTTGTTATGGTTGGTCCAGTTTAGATGATATCATTTTTGTGGCTTTTCTAGTACAATTGACACCAAAAATCCTTGCCCGGCTTTAGACACTCAGCCTGACACACACCTGATCCCCTCAAGCCATGAGACTTGCTGAGTGGCTTTGACAATGCAATCCACCTTCACACACAACGCTCCTCCCATGTTTGTCTTCCCAGCAAAGCAGAAGCCCTGACCAAAGGTGGCCCTGAGGTGTTCTGGCGGGGTTCTCATTCTCCTGGGGGTAACCGCAGCTGTGTCTGTGTGAGGCCTTCCCTTCTGCAGAGACGAAACCTCTGCTCTTCTGCCCCTGGGAAGGAGGAGCCTTTAGATTATCAGGAATTCTGTAGGAATTATGGGTGGAGAAAGGAACAACTGTTTTTTACAACAACTTTCAATCATTGCCATCTTATTTCTCCATCATCCTGGGCTCCATCTAAGTGTGAAGCATTTTCAGGGTCCCGCTCCCCTTTCTTCTCTGTATCCTCTTTCTGGGCATCTAGGTGGACCCTTACAGCCAGGGGAGGCCATGTTCTCTCCACCAACAGATACCTGTCACTCTCATTCTTATCAAATTAAGAGCTTTTTAAGCCTCCACTACCCTTCCTAGGGGGCTGAGGAGAGAGTTCTGTGAGATGGATAATCAGTCATTGTAACCAAAAGTTCCACAGAATTATTAGGGCTATGACTCCTGTACACTAATAATGCACTCACTGAGAAAGAAATCAGGAAAACAATACCATTCACAATAGCATCAAGGAAAATTAAATACTTAGGAATTAACCTAATCTAGGAAGTGAAAGACCTCTACAACAAAAATTACATCACTCTGAAAAAGTACATTGAAGAGGACATCAGAAAATGGACAGATAGCCTATGTTCCCGGATAGGCAGAAAGTAATATAGTCAAAATAGCTCTGGTTCTGAAACTGATACATAGATTTAATGAAATCCCTGTTTATTTATATATATTTTTTCCTTTTTTTTTTTTTTTTGGAGGGAGAGGTCCCTGTAAGGTCCTTTCCCTGGCTGAGGAGGGTCCAAAACGCTTTGCAGTAGTAGGGCTGAAACATCCAGTCCCAATCAAAAAACCAACAGCATTCCTCACAGATCTATAGAAAACAATCCTAAAATTCATATGGAACCAGAAGAGACACAAAATAGCAAAAGCAATTCTGGGTAACAATAGCAAAGCAGGAGGTATCACAATTCCAGATTTGAAGTTATATTACAAAGCTACAGTGATAAAACAGTATAGTACTGGTACAAAAACAGAAATGTGGATCAATGGAACAGAAATGAGGAAACAGAGACAACCCCAGATATATGCAACTATTTTGTGTGTGTGTGTGTGTGTGTGTGTGTGTGCGTATGTGTGGTGTCAGGAATTGAAT
Organism: Fukomys damarensis; assembly: GCF_012274545.1. Classification (NCBI taxonomy): domain Eukaryota; kingdom Metazoa; phylum Chordata; class Mammalia; order Rodentia; family Bathyergidae; genus Fukomys; species Fukomys damarensis. Next base: position 42,357,810 of record NW_022900926.1, read on the forward strand.
ATGGGACCTTGCGCTTGCGAGGCAGGTGGTGGAACCACAGAAACATGTAATCTGCTGAAAGACAGAGCAGGTAAAATTCTTGAAGACATAAGCATAGGTAAGGGTTTCTGAATAGAACCCCAGTGGCACAAGAAATAATACTGAGAATCAATAAATGGATCATATCAAATTAAAAAGCTCTGCACAACAGAGGAAACAACCAACAGAGTGAAGAGACAACATACAAAATGGGAAAAAAATTTTGCCAGATATTCCTCAGACAAAAGACTGAATCTAGAATATATTAAAAAAAACTCAAAAAACTTAGATTCCTCAAAGTCAAAGACCCACTTTTAAAAAGGGGCAATTAAAAAAATAGACACTTCTGAAATGATGTAGAAATGGCCAATAAATACATGAAAAAATGTTCAACATCGCTATTACAGAAATGCGAATTAAAACAACACCGAGATACCATTTTGCTCCAGAAAGAGTCAAGAAGTCAAATAACAATAAGTGGTGTCCAGGATGAAGGGGAAACAGGAACCCTTAATCTACATTGCTGGTAGGAATGTGAACTAGTATAGCCATGATAAAGGTCACTACGGATATTCCTCAAAATACTAAAATAGGAATTCCACTTCACCCAGTTATTCCCCTACTCGGTATCTTCCTGAAAAAAATTAAAGACATCATATTACAGTGATACATGCATGCCTATGTTTATAGCAGCACAATTTATAATAGTTAAATCTTGGAAATAGGCTATATACCCATCAACAGATGAATGGATAAAGAAAGTGTGGTATTTGTATACAATTGAGTATTGCTCAATCATAAAGAAGGAGAAACTTGAAAGCATTTGTAGGTAAATAGATGCACTTGAGATTTGTAGGTAACTAGATGCACCATAATGTTAAGTGAAATAAATCAGACACATGAGTATAAATAAAGAGAAAAGGATAGAGAATAGGAATTAGGGAGATGTTTTTCAACTAGGAAGGTGAACAAGAGATGGATGGGAGAGGGAAGGAAGAGAAAAGGGATTTTAAAAAAATATTTGAAGAAAAAAATGAAAATAGAGCTTTTGCAAATGGGAAGGGAATCAAGATTTGGAGGGAGAAGGGAGACATGGGAGGAGAGGGGGACAAAAAAAAAAAGAATTACGATGTGTATGCACATGTCCAAACTCCCCATGATAAATGTAATCATTATGTACAGCAACCATGTACTAAGAAAAAAATAAAATAAAAATTAAGTAAAACAATTGTTAGGGCTATGAACTGAAGTTATCTAAAGAAATTGCATGTGTGCTAAAGTTTCTCCAGACTGTCTAAGCCTGGATCACTAGAAGAATGTGATTGTGGAGAAATAGAACGTCACAGGTCACAAGCCAAAATTGTCTTGGGCCCTTTAATAGCCAATTACCCTAACTTCTGTAACTACCTAAGATTCTCATGACTAGCAGATAAGCTTCTTGTGGAACGTGTCACTAAGTTTAGCAGACCTCTAGCCTTCACTAACCCTAAGGTTCAGAATTTGATAAGATACATCTGAACCTAATGCGTTGATGTCTGTAGCCTGTAACCACAGCATTCGGAGAGGCTGAGGCAGGAAGATCATAAACTCAAGTGTAACCTAGGCAACTTAGCGACAGCCTGCTTCAAAATCAAAATCAAAAACAAAAACAAAAATGCTGAGGCTATATCCCTGAGTTCAATCCCCAGTAATGAGAGGGGGAAATAGGCCGAAGGGAATGTCCTCACTTTGTTACAGCCGCCAATCCAAAGCTCCCTTCAGTGTAACTGGTAAATGAGTGATTTATGACTTTCTTTTGTTCTGTGACTACCCACGCTCAGGCAACCTCTTATATGTGAAACACATCATTCTGGGTTACCTGAATCCATGTTCCCAGGCCATACTCACTCATATTTGGCACAAAATAAACTATTTTTCCCATTTCCATTAAAGCAGAGTTATTATTTTTCATGGACAGTACTTTCAGGTTCTGTAATCCACATACTGTTGCAATGCTATTACCTATGAGCTCTTTGTCAAACAGATTTTAAATTCCTAGTTGAGAATTATTTATAAGCCTTTTATATCCATAGTTGCTAGATATAGAATAGCCACACAAGAAACCACTCCACTCATTCTTGAGTTCAAAAAAGAAAATAACTTTTCTGAGTTCCCACATACATGTAACATACCTATGTTCCTTTTTGGGCCTGTGGCATCATACTCTATTATTTTCTCCCTACAGACCTGGTTTTTCCTCCTTTGATGTACCTCATGGGTCAGACCCTAGTTGGTCTTTGCTTTTCCTACACGTGAACAAGCTCACTCATTCCTGTGGCTTCAAGAAGTCTCTGTGCTATAACCCCCATTCTTATGCTCCTTGACTACTTCTGCACCTGACAGCTATCTACTTCTACTTGATGTCCTACTAAGTGCTCAAAATTTTCATGTCCCTACCTATCTGTTCCTCTTCCTGTGTTCTTGTCTTCTAGGACATGTTACCCACACTGGCAGCCTGAATTCCATCTTTCCCTGCTCCTTGCCTATCGACCTCATTCTAATCCTTCTCAGTCTGGCCTCTGCTACCTCCTTTCCAAGGTACCCCAGGTCTCTCTCATCTTGAACCTGTATTATTTCAACAACTTCCTAACTGAACTTTTACCCACAGTATTAACTGCTCACATACAAATCCAGTATGTCATTTCTTTGTATTTTGTCAAGGGCTTCATGATCTGACTTTGGTTTATTTCTCTAGACTCATTTTTTGTTTCTTTATTTCTTTACCATTTTTAAAGTACTGGGAATTTAATCCAGGCTTCCATGCTGAGCTACATACTTTTTGTTTTTTATTTTAAGACAGGGTCCTACCAAGTTGCCTAGGCTGGACTAGAACTTTCCATCCTCCTGACCTAACTTCCCAAATGCTGGGATTACAAGTATACACCACCATGCCCAGCTTTCTAGACTCATTTTTTGGACATTTCTCATGTCATGGGCACCATCAATTATGTTTATTTTTCCCAATAGCCAGAATTCAATTAGCTCTAAGTCTTTGTAAGTACTGTTTGCTCTGCTTAGAAGATGATTCCTTCCACCCTCATGCCCTCAGCCAAGCACCCCTAACTCATTCTTCATTCAGATCTCAGCATAGAAATAAATGATCCTGAAATCTCTCTTGCCTCTGCACCTATCAGTGTGGGTTCAGCACTTCCTACAGCTATCCTACACACTCTACTTCCCCCTAACATGGCTTTTATCACACAGGGATGAAGTAGGCTATGTCCTTGTCTGTGAGCTCACTGTGGGCCCTGGCCATGCCTGCCTCTCCACAGTTGCAGTTTCATCCCAGGGCTATGACAAGATGCTTGGATACACAAAGGGCTATTGACATTTTGTTGCCTTCTATCTTAATCTTTGGTTTCATTTTAATCCTTGATTTTCTATTTCTAATGTAAATTTTTATACTGTAAAGTTTCAAAAGACAAATATTTCCCAAGATTAATTAATGCATTTAAAATGTTGGAAGCGTATGTATTAATTAATTCCAACATATTCCATTGTAATTGAGCCAATAAAAAGCCACACTACATTGGTGAAGTCTCAGAGGAGATCCTGGAAGGATGCTACAGCTTTCTCAGCCTCCCTTCCATGAAGTGATTCCATAGCACAGAGGCAATTTGGGAGCTAGGACGCAGGCTTCGATACCTCTCAAGAGAGGCTGCAGACACAGGGAGAGATGTCAGTTTATTGGCCAAAGTTCCTTCAAGTAACTGATATTTGATTTTCTTTCAAGTTGCTTCTTGAAAGGTAAATAAAAATAGATATTTATTTCACTAGTAGATGAATTTCCATAAAAAAGAGTTTTCTTCAAGATTTTTGTATATGAGAATAAAGAGATATAGAGAGATAGAGGGGAAGGGAGAGTGGGGTGTTTTGTTGGAGGAAGATTGAGTTAAGTAAAACAATCAGTAAAATAGGTAAAGAAAGTGTGGTGAACATATATACACAATGGAATATTACTCAGCCTCTAAAAAGAGGGAAATCCAGCCTTCGGGAGAATACAGATGAAGTCAGAGGACTTCAAAGCAAGTGAAATGAGCCAGGCAACAGGAAGGCAGACACCTCACAGTCTCATTTATATGTGGAATCTGGAAGAGTTGGACTCACAGAAGCTGGATGTAAAATGGTGGTTGCCAGCCAGGCTCTGGGGGAGGGGGTAGGAGAAATGAGATATTGTCAAAGGGTGTAAATGGCTGATTTTGTGGGATGAATAAGTTTTGGAGATCCAACATTCAGCATGGTGACTACAGTTAATAATAATATTGCATTGTGTATTTGAAGTTTGCTAAGACAGTTCATCTTTGCTACCACAGGCTTGCGCGCGCGCACACACACACACACACACACACACACACAGAAAATCTAAAAAAAATTCTGTACAGCCTTTCTGAAGATGACGCTGGAGGATTTGTTCTGACAAAATGAGGAACTAATAAAACAACAAAAAAGAGGAAGATGTGGGGTCCCAGAACAGAGCAGCAAAGGGACCTGCAGGATCCCGGTGCTCTCGACTGGGAGGGGGCAGAAGAGGGGTGCCCAGGAGGGAGCCTCAAAGAAAGGCCGGATTCCCCAGTGGATTTGGATGTATATAGAAAAGATGTGCACAACTGGCAGTAGATCTGGTATGGAATTAGGAAAGCACACAAAAAGCTATGAAAAGAAAAGTTTGAGCCAGCCTGAGCAAATTTATGAGACCTTGTCTCAAAATAAAAAATGAAAAGGCTTGGGATATAACTCAGCCCTCATGGGTTCAATCTGTGACTGCTACAAAAACCAACCAGCCAACCGACCACCCAACAAACCCCACTCCTAAGCCAACAGAATTTTAAAATGTGCCAGAATCAATTGGAGGCCGCATACTCAGTGATGAGGTGGTTGTAGGAACTGTGTCAGTGGAAAGAACAAACAATGCCTGCCCAGTGAATGGGGAAAATTGAGCAGATACAATTTTGGGGTTTTTTTTTCCTTAAAGTTAAAATGGAAAAGGGCTCATAATTGTTAATTGTGGTTTGTGGGACTGTTGGTGAGTGGCTTTTGTGTTTGTTAACTGTACAATTTTGTATGTTTGACATTGCTTCCATGAACATAATCCAGTGAACTTTGTAATCAGTCACATGGCTTCCAATGTAGACAGCGCATTCACAGACAGCTGAACTGCTAATGTAAAACAGTCTTTTCAATTAACGACTATTTGTAGACTTGATAGAAAGAGGGCACCCCAATCCAGGGGACTCTGTGACAATTCCTTGGAACAGACCTGGGATATGGTCATCTCCATGGTTTCACATTATCCCAGGGTATTGGTGAAGGGCACAAAGAAGACTGGAAGCTCCAGGGTCCACTTGGTAGGAAATAAGATGGAACTCAGAAGCTGACTGCAGATATCCAGGGACTGCCATTTGAAAGAGGGACCAAGTGATGACAGACAGGGCAAACAGAAGGGTCATCAGCAGTGATGATGTCTATCGATCATCATCTTTGTGTGGGGCACTGTGTCTGCACTGAATTTCCAGTGTGGTATATTAGTTTTCTACCTATACTGTTATATATTAGTTTTCTACATAAGTAGAAAAGACAGTAACAACAACAGTAATCCAGACCAAAAAGCAATTCCCAAGGCACAGCATCTGATGGTCTTCCATCCATATTTATCAGCATTTAACAGACTCATGATGGTTGATTGGTGACAATTAATGATAGTCCCACAGCCAGATTACTATTTTTTGGGAGTGTATTCATGGAACCACAAAAATATGCAACGTTTTTGTTTTTGTTAGTTATTTTTGAAATTCTTTGGGTTTTTTTTGTTTGTTCCTTTGGGATTGAACCCAGAGCCTTTACCACTGAACTACATCCCCAGCCCTTTTCACATTTTGAGACAGGGTCTCACTAAATTGCTAAAATGCCCAGGCTAGATTCGCACTGTACTTACATTAGTTATTAAAGCTTAAACTACAGAATAGTAGAGGAAAATTGACTCTCCTGTCTAAGCTTCCAAGAATGTCAGGATTATACATGTACACCATTGTGCGTGGCTTCCAGGACTTGTATTTCTGACCAGGAAAAAAACATCTAACACCAAAAAAGCTAGTATAATTAATTATGCCTCTTTAACATGTCCAACTTTATGCCCTAAGATAAATTCTTGCTTCAGGTTTACCTTGATTTGTCTAGAAAGCTACAGAAAACAGTTTTTGTTTATTGAATTATATTTAAAAATCAAGAAATGGCATTACTGCAAGACATATTGATGGCAGGTAAAAAGAGGCACATAAACATACCATAACTGTGGGTGTCCCCTCCTCTCTCCACTGGGCTATGCAGAAACAAGGATGAGATGATCATCTTTCCAGTGTTTTCTGAACTGCGGAGAATTCACTTAAGAAAAAAAAAGTAGTTTTGTATCAGAGGATCACAGCTATGGACACTTATTTTAATTCACTTCACAGAAGTGGTGTTCTTAATTTTTTTTTTGTCACAAATTTTGTTTCATTCTTCTTAACACTGTGGCCACACAGCTGGTTACTTCTTAAGTTATATGGGGAAGGTGATTTCCTATTTTCTCTTCAAATCTGTCTTCCCTATTTAAAGAAGTAATAAAGTAGAAACTTTGCGGCTAAGACCAGTTTACCGCTACTCTTCTGAAATCTAAGCTTTAATAATTACTATAAATAGAGTAATAGGACTTTAAATCTAGCTGGCAAACTTGATAACTGCAAAACTTTTTAATTTTAAAAAATTCTATTCAGTACTTTGATGATATGTATGATACAGATGTACATGGGCATAAATATATATATAAATATATTATGTACTGCACTGAGCTTAGACTTGAATTGCTCTTTATTAAGACCTTTTAAAAGTTTTTTAGGGCTGGGGATCAAATTCAAGGTCTTGAGCATGCTAGGCAAGCTCTACCACTGAGTTACATAAGCAGCATTAGGTCTTTTGTTTAAAAAAAAATATATATATATTATATATATTTAAGGAACACAACATAATGTTATAAAATATAATACATATAGGAAAATGGTCACTATAGTGGAGGAAGTGAATATATCCATCATCTTGTACAGTTACGCATTTTCTCCCCTGTGACAAAAGGAGCTATTTTCTACCCATCTAGCAAAAATCTTCAACACAATCTAGTATATCAGCTATCATCCTCACTCTGTACATTAGGTTTTTTGATGTGTCTAAGACCTTTTTAAATTTTAAATGCCGTGTCTAGAGAGCCTTGAAACACCCAACAAAAGCACTGCATTTTTTGCGGTTCCATGAACACACACACACACACACACACAAAGTGAAAGTAATCACCTAGCTGTTGGGCAAGCATTAAATTGTGGCCATCAGCAATCATTAGAGTCTGTTCAGTGCTGATAAATGGGGAAGAACATTCTCACCGCCTCCCACACAAGCACTAGGGGTTGAACCCACCCAGAGCCTTAGCACCGAGTTACAGCCCTAGTCTTTATTATTCTATTCTATTCTAACTTTATTTTTGAGACTGTCTCACTAAATGTTAATTTGCCCAAGTTAGGCTCCCATTTACAAACCCCCTGCCTCAACCTCCTAGAGTGCTGGGTTTATAGGGGTACCTCACCATGCCCAGCCATATCCGATTTAACCCAAAAGATAGGCAAATCAAGGTGGGCAGAAGCGGCTTCCTCTCAAACCTCACTTCCCAATTCCTAAACAACCAGGATGCTGGTGAGCACCCTGGAAAGTGAGGGTCCCCCCACCGCCCTCCCCCGCTTTGTAGTGTAGTCGGTCCGCCAGTCTACCCTGATCATGCTCGGCTGGTGGGGTCAGTGCGGTCGATGGCTGGATTGTAAGTAGGGTGACGGTCCAGCTGCTCCTCCCACCTGGCCGGCCTCTCCTTGGCCGCGAAGCGTGGGGACCCTGGCGGCCTGCACGCGCCGTGCCCCCTAGGCCAGCGCTCGAGTCGCTTCCGCCTGCGGTCAAAAGCACAGATTGTCCACAGGAACTGGCCACGTGCCTCCACGCTGGCCTTTGGTTTGTTCTCTTTCAGCCCCCTCCCTCTCCGCTCTATCCCAGATTTTGCAGTCTTAGACTAGAACCCATCTTCTGCCTAAAGTCTCAGAGGCTAAAACGTGCGACAAATTCGCTGACCAGGAGGCTCGGGGGTGGGCGTGGACTGCAGAAAAATGTGTGATCTTCTGCCCCCTGCTGGCCCTTGCTGGTAGGCAAGCTTATTTTAAACAGCCAGGCGGTGTTTCAGAAAGGCAGGGTTGCGGAGGCCAAAAATCGATTGGAAATTACACAAAAGAAACGAAAAATAGTTTCTTTTCCGTTTAGTAATAGTTTTCCCCAGCCCAGCCAGCACTTCTGTGGGTTGGATTTATGTCTCAAGTGCGTCAGTTTTTGCCTCTGGGCTTGCTGGGATGGGCAGTCGGGACAGGGGAATGGAGTGTGTGTGTGTGTGGGGGGGTTGTCTCTCCAAACGCCAGGCCCTAGCATGAGACAATCTTTCCGCGGTAAGCAAGTGACATAACCTACATTTTTCTCCTGTATTTATTCATTTTGTTGAAAGAGGGAGCGTCTGCCAAATAAGACTTACAGAGAGCTTTTTTTTCCCCCAGAAGAAAAGGTTAGGTGAGCTGATTCTTTGCTACTATATGCTAACTTCGCATCTAAAACAGATGCGCTTAAAGGCATTAATGGATATGAACAATAATGAAAGAGACTAATAAGCGTGCCAATTATTTTTTTACAGGTGTCTACTTGGGCACCAACACACCCTGCACAGATTGGGGGTTGTAGAGCGGCTACACATCCGGCAGTGCATGTCTTGCTGGGGTGTAACTGTGCTATAAGCTGAAAGCAAATGAATCTCTGCAGTCAAAGAGCAAGCTCAGCAAACTGAAAAGTGCAGGCCCAGGCAAGCTGCCCCCGGACCCTGGCTCAAGGGCAGGCCACCCTCCCTTCCCCCTGGTGGTCTAACAGGCGCATTGCAGGCCTTGAACTGGCTGAAATCCCTTTCCCTGTCATTCATTGCTTGGCTTTGCCTCATTATTGCTTGGGCTTCTAGGGTGATCAGAGTTCCGGAAACACAGCAGGTACTTGATAAATACTTATTCTGGGCACCTCATTGCTGACTATAGCAATGATGAGGCCGTGCAGCAGCAAATCATGGGTCTGAAGGGCTCACCAGCATTTATTTTCCATTCTATCTGGCTCCTTGGGTGTGTGATTTTGGGCAAGTTACTGAACCTGTGCTCAGCTCTCTCCACTGGTAATTAGTGAATGACATTAGCACCTCCCTCGTAGGGTTGGAGGAGGAGTCCACAAAATAACCCATGTACGATGCTTAGTGCCATGCTTAGTGTGTAGCCATTACTCGCTCAGGAACAGCTGGTACTATTATTCCTCCTCCAAACTAATAACTTGTGCTGCAGTGGTTAAAAGAAGTCATTGGAGAGCCAGATTTTGAGGTTGGAGCCCAACTGACTGCTGATTTTCACTGATATATGCCCTGGCAAGTTTGTCTCAGTGTCCTGATTTATATGTTGGTAATAATAATAATAATAATAATAATAAATTGCTCAGTTCTTAGTGTTGCTTGTGCCTGGCACAGAGAGGACAGGTTTACTATGGCTTTTAGTGATAGAAATTTTTCAATAAGTGTATGTTTAACTACCACGCTTAGCCACCCGTCCCCCCCGAGGTGAGGATGTCTTTATCTAATTTTACTACTTGGTTATCAGAAGGTCAATCCTTAGTGGACTGTCACACCAACCTCAGATCCTTCCCTGCATGACGGCCGAGAGCTGTCTGTGGCTCTCAGCAGAAGTGTGGCTCACTCACAGCTGTTCACCCAGCTGGAGTTGTTCTTTTGCAGTCAATTTCCGAAGAAAGGCCCTGAGGACATTCAAAAGTGATCACTGCTGATTGCTGCCTGGGTGGGTGACAAGGGACAAAATATCATAACCTTTACACCTCATAGATATTCACAGGTTGTGTAGTAGGTCTAACAAAACTAGACAGTTGGTTCCACTGGACCCAGTTATTTCCCCTCTTGGTACCTTCCCTCAAGAATTAAAAGCACCATATCACAGTGATATATGCATACCCATGATTAGAGCAGCACAGTTTTTAATAGCTAAATCTTGGAAACAACCCAATGTTGAATGGATAAAGAAGATGTGGGGTTTTTGGGGGGATACGGTGTAGTACTACTCTGCCGTAAAGAAGGATAAACTTGAGACATTTGTAGGTAAATGGGTGCACTTTGAGACCGCAGCCTTAAGTGAAATAAATTGAATGTACATGTTCAAACATTGTGTGGTTTCGCTGGTGTGAGAAGCCAAGAGAGTAAATAAGGACTAAAATATATAATAGATATTGGGAAATAGAAGAAAATGTTCAAATGGGAAGGGGAAATGAGGGGGAAATAAAGAAGGGAAAAGAAAAAAGAGAATAGAAGGAAAAATGGAAACAAAGCTTTTGTAAATAAGGAGGGGAAGAGGGGTTGAGATGCGGGGAGGGAAAGGGGGAAAAAGAATTAAGATATATCATGTAAAGGTACAAATTCCCTATGGTGATCATTATGTTCATCTAAAATGTACCAATGAAATTTATTTTTAAAACTGAACAATGTTTGCAGTCTTCTGTCCACTGTCTGGGAAGGCACGTTCTGCCTACCACTCAACCGGGCAGAGTTTTGCCTCAGAAGAGCGCCTGTTCTAGACACCTTCCCTGGGAAGAAGTGGCCAGAGCACCCGGCAGCGTTATGGTGAGAGATGGCCTGACTCTTCCAGCCTTCTGCCCTGTCCAAACAGTGCCTGTATGAATGGAGGGAGGATCAGCACACTGGGTTTCTTTTCCTCTCTGGCCACTTGGAGGACTCAGGTACAGTTGGATTCAGGAAAAGGCTTTAAAAATCCAGGGAACTCCCTTGTGTTACTGTGAAGGTACCACTAAGAACAGAGGGTGTATTTTGCCATGAAGGCAAAATAACTTTAGAATGGGAAGATCTTATTTTTTCCCACAAGTGACATCCTTCTCTTTCCAAAGAGGCCCAGGCATCCCCGCATTTCAGTGCCTCATCATGGCCTTTTACTTCCTGACCTGGACTCAGGCTAAGGCAGCTCAGACACTGCTTGTGTCCCTCTAACCTTCATGGTGCTGGTGTATTTGCAGCACCGGATGAAGATGCTGGAAGCCAAACAATTGGCCTGCCTCATCGGATAAGATACACAAGGCACTCAAACCTTCAGAGAAAGCAGTGGCTTTCAGGTTCTGAAGACCAGACCAGCGTCTCTGGGCAGCCAGCCCCTTGTGTTCCTATCAGATCCCTATGTGTCCCTCTGTGGGCTGGCTCAGACCACTCCACCACTTCCTGAAGTCTCCTCCAGCCTGCCCCTGCATGCTCTGAAGATGCAGGCACCTACTTCAGGGCAGAGATATAATCCCCAGGGAAGCCCCAGGGGCTTGAGTGCAGTGGTAGAGCAGGAAGAACCTTCCTCACCATGTAGTCAGGTGTGCAGATTGGTCCGGGTCCCCAAGTAGGGGAAAACCTGGAATGCTGACACTGACGCCTACGCAGGTGCATGGATGCAAACTCCCAGCTAAGAAGCCACTTAGGTGATGCTTGTGAACTTCCAGGCTAGTTGATAAAGGATATGATGCTTACCTTGTCCTGTTAGAAGTCACTGCCATGCTGCTAGGAAGCCTAGGACATATGGAGAAGCTGCTGGTACTCTGGCCCATAGTCCCACTGTGGTCCCAGGGACTGATGGGTTCAGCCTGGGCCTCTGTGAGAAAGCTTAGGAGCCAGGGTGTTTTGGGGTCCAGCCAAAGGATTCAGTTGTGGTTAATTTAGTTTGGATTCAGTGGGATAAATTTTAAAAATATTTAAATATATAAAAAATATTTTGATAGAAGTTTCCCTGAATTTGCCAACAATCGTGAAAACGTATCTTTCATTTTCAGTAGTGAATTATGAAGCTGAAATTTAAAATTCTATCTCTGAAATGTTAGAGAAAGAATGAATTGTTTTTCTCTCATATTATAAAACCCTTGTCATGCAAAGACGCGAATGAGAAAGGCAGCCACGAATGTTGGGAAGGGAGAATTACAGAGAAGGGCAGATCAAGAATTTCAGAAAAATGTGTATTTTGGGGGTTTTGTGGATATTTGGTGGTAGTAGTGGTCAGGGTGGACTTGGAAGGAGTTTAGAACATTGAGATTTGGATCATTAGTGTTACTGCAGCACTGGGACACACAGGTGTGTTTCACCTGACTTCTCCGAAGTCTGGCCCTGTTGGCCACTCCCTGGGCTTCTCACCGTCAGTGTTCCTGTCTGGCTAACTGTTGTCATTTGCCTTTAGAAAACCCTCAGTTCTTTTCCCCTGTGTCATGAGGGTCTGGCCCCAGGACCCTTGTCCTCTCTCTGGTGACCTCATGCATTTCTAGTGTTTCAATATCTTGCACCTGCGCCTGACTCTTAACTCCACATTCGCCTCCCACCCACCTCCCACCTCTTTCCTGGGCTTCAGACCCAGAATCAACACTTTCTGTAAAGAGAGACACAGAGATATTATACCAGCTTGTCAGCCACCGTGTCATCTCTGTCACATCCACTCAGCCCCACTTTTGTAGAGTCACTGTAGGCATAGACGTTATTAAATGAGTGGGTGTGGCTGAATCCCAATAAAACTTTATTTATAAAAAGGAGGCCTGTTTAATCTGCTATTGTTTCATCTACTCTAGACTCAAATATCCAACTCCTTCGGGAAATTTCCACATGTCCCAAAGCATAACATGTCTCCAGGTAAATGCATCTTTTTCTCTCCTGTGCTCTTTCTCAGTGAATGATAGCAATAGCATCAGTCGTCATGAAACTCAGTGATATCCTGAGTTTCATTCCCTACATTCAGTCAGACCCACCATCTTGTCACTTCTCCTTTCTAAGCAGTTCCCTAACCCACCCTGTTTTTTTCTCCCTGGCCTTCTTGCAGGGCCCTCACATTTCCGCCTCTGTGCTTTTGGGATCCTTCGCGGCCCTGACGCCAGAAGCTATGTCTTATTATTCTTGATTCCCCAGCACCCACCACAGTGCCACACTGTGCACACTGAGAATTCCCTCCTACTCCTCTCTTCTCTGTCCCCTGAGCCCACAGGAATCAGACAAGCTGATGTTCCACACCCCAGTTAGCATCCATAACTTAGACTCTCCCTGGACAAATTTTCTTTGTCAGAAGCACTTATATCTCCTAGATCCTCTTAAAATATATGCCATATATCCAAATACATACACCTATATTCAAATATATGTATTTATCTAATATATACTAATAAACAAATCTATCCAAATCTACACATATATAGATATACACATTTACATTTTCTTTTGTGAACATGAGAAATTACAGATATAGTGTTATGGTTTGGATATGAAATGTCCCTCAAAGTCTTGCGCTTCGAAGACTTGGTCCCCAGGGCAGTAAGGTTCAAAGCTGGGGCTCTGGGCAGTGGTTGAATCAGGAGGCCTGTAAAATCAGAGGCCTCACGATCCAATTACTCCCCAAGCCCTTGAGTCCCAGCTTGGGTCCCAGCCATCACAGTGTGAGAGGTGGAAAGGAAGGCCCAGCCTTACAGAGTCTGGACCAGAGCAGGAAGGGCCCTGCTGTTTTCTGGCTTACTACAGGCTGCTGACTCCTCCAGGACTGGGTGGCCCTCTTCTTTGCTCATCATCCCCCTCCTTCTCCTGCTCCCTGACTCTCCCTCTTCCTCCCTCCTCCCCCTTTTCAGCCCCTCCTGCTAGTACTGGGGACTGAATCCAAGGTCTTCAAACTGGTCTACATCCCCAGCCCTTCCTTTTTTTAAATTTAGTGACGGGATCTTGTTCAGTCACTAAGTTACCTAGGCTGGCCATGAACTATTGATCCTCCGGCCTTAGTCTCCCAGGGAGCCAGGGTTGCATGCACACATGCACCATTACATGCACCACGTCTAGATAATCTTAAGAAGATATAGGAATGTAGCATGTAGGAAGTCTGGTAAAGAGATGGCCAATGAAAACTGTCTGCAGCACAGTTTATAATAACTATATCTTGGAATAGGCCTATACGTATATGCTCATCAATAGATAAGTGGATAAAGAAAATGTCATATTTATATACAACAGAGTACTACTCTGCTGTAAAAAAGAAGAAACTTGAGGCATTCACAGGAATTCATAGATGCCCTTTCAGACCATATAGGAAGTGAAATAAACCAGACAAATTTAGATACCACGCATATGAGAAACCCAAAATATAAATAAAGAGCAAAATAAAACATAACAGGAATCAGGGAGATAGATCTTTGTCAATGGAAAAGGGAACGAGAGATGGAGGGAAGCAGGAGGGAGGGGGAAGCAAGGGGAGTAGACAAAAAATAATTGAAGAAAAAAATGAAAATGGACTTTTTGTAATTGGGAAGGGGACCAAGAACCTGAAGGAGCATGGAGGGATGAGAGGGGTAGGAGACACAGAAAGAATTAGGATGCATTTTGTTCGTGTACTAACTTCCCACGATGAATGTAACCATTACGTACCACAAACATGCACTGATTCAAAAAGCAAAGCAAAGCAAAAGAAAATGCCGCCTCACTGAATACTGAAGGAATCGGTTTCCCCTGGCTTAGAAAGTATCTCTTTATGGGTTATATTTTAACCGTGTGCCGACTGGGCAGCTTGTGACCTCTTTCCCAGAGGTGAGAGCTGGTCAGCATCTCATTACATGGGCCTCGGGGCTGGTGAACCTTTGTCAACAAACAGAAGGAAAAGGTCGAATAAAGAAGTGACAGCCACCTCCAGATCAAGTAGAATATGTTTCCTAGGTGATTTGCCCTAAGAAGCCAACATGTAAAAGCAATCTGTAAACTGGAATCAAGGGCAAAGATAAGCTTGCTAAGAACCCCAACGCATGTTTTGTGTGAGTCCCTGGTTGATTAATTTTTTGCTGTTTTCGTTTTGAAACAAAATGTTTTATTTGGGCTCTTCAGAGAGGCTCATGGTGTGGAAATGAGCTGTCCTATAATGGTGATTTACAAATGGCTGAGCCTGTGGCCAGAGGAAGGTGGCAGATCCTCGTGGAAAGGAGCTGGCAGGTGTACTTGCTGGGCCAGCAGTGCAGGTCCACACTGGGGGATGGCAGGTCACTGTCACCTGGTAGATTCCCCCTCAGGTAAGACTGAAGGTGGACTTCACTTCCCTCTCCTGGGAAGGGTGACCTTTCCTTGTGGTTGGGCCTCTCTTTGTAAGCAATTAGCCTTTTTAACCCTTGGAGGAAGCAAGAGGAAAGGTCTCTTTCTGTCCCCACACAGGGGATGTCTCATGGCAACTGGAGGCTGGGCCGAGCTGAGGACCTTGAGTCCATCTCCCATTCTATTTGAATGTCCAGTCTCTGGCTCCCAGTGCAGCAGCAGGGTCTCCATGCAGCTGAGGTGCAAGAATTCCTTCAGGGTGGGGAGTGGAGAAGGGAGAGACCCTGGTTTGTGTTTTCTGAATAATCCGGAAGGAACAAAAGACCAGTTCTATACACAGTAAGTGTATTCACAGGGAAGTGCTAAAGTAATATATTTTAAATGGAAACACATACTGAAAACATTATACCTTTGTAGAATTGATTTTTTTTCTTTTCCCAAAGCATTTTCTCAGCCACACCAACACTGGCTGCCTAAAAGACATTTCAAGATTTTAAGAAAGAAGTCTGCCCACTAACGATTTCTCATTTTGCTTCCATCTTCTATGCCCTGGTGCTTTCCTCTCGTTCTCCAGGTTTTGTTCTGGAGGACTCTGCATAGTACGTCAGTCCCAAGGGATTCTGCAGATTCTGCCCCGCATGATCCGGCCCCCACCCCGATCCTTTACTGGTTCACCTGGGAAAGAGGAGTGCCTGCTTTGTTGTCCTTACTTCATGCTTTAAGATAGAGAGGTCTGTTTATTTCTAAGTATTTTCAAACACTAACATAGGAGTTTTAAAGGAGGGACTGCCCGGCAATGTAACCTTAAGCTGGAGGAAAGTGTAGATTGAACAATGAAAGCAGAGACTGACCCTTTCAACTCAATTCCAACACGCTCGCTTCATTCCCCAAGGATGAGAATATCAAGTACTGAGTTCGTTTAGGGGAAAATGAATGTTTTATCTCATAATTTATAATTATGACATAAATGGTAAATGTTTGAGGAGGTAGATATGCTTAATCCGATTTAAACATCACACAAAGGGTGGGGGTGTAACTCAGTGGTAGAGTGCTTGTGTGGCATTGTACAGGGCCCTGTGTTTGATTCCCCAGCATCATAAAAAACAAAATATGAAAAAAACTCAACTTGTAAACATTACAAAATGTATAGAGGCATTGAAACATCATATGTTACTTCATCAATATGTATACTTTTTATATTTTTAATCTATCAAATTAACAATCAAAGTAATTTAAATGAAATAATAATTAAAATTGTATAACTATAGCAAATACATGAGTCCACTGGGAATAAAGAAAGATTGATGATAATGAACTAGTTTTACTTGTGTCATCACTTCAACACTGATAGGATGTGGGCATGTTAATAATGCCCTCGCCTGTTTGTTATCTGAGACCTAAATGGTTTGAACCTGATAGCTTTCTCGCCTCAGTTTCTCCACCTTAAAATGCAGACAATGGTAATATTGCTTGTTGAGAAGGTCAGGTAAAGCTGGACATGGACCACTTGGGAGAAAACGACTTTTGGAAGGTGCTCAGCAAATGAGGGCTGTTTCTGTGATTTTTTTTTTTT
>NW_022900926.1:42374735-42427901 GCF_012274545.1 Fukomys damarensis
TGTTATTTTTTTGTTAAAGCCAGAAAAAAGGAATGAAAGAAGAGACAAGAAAATAAGAGGAAATGGGAAAGAAGAGAGCCGGGGGTGAGGGGAATGAAGAGAAAGGCAAATGGGGAATAGCTGCTTTCACCACTTCCCAGCATCTGTTGCCGATTCTGCTCTCAAATATGTTGTAAGATCCCCTGTTCTGGGTAATGTTTGCCCCCTCTGTGTACGGTGGCAGAGCCCTCTGCGAATAATTAACCTCATTTGACTATCTTGTTTGTGGATGAGTTTGATCTCTTGTAAGTCAATAATATCTCAGGATTGGGACACAGTTTTCGGGACACTGCCGGGCAGTTCCGCCATGGACCATAAGGAAGTAATCCTGCTACTTCTTTTATTTCTGAAATTAGGTAAGTCTTGGAGGTTTATTTTTAATTTTAATCATTATTTTTTACCAGTGATATATTAAAATTAGACACATATGGTTTTTGTGTATCTCATTTAATTGAACTTTTGATTCATGAGATTTTTCAGTTCAAAATCTAATGTAAAATTGAGGAATTCTGTAAACTACAAATTTCATTTCCTATGAGTACTGCCAAGGTGTCAGGGTTGGGCTGAGAAAGTCATGGGTGGCTTTTCAAATGCAAATGGCTGGCCCCAAATCCCAGCAATTTTAATAGAAAAAATTGCCAACATAACTTAATCCCAAACAATGGTTAATTTGTTTGGCTGGCTTTCAGTTTGATTAATTTATGTCATTTTTGTTAGGTTGTCATAGTCTTATCACCTCCAAATTTAAGTAAGTAAATACCTCTTTGGTCTATTTGATCCCTGGACCACCCTTTGTAGTTGGACTCAGCATTTCTCTGTCATAGTTTAAGGAAGTCTTTCCATAGCTCTATATTTGCATTTTATGCCTAGAGGAGTCATAATGCAACTGTTTTTGAAATGGTACCATAATAATTCAATGTTTGTTTGTTTAGGGTATGGGATAGGCCAGATTCATATATACATTGTGTGTGTGTGTGTGTGTGTGTGTGTGTGTGTGTGTACGTGTGTCATTTACTAATGCTAGTTTATTTAGCTAATAGTATGTGAGGCACGAAGTCTAGAGCCAGGAATTCATTTTATTTGCCTATTAATCAAACTATCGAATTAAGGATATGAAGAAACCTGGATTTAAATTTGGGCTTTCCAGGAAAAAAAATTAGTGTTCTCCCTTTTCCAACTTTCTTTAAAGTTTTTTTTGTTTTGTTTTGTTTTTGAAATAGAGTCTTGCTATATAGCCCAGGCTGGCCTTGAATTCTCAACCTTCCTGCCTCAGCCTCCTGAGAGGCTAGGATTACAGGTGTGTAGCACCATGCTCAGCTAAAACTTTTTAAAGTTACATATTTTAAAGACCAGCAGTTGCTTGGCCTTTAAAACAAAATTATGGAGATATAATTCATACACTCCACAGTTCACCCACCAGAGGCAGATGATCCAGTGGCTTTCAGTGCATTCAGTTTCTCAACCACCACCACAATAAAGTTCAGAACAGTGTTTTCACTCCTCAAAGAAACTCCCTTCTCCGTGGCTATTACCCCACTCTGTAGCCACAGAAAACCTTTAACCAACTTTCTTTCTGTCTTTATAGATTCGCTGTTATAGACGTATCATATACTGGTTTCAGACATTATGATAGTAGTTCTTTATACTAATAATATATAAATACTTTAAATGTAATCTATAAATTATAAGATACAAATTTTACAAGTTGTATTTTATGGTCAAATACATTTGAATTTAGTAGAAAATCCAGAGTAGGAGATCAAACGAAGGATTTGGGGGGAAAGTGTGCACATGTGTGTGTGTGTGTGTGTGTGTGTGTGTGTGTGTGTGGAGGGGTGAATATGTGAACATTCTATTTCAATCCATGGAAACTCAGACAGGGAACACTCCAAAAGTCATGGGTCACTCCCCAAGACCAGACAAACTTCTCTGCAACAAGATTAGCATATGTCTTAACCAATTGGGGGAGGGATCCTTCCATATGCTCTTTTTTTAAAGGAAAGTGTTTACTCTCATCTTCTATAGAAATGACTGTCATCTTCTCTGTGCTGAAACGACTGGGGAAGGAAAAAAATATCTTTTGTAGCTACTCTCTAAGAGATGAATAAATATATTGCATTTCACAGGTTCTTTTGTTTTTCACACAAGTGTATATATATATATATATACTCACACCACAGTGATGGAAAAAAATCTCATATCATGTAGAATGTATTACTTTGATTGCAGTATACACCTACATTTAGCCAATATTATAAAAATAGTTTCCCAATGAAAAGATTTATTTAATCTAAATGCCATAGCCATATGAGCCATGAAGGTGAATAAGAGGAAAAAAGATTTGAGGAAAAATAATCAAATATAAAAGAAAAAAATCCTCTTTGGGGATATTTCTTTATGATATAAGCTCCTAAGGTATCTTTCAGCAGCTATAACTTTTTTTTTCCTAGTACTGGGGATTAAACTCAGGACTTTGCACTTGTGAGGCAGGCGTGGCACCACTGATCAGCAGCTGTAATTTAAAGATCTCACAAATGGAAAATGCCTCTGTTTAAATATGCTTGGTAACCTACTCCAGTACAGTTCCTAAGAAATCTTCACAATGGTTAAGTTAACTCTTTGTAAGATACACTTTACAAATTTATTGTGCATTTTCCAAATCATATCCTGATCTACAGAACTTACTAAAGCACAAGTCTTCTTTAAAATGAGAATTCAAACTGAAGGAAAAACAAGGTCAAGGATATATCTATGGGCCTAAACCTCGATAATCATCTTTTATACATTTAGCAAATGTTTTTGAAAGTTTAAAATGCACCAGCCAACTTTATGTTCAATAGTCCATTCTCCCAACTTGGAGTATCTTCAGTGGAAGAAAGATAACTAGCAGAGGCAGGGAAAGGGTGGACTTTGAGGATGACTTTGGTTAATCTGTTCTCTTCTCCTGTTGCTCCCATTTCCTAGCCTGGTACTTTTTAACCCAATCTGGCTTTGGTCCCTGCCACTTCCTTTCAGTGTTCAAGGTTGTCATATTGCCTAACTCCATGGAAACTTTATTATGTTCATATCATTAACCTCTTTTGGCCTCCTCCCCCTGTGCAAATCACTAGCATTTATGCAGAAAGCATGGGAGCTGGCATCTCCAGGCTTAACACTGCGCTTTCTGTGGTAGGCCAGGTGCTGAATGGAGCCCCAGAACAAGGAAAACTTTGCATCCTTGCAGTGAGAATATGGTTGGGGCCTCTTGGTCACACTCTGCAGTGACAAGGGGGGAGCAATAAACTCTTTGCCTCGGATTTTATCTCACAGAAAAATCAGGGTCAGTGTTTTCCCAGGCTCTGCTTTTTTATAATTTCCTCAGAAATGCTAGGTGTAGTACCTGTCATCATCATGAAAAAAAATCATTACTGTTGGGAAGCTTATATTGTTGGAAATAAAAAAATGGCCTTCAAGTTTCACTTATACCTAGACATGGATATATCAACACCATTTTAGAAATACAATTGCCCTTGATGTTTTACTAACTTATCATGACATGGTAATCAGTAGGACACATAAAACTTACTCTTATTTAAAGTTTCACATCCATTAGTACAGTAAATTGTTTCATAGCTCCAATCTACTAATTTACCAATCTATTTCTTTTAATACCCTGTTGTATGTTCATATAACTGTTTTTCTGACTAGACATTTTTATTCATGACAACCCCACCTTTTTCCAATAAAGCAGCCAGTTTCATTTGGCTCATCCAGAACAAATAGGTTAAAAAGCTGGGCTAGTTAACAGAGATGTTGGTGGATTCGATCAGTTGTTCCATTTTTATCCCCCACTTTTAGGTCAAGGAGATTCCCTGGATGACTACGAAAATACCCATGGGGCCTCACTGGTCAGTCTCACCAAGAAGCAGCTAGGAGCAGCAAACGTAGATGAATGTGCTACAAAATGTGAGGAGGAAACAGAGTTTGTTTGCAGGTATTTAATTACCATTGCATCTATGCAGAAATCTTGCTATCTAAGATGTTATTATTTTGAAAGCAAAAAATTTACTCATGGATTTATTATAGGAAAAAGGAATTTATAGAATCAGAATTTGGAAGTGCATTTGCTCACAGTGTCTGAAACCCTAATAACTTTGGTACCAGGGATTGAGCTTGGGACCTTGAGCTTGCAAGGTAGGCAGCTGCACCACTGAACTAAATCCCCAGCCCCCTAATAACTTTTTGTTAAGGGTTATTAGTATCCCCATTAGAAAAATCCCTCAAAAGGAAGTTATCCATTTTATATATGATGTAAAATTAATGGCTACTGTTCTGAGCTCCATTTTTTAGCATCAGCAGCAGTAAATATGTACTGAGGGTCATGTGAATCCTACATACAGCTAAAGGAGCAAAGAGGCATAGATATAGGGTCCAAAGCCTTCTCTTTTGTATTTATGGTCCTAAGAGATAAAAAATGATTATTAAAAAAAAAGAGAGAACGAACAAGAAAGTATTGTTAAGGGCATAACCCACGCACTCTCTAGAGAGGTTCTCAGGAAAAGCAACTAGAGAGAACGAACAAGAAAGTATTGTTAAGGGCATAACCCATGCACTCTCTAGAGAGGTTCTCAGGAAAAGCAACTCCTGAGGGTTGCAGCAGCTAGAGGAGATATCAGGGAGGACAAGGAGCTTTGCTGGGCTTGAAAGGTGAGTGAGACTTGACAACACTAAGGAGGCAGAGAGGTATCCAGGAAAGGAGAAGCACAGCCTGTGCCTGTGATAGGAACTATGAGAAAGCTGATTAAAGCAGAGGCTTCATGATCAGGCTGCAAAGAGCCGTGGATGGCCTTGAACACCAGGCTCAGTATCTATGGAAGGATCACGTGGATGGAGAAAGGAGGTGGGAGGTTTTCTGAGTCTGTTTTGTGTTTCTGAAACAAAATACTTAGTACTGGGTATTTTATAATGCAAAAAGGTTCTGGAAGCTGAAAGCCTTGAGTCAGGGTGGCTGTACCAGGCAAGGGCCTTTTGCTAAGCCACAGTATGGCAAAAAGCAAAGAAGCAAGCAGTGTGCAAGAGAGGGAACAAGAGGGACCATGCCTCAAAATTAAAAAAAAAAAAAGAATGAAGCAATTGAAAGAGAAAGACAAAATTTGGAGCAGGAGAAAGTAAAGGTAAAGATACAAGAAGACAAGAATAACTGCCATGCTGATGCACAGTATTCATTTTCAGTACTCTGCTGGCTCAATCCTGTAACATAATTAACTAACTGAAAGGTAACCATTCAGAGCTCCTCGACCCACCAAGAGACAAAATTTTTTTGTGTTATCTATTTAAAAATGTTTTCAGTCCTTAAATAAAGGAAATTTTCCACTGTGTTTTTCAATTCTCCTCTGCAGGTCATTCCAATATCACAGTAAGGAGGAGCAGTGTGTGATCATGGCTGAAAACAGCAAGTTCTCCCCGATCATTCGGATGAGAGATGTCATTTTATTTGAAAAGAAAGGTGTGTACATCCTTCCCCCTTTATTTATTTATTTTTTTAATTTACAAAACCACAGATTGAAGCTACTATAGTGTCCTAACTGAATTCTCAGTTAAGCTAGGATCTGTTTCCTAACCATCTATGACAACTGGAATATAATACTTCATCTCTTTGATTTCATTTTTCTCATTTCAAAAGTGAAGGGATTAGATTTACAAAATCATGTCTGTCTTTGTGACAGGATATTTGCAACTATATTCTTAAGGGGCACTAGGGATCTAAGCACTGCTTATGATCTTGGCTTCTTGTTCTACAGAGTATCAACTTTGGGATTTAAATTCTGGACTAAAGCTTACTGTGACACAAATACAAAGATAGTTTTAATACTCAGGCACATTTAGATAAGAGAAAATCCTTATTTTTATTAAATGTTCTATTTTTTAAAATCCATGGCCTATATCTTCCTCAATCTCTGAAATGCTGTCTTTAAAAAATGTGCAAAAGTTACAGTTGCTTTTCTATAGTTTCTTTTAAAATGCAGATCAAGGGACTCTCATAGGATAAGAAATGGTCTGGATTCCAGAAGAAATCATAGGCCTTTTAGGGAATGCAAAGTGTCATTAAGTATGTATGAAGATTTAAATGAATGCATGACACTTTAAGACTCTCTTATTCTCCTTTGCTGGCTAGTACTGTATTAAGACGTTAATCATAACTTAGCTTTTCAAATATTCTGTATCATAGGAGCTAAAGTGTTCAAACAACATCCACCTTCTTGTGTTCTTGACAATGACTTGCAACACTGTTTGTAGTTTCACCTTAAAACTAAATATGATTGGGGCTGGGGATTTAGCTCAGTGGTTCTACTGCCTGCCTTGTAAGCACAAAGTCCCAAATTCAATCTGCAGTACAAAAATGAAAAACTAAATATGATTTTTAAAGTCAGGATTATTTTTATACTTTGATTAATCTTCTTGAGTTTAACTAGCTGTAGCTCTGTCTTGTTTTGTTTTTCAGTATTGGAATTGAATACAGGGCCTTTGCACTGAGCTACATCTCCACTCCTTTATTTTTTATTTTGAGACAAGGTCTTTCTAAGTCAGTAAGTTGTCCAGGCAGGGCTCAAACTTGCAATCTTCCTGTCTCAGCCTCCTAGAGCCAAAGTCTGGGGTTACAAGACATATGCTACTCTGGCAGCTGTGTCCCTGTAGTATTCCTTTCTTTACACTCTGTTTATCTTTAACTCTTGAGATTAAATCTAAATCATCTTTTGAAGTAATTTGTTCTTACAAATAATGAATGTGTGGGGGATAAATAGGATTACCTATCATCAACTACATTTTTTTGGTACCAGGGATTGCACTCAGGACCTGTGAGGCAGGCGCAGTGCTACTGAGCTAAATCCCCAGCATCAATTATATTTTTAAAAAGAGGGTTCACAGTGAGATTCTACCTAAAAAATGCAAACATTTAAATATGTCATTTGTAAATTGTTAACCAGAAGGAAAATGGGAGTGACTGCTAGGCTTATTTTGAAGTCTGAAGTTTGGAGGACTGGTTTGCTTGTTTTCAAGGGAGCAAAAGGTTATATAAACTCTGACAGGTACATACAAACAAAAGAAAGGGGAAAAGTCAAAAGACAGTCATTTTTGGTCCTTGTTTCTTTACTGTGGAATATGGACTCACTGGTAGTTTACCAGCCAGTGATCTTCTGGTATTGATCAGTATCAGAACACATTTATACCTGCCACTCACCACCATCCCCAGCCAAGACACCATCACTGACTACAGAGCCCACTGGTCTGCTTGCAAGCCACACCAATGATATCTCTTAGAGATATCTCATCCCTGCTTAAAACTCTTCCTAGTGCACTTACAGTAAAACTTAGACAGCTCCCAAAAGCCATTCGATCCTTGGTGTTTTAAGTCTGTTGCATAACACAAGGACTTCTGCTTATTTCCATTCCTGCAACACATCCAGCGCTCACCCCGTCTGCCCAGGATCCTCTGGCTTACTAGAACTCAGCTTGAGTAGCACTTCCTGTCAAAGATCTTCCCCTGGGCCTCCCTCTCCCTAGGTACTTCGAGTTGACACTTTCAATGAGTATAAGGCATATACTGTAAGCATATATCCCAATAAGGATGTAGTTCCAATCATTGCACATACAAGGTGTGATCACAAAAGATAGTGAACAATTAAATTTTTTAAAAATATCACAGCAAAAGAAACATTTGTCATTAACCCCCCTCAAAATATTCTCATTTGTCTTGAACACACTTACCCATGGTTCTTGCCACTTTCTGAAGCAGTTCTGAAAGTCCTCTTTCTCGAGGGTCTTTAGTTGTGTTGTCATGACTGCCTTAATGTCTTGATTCAAAACATCTACCTTTCATGGTCATCTTGACTTGGGGCAGAGCTAGAAGTCACTTGGCACCAGTGTGAATATGGTGGAGGAAACACTGTAATGTTTTTATTTGACAGAAATTGTCACCAAAGGTTGATTAAGAAATGTGATAAAAATACAATGAATGTTTAAGAAATTATTTCAGTACAAGACACATTGCCATTAATCCCCTTCAAAATATTCAGAACCCTCCCTTTGCTTCAAATACACTTCTCTCATCATTCTTAGAAATTTGTCTTTTTTCTCCTCTTCCCTTCATCCTTTGGTCCCCTTCACACTTACAAAATTTCCTTCTCTTTGTTTCCTATTATCTGTCTTTATTTTGCTCTTTAAATTATTTATGCTTTAAATTTCTCCTAGAAGAAAAACCATGTGATATTTAAGCTTGTGTGTCTGGTTTACTTCAATTAACATTAAGCTCTCAAGTTGTAAATTTTTTGAGGTAGCATCTCACTAAGTTATTAAATGGCCCAGGCAGGGCTTGACCTTACCATCCTCCTGCTTTAGCCTCCCAGACTGCAAACAGACACATTTATATAGCCCTGTTCGCTATTACTGGGAGGCTGAAAAATCAGAAGTGTCTTGCATCTCTTTTGGCCTTTGAAAAGCCTACAGTGCCCCTGCCTAAAAAGCCCCATTACATTCCTTCCCTGTCTCATCACCACTGATTTTCTTTGTAACATGTGTGTCACCATCCTGATTCCATTAGCATGTGAGCTCGTGAGGGCAGCATCCTTGCCTGTTTTGTATTCCATCTGTTCCAGCCCCAGTGTGTTGCCTGTGCATGGAGGGGCTCAGGAAAGAGATTTGGAATTAATGAATGAATGTATGAAATAACTCGTTTACAGAAGCCCTTTCATAGATACAAAAGACCACCTTTGAGATAGCAGGAAGATGTGGCCTAGTTTGTAAGCTCTTCCTCTCAGTGGGGCTGTGCCATGTGGACCTTGGTGAAGTTCTTGTCTGCTGTGCTGACCACTGTGCATTCCTCCTGCAGTGTACCTTCTGGAGTGCAGGACAGGGAATGGGAAGAACTACAGAGGGACCATGTCCAAGACCCAAAGTGGCGTTACCTGTCAAAAGTGGGATGCCACTCTCCCCCACATACCTAAGTAAGTCTCTCTCCTTCATCAGTGTGTTCCCCTACCATATTTAGAATAATCCTGTCACCTCTAAACCAAATCAGAATATGTCAGTGAGAAGAGAATCTTATTAGTGTAATTACAAAATAGTTCCATTATGTAGAGCCCAAGAGCAGAAAGCAGTTGCTTTCTACTTACTCGTGTATAGAGTTTTCTGGGAAATTTAAAGCACAGAGGGAGATCTAACAAAAAGAAGAAGAAAACTATGAATTTGATGGCGAGTCTGCTAAAACACCAAAGAGGACTATGTTGAAGGTGGGACAGGCCTCCACCACACGTGACCAGTTTGAACTTATTCACCTCAGTACTGCAGGGCAAATGAATGCATATGATCTGAGACTGCAAAGGCAATATGTAGGAAATATGTAAATTGCAAGTTGCCTGTTATTTTAGTGTTTGTGATATGTCCCCCCATTTGGTGCTTGACAGTATTAAGTTCTCTGGTGATTCTTATCAAATAGGAGCTCGGTATCAGGTCCATTTTGTTTTGTTTTCTATCATCACATTCAATTTTCTCCTCTGTAAAATAAGGATACTAACACCATCCTAACACGTTGTTCTTTTTTTCCCTAAAGTCCTGGGGATTGAACCCGGGGCCTTAGCACTGAACTATATGACCAGTCCTGTTAATTTTTTATTTTGAGATAGGGTCTTGCTAAATTGTCTAGGCCGAGGTTGAACTTGTGATCTTCCTACGTTTTTTTGTTTGTTTGTTTTAAGAGTAAATGAGAGAATTTACAGAAAGAAGCTAATGTAATGCCAGTGCACAGTTCACATGGACAAAATGACTTCAGTTATTATTTCACAGAGAGACGGACCACGGACCAAAGGCTGTATTTTGAACAAATCAAGACTTACACAGACATGAGGCCTTAATGTCTTTACTACTGCCTGTGCAGTAAAAATACGTTAGCTTGGGGCTGGGGATTTAACTCAGTGGCTCCCCCGCCTGCTTTGTAAGCTCGGGGACCTGAGTTGGATCCCCAGTACCAAAGCAAACAAACAAAAAAACTTCAGTTTGGCTGCAAGTACAGTAATGATGGTGACAAGAGCTACTGTACCTGACTCAGTCTGCCCAGAGAGGAATGAAAAATTTGACAACTCATGTGCCACAGCCAGTGGCTGAAATTCATTCAGAGGTCAGGGATGTAAACTTGCCACGGGAAGCAGCATAACCCTTTGCACATGCTGGCGGTGTGTTGATTTTTGGGGTGTTGTCAAAGTGTTCCTTTTCCATTCTCCACAGCTATTCTCCTGGCACACACCCTGCAGAGGGGCTGGAGGAGAACTACTGTAGGAACCCAGACAATGACCCGAAGGGGCCCTGGTGTTACACTATGAACTCTGAGCAGAGATACGACTACTGTGACATCCCCGAATGTGAAGGTCGGAAGGGGTTCTAGAAAATGGTTTTTTATCTGCTTTTTGCCTGTAAAGTAATTTGTTATAAAGCTATTTCTTTCAAGGATAATACCAAAAATCAGTTAGTGTTGATCATGGCAAAAGTGAGTAATGTATTCATGTTTTAGGAGAGCACAAAAATTTGCTCAGGTCCTCAGTATTGACTTGTATTTTTATTAAAATGATACCTCAACAAGCACAAACATTAAACTAGATCCAAACGTCTAGCTACAAACTTCTTAATGCTCAAAACTGTCTCACACAGTATAAAACTCCAAACAGATTTGTAGTCAAATAGCTAAATTAAAACCATGAAATCAGTGTCATTTAAGTAAACAATATTAACATGGATAACTTTGTTATTTAGTCGAAGTTAAGCAGTGTACTAGTTTTTATATCAGCAACCCTTTGTTTTGATATACCAACCCATTTAATAATGTACTTCACAAGTCAATACTAAGAAATAAAAACATCAGACTAGATAAATTTCATTTCGTATTTCCAGGTACATCTATTGAAGTAAGAGGACTAGAGCAGGGTGGGATTTGCGCAACAACGTGGGTGTTGGGCTGTGTGACAACCCAGTTCTTCCATTGTTTTTGTCCTTAGGAGCATAGGGAACCTTTTTTTTGGACATGTTATCACAGGTCATTTGGACACAACTTCCCACGCCATTTAGACATGACATTGCAGGTCATTTGGCCTTTAAGTGTCATGAATGCATGATTTTTGTATCAAGTCTGCCTGGTTTGTATGTCACTTGACCTCACCATGTAGCTCCAATAACTCCAAATCAATGCTTCCATTTTAAAATAAGTTAGAGAGCAAAAACCAACCAGTCCTGCCATGCTTCTCAACAATACAAAAAGAGAAATGCGGACACTTTTGGTGAATTCTGTCTTCCATGAGCTCCACAAAGGCTCAGAAATCCTAAGATGGTGCTGGCCTATTTCTCAGTTGTTAAATAATCAGAATAATTTCATAGAGTTTTTAAAGACATTGAAATGAAGTCACCCCATGTTTAAAAATTGTAACAGAGAATTTACAGACTGCTGAGGATATGCCTTCTGACCCATGCCTCCCAGTGTAAGGAGTTACAATATTATGGCGTTTCTGAGTTTGGTCATGATTACCACCATAGTTAAGGTGTTATGAACTGAAACATGCTAATTATACCAGTTGGAAAAGAGAATGACATTTTTGGATCATAGTAGAACATTCTGAGTCTTTATTGACAATTTCATTGCCAAGTGATTTTTGGGAATTATATATGAACCAGTCTAAGACATTTCTAGCAGGATTCTAGCTTTACTTTTCTTTGCTCCATCCATTTCAGTTTCTTTCTTCATCTCTTCTCTTCTTTTCTCTAATGCCCAGATGAATGTATGCATTGCCTTGGAGAAAATTACATGGGCAAAATTTCCAAGACTGTGTCTGGACTTGAATGCCAAGCCTGGGACTCTCAGGTCCCACATGCTCATGGATTCATTCCCTCCAAGTAAGTATCACTGTTCAAGATGCTGCAGCTCTATAAGACATCTACTGTTGTTTAGATCTTACCTGTCTTGGGAAGTGAATACCTCATGGTTTTGAATTTCAAGGCTGTGATATGCCCACAAGGCTTCAAGTGAAGTATACATTCTTGCTACTCAAAATGTGGTTCAGGTACCAGTAGAAGTGACATCATTAGAGAATGTATTAGGAATCCAGAATCTCAGTTTCTCTGAATCAAATTTACATTGCAGCTAGATCTGCAGCTGATTTGTACACACATTAAAATTTAAGAGATACAGATACAGCTCTCTCGTGTATTTCCCAAATAGCTTCCTCTTCACATCTTTCCTTTCACTCTGTACCACTGATATTCAAGGCTTCCTAAGCTATGATCATGGGTCTTGTGAATTCCCCAAAATTTCATGTTTTTGCGTTGGTGCATTTTTGTGTGGCAAGGTTTCTTACCAAACTCTCACAGCCAACCATAAATTTCAATAGGAATAGGATTCCCTGCTGTGGAAAGTAATAGTGATAATTCTATTTCACACAGTTTGCACTGGGAAACACCTCCTGTCTGTAGTTGCTCTGGTATTTCTCCTTATTCTGTGATTATTGTAGGGCTGTAACAAGCCTTCTTAGAACTTCAGAAATAAGGCTAAGCTATGGGTTTCCCCATGGAAAATAACTCCATTGAATTTTTATGCCTCCCATTCTAATAATCAGCTGAAAACACAGGTATGACCCTTGATCTTCAAAAGTAAAAATAGGGCTGGGGATTTAGCTCTGTGCTAAATCCATGCCCACCTCACAAGCTCAAGGTCCCGAGTTTTATCCCCCATGCAAAAAATAAATAAATAAAAACTAATAGAAGCCTCAAGACAATGGTGGGATCAATTGGTGTCCAGAAAACCAGGAGAAGAGAGTGATTAAAACACAGCTCTGTTCATCTTAAGCACTTGGACAGTCTCAGAGAAGTTGTGAAGGAGGCACAGTATGAATGTACCAACTGTGGGCCCCAGGTGCCCATGACTGCTACTCCTCACTCTCGGTTTCTCTAAGGTGCAGGTAGCAGAAGCTGAGTCTAACAGGCCAAATAACAAGATGCCAACTTCCTGGTTCTTCCATAACACTGCCTTCAGGCAGTGAGAACCTTATATTTTAAAAGTTGCTATTCTTTTCAACTGAGTACTGGATTACTCATCAATTATATCAATTTTCCAGATGGATGATAAGTTTACTGATAAGGTTACAATGATAAGGTTACTGAAACTGTTCAGTGATTTTTACATGGGTAATCCATTAGAAAAGTAATGCTGAGCTAATCTTTCTTCCTAGATTATTATAGTTTTGAAGATAGCCTTTGTCCAATTACTTCCTCAATGCCTAGCTATACCTACCACACAGCAAGTGATTGATGTTTGCTTGTGTTCAAAGATTCTCACCCAGGAATGTAAATGTGCAGAGTTATTAAGATCTTTCCTATCTATTCAGACATCCGAACAAGAACTTGAAGATGAATTACTGTCGTAACCCCGATGGGGAGCTCCGTCCATGGTGTTTTACCACTGATCCCAGCAAACGGTGGGAATTCTGTAACATTCCCCACTGCAGTAAGTATGGCTTGTACCTGGCAGTCGGAGACCCCAACCTGTTCGGCTTTTGGAAGTAAGAAGGAAACATGTAGCAGTAGGAAAAGAGAGTTCAGAAGGAAAGGATGAAATGAAAGGTCTAGTAAAAGTAACACGCAGGAAACAATTTATTTTATAATGTGATGTGTGGGTGAAAAACACGGTGAATGATGAATATTTTTCAAAAGTGCAAGGCCTAAAAGTGCATGCCCTGTGCAATGTTATCGCTCTTAATTTTATTGCTGTTTTAGAACAATTTACTCCATTGGCTATAAGTAGTTGATCAGAGCATTTCATTTATCTTTTTA
The DNA here is from genome assembly GCF_012274545.1 of Fukomys damarensis. NCBI lineage: Eukaryota > Metazoa > Chordata > Mammalia > Rodentia > Bathyergidae > Fukomys > Fukomys damarensis. The sequence goes on from NW_022900926.1 coordinate 42,388,617, forward strand.
TTTTTCTGTTGCTGACTTCTGCCTCTTCTGAGCACACTTACTTAGGCTCTCAAGTGGTAATTCTGGTCTTCCTCTTTTTCCTATATTAAAGGGAGGCAAGAATCATACTCTCTTTCACAGACTCCATTATCAGGCTGAGTTCTTTCTAACAGTGCTTTCTTAACTAGGAGATGTCTCTGGGCACCATATTTTTCATATATTTCCACCTTGGGGAATGATTGAGAAAGAGAGCTTAGGAGGAAAAGATGAAATGAAAGGAATAATAGAAGTGACATGCAGGAAACTATTTTGTAATATGATGTGTAATCAAAAAACACAATGAATGTTTTAAAAAATTTTACAATAAAAGAAAAATAGCCATCAGTTCCCTTCAAAATACTCTGCCTTGCTTCAAACACACATCCCACGGTTCTTGCCACTTTCTGAAATAGTTCTGGAATTCTCTTTCATAACTGTTTTTAGTTTTGCTATCCTAGGTGCCTTGATGTCCTGAATTGATTCCAAACTGTTACCTTTCATGGCTACTTTGATTTTGCTGCCAGATCTGGTTAATAAGGTGGATAAGAACACATCACAATGTTTTAACGTGCATACCTTTCCATTGGATGGCACTCAGCAGCAGCATTCACTGTTTTTGTGATAACATATCATAAAACATATCGGAAAAGAAGATACCACAGCTGCTTCAGAAAGTGGCAAGAACAATGGGACAGGTGTATTCAAAATGAGAGGGAGCGTTCTGAGGGAGATTAATGGCAATGTATTTTCACAGTAATCAAATTTTTGAAATTTTAAATATCACTATATTTTGATCACCCCTTGTATGTTCTCTTTCTGAGAATTGGAACCAAGAGACAGAGTTTAGACAGAGGCAGTCATCACAAGTGATAGAGAGCCCAGTAAGCTCTGGCTTCCCTCCTCAGAAAGGACAGTGTCCTTGGGAAGCTGAAGTTTCTCTTGTCTTTTTGTTTTTCCCCTCAAAAAATATCTTGACTTCTAGCAGCACATATGTACTTAAAGATATTTTTTCCTTCTTTCAATGGACTCTTTCTCAGTTGTGTGGCTTTATGAAATACTGAATGCCACTCCGTTATGTTTATCAATGAACAATGAGTTCTTCACAAAAGAGTGGCACATGTAAGGATGTGAGGTGGGCAGAGGACCCATGTTGCTTCTTACCACATATGACAAACTAAGCCAAGAGACTTTAGAAACAAGCGTCCAATTCAAGGGTCTATCTGCAGAGAAATACCTCATGAGATGGTCGCATAGATATAGATTCTACCAAATCAGCTTCTTCTGAAAATACTAAACAAATTTCATATGCCAAATTCCAAAGGAGAAGTCAGCCTGTTCACCCTCGAATCCATCTTTCCATAATGTCAATCTGTGCATTTATTGTTTGAAAATATTCACTATGATTTATTTTCCCCATTCAAGCAACACCTCCACCACCCCCTGGTCCAGTCTACCAGTGTCTGAAGGGAAGAGGTGAAAACTACCGAGGAAAGGTGGCAGTTACCGTGTCGGGCCGCACCTGTCAGCGCTGGAGTGAACAGACCCCTCACAAACACAACAGGACTCCGGAAAACTATTCCTGCAAGTACGTCCAATAGCCTTCGCCCCATCTCCTGCTTTGGACTGTGAAGCTCCATTGGCTTTGCCTTTTGTTAGTCACTGTAGGGACCCAGGATTAAAGCATTCAGGACTGTGACTCTGTTTGTGTAATTCTCCAGTATTAGCTGGATGTGTCCAATACAACCATTAGCAAGTATATGCGAACCTTTACTTTTTTTGATAAGCCAAACTCACACTCATTTCCCTTTCAGAGATCTGGAAGAAAACTACTGTCGTAACCCTGATAGAGAAACAGCTCCCTGGTGCTACACAACTGACAGTGAAGTGAGGTGGGAATACTGTGCGATCCCATCCTGTGAGTCCTCTCCATCGTCCGTGGAGCATCCCGATGGCCCAGGTAAGAGTCAGCCATGAGTACCTACTGAGGGCCCTAACACTCTTCTTATTTTTGTACTCCAGTGGTATCATCACAATGCATAGTAACTTTGTTTCACTTAATCCCATTGAAGTCAGAGAACATGATATGTATGATTTCAATGACAGCATTCTCAGTATATTAAGGTTCACTTCATAGCCTCGAATATAGACACCTGGGTGAATGTTTCATATGGTCCTGAATATAACTTCTGTTGTTAGGGGTAGAATGTTCTCTGAAGGTCAGTTAAGTAAAATTGGTTGTTAGTATTGTTCTGCATTCCTACTGATTTCTTGTCTCCTGTTTTATTGATTAGTGGGGGATGAATGGTGACCTGTCCAACTTTAACTGGGTTAGTTTATTCTTCTTTCCAGTTCTGTTTACTTTATATATATTGAAGCTCTGTTGTTAGGCACATATACATTTATGTGCTTGGGATTTAACTCAGTGGCACCACACCTGACTCGCAAGTGCAAGATTCTGAGTTAGATCCCCAGTACCACAAAAGACAAACAAAATATATTTAAGACATTTATGCCTTCTAGATGAAATGACCCCTTTGTTATGATGTAATGTCTCTGAAAATATTCCTCTTCTCGTTTGTTTTCACTTTCCAACTCTGTTTTTACTATCATTTAGTTATCTTTTTTCAGCTTTTTAATGGGGATACTTAGACTATTTGCATTAATGCAATTGTTAATATGTTGGATTTAAATCTACTATCAAGTTGTTTTTCTTTGCCTTATTTGAACTTTGTTTCTTTTTCTATCTTTTTTTAAAAACCTTCATTTGGAATGATTCCTTTTAAGATTGTCTTTTTATCTTCATTATTTCATTATTAGTTGAACCAACTTTTAATTGTTTTAGTATTTTCCCCAATGTTTTACAACATACATCTTTAATTTATCAGGTTTAACCTTTAAACAATGTTATTCTTCTTGTTCATATATAAAGCCTTATAACACTGTGCTTACCAAAACTTTGTGCTATTGTTCTTTGGAGTAGCTACTTCCTTCTATTATGTTATAATCTCAAAATACACTGATACTATATTTATTTACTATTTTTCCAATAGTCAATTGTGTTTTACAGTGATCACAAATAAAAATGTTTTTATATTTCATTATTTCCCCATTTCTGGAGCTTTATTTCTTTGTGTAGAACTAAATTTTCAGCCGTGTCATATTCCTACTGTAGAAAATGCTACCTTCAGTATTTCTGGTAGCACTTCACTGCTATTTGAAGTTGTTCATCTTGCCTTTTTTGTTTTTTAAATAATTTTGTTAGATATAAATATTGGATTGAGTTTTCACCACTTAAAAGATGATATTCAATTATTTTCCGTTTTGAATGATTTCTGAGTAGAAATTTTATCTTGAATGAGAAAAGAAGAAAAAAGTGGAAACAAAGCTTCTGTAAATAAGGAGGGGTTTAAGTGAGAGAAGGGAATGGGAAAAAATAAGAACCAAGATATATCATGTGCAGGTACAAATTCTCTATGATGAATGTTATCATTATGTATACCTAAAATGTACCAATAAATTTAATTAATAAAAAAGAGATCTTATCTTGGTTCTTATATATTCAATCTCATTGTTTTCAGCAGATTGATTACAGTATGTGTATGTGTGTGTGTGTGTGTGTGTGTGTGTGTGTGTGTGTTCTATTTATTCTGTTTGGGCTTTGCTGAGTTTCTTGGATTTGTGAATTGTGATTTTCATTATCTTTATAAAAATTATCAGACACCATCTATTTTTCTCTGCCTTTTTCCCCACCCCCATTTTGGACTCTATGTTCTATGTTACATCATTTCATATTAACTCAAAACTCTTTGTATGTTTGTTCTATTTTGCTTGTTTTGTTACCTAATCCTTTTTCCTCTTTGTGAGTCAGTTTGAACAACTTATGTTAATTTTGAATTATCTCCTCAGTTGTGCTGTCTGTTGATTAGCCCATTGAGTTAATCTCTGATACCGTGTTTCTAGCATTTCAAATTTACTCTTATTTGAAGTTTCCATTTCTCTGCTGAAATTCTCCATCAATTCATACATATTGTCCACTTTTACCAGAAGCTCTTTAACATGTTTCATGGTTAATTCACAATCCCAATCTGAGAGTTTCCAAATGTGTTCATTGCTGATGGGTCCTGGTATCTTTGCCCACAGTCTTAGAAGTAGAACAATTTCCTGCTCCATTCCCCAGAAATTTAAGGCTTTGGCATTGTATGAATAAAGGGTCTAGAGAAATGAGAAAGTTTCATGTCTGTGGGCTGACAATCACTTGTCTCTTGTTTCCTGTACCCCAGCTTCCCGCCCTCTCCCCTCTTGCTCTGTTGTTCTCACGAGCAACAAGAAAAGAGCAATGAAGAGTTTACACATAAGTACAATTTCCAGTTATAGGCCTTCTGATCTTTCTTTTCCCTCCTGAGTTTTAAATATTTCCAAGAAAAGCTAGGTCATTAAATTTCTAGAATGTTATAAATCTAGTGTGTGCGGGGGGGGGCGGCATTTTTGTTTTTGCATATCTATGTGCCTGCTAATATGGAAAAGAGAACACTGATAATTTCCAGAGAGTACTGTACTATTTGTTTCATTAAACTGCATCACATGTCCCTTGGTTCCACTTATTATTCTCCTTGTTTTCCCCTATTTTAATTTCAGTTCTACCTGAGCAAACCCCGGTGGTCCAGGAATGCTATCATGGTAATGGGCAGAGTTATCGAGGCACATCGTCCATCACTGTTACAGGAAAGAAATGCCAGTCTTGGTCATCTATGAGACCCCACGCACATGGGAAGACCCCAGCAAACTACCCAGATGCGTATGTCTTTGATTTTAACTATAAGAAGAATAATAGTGGCCAACTTAAATATTTACTAAATAAACTATGTTTTATGCTAACTTCTTAGAACTAAATTTTTCTTACATCCAGAATAGGAGGGAAAATGTCTCAGGAACTTGCTTTTGAGCAAAGGCTCCAAAAGAGAAAGGAAATTATAGGCTAAAAGTCAATGCAATATTTCAACTATGAAATTCATCATTCCAACCCCAAGCCCTTGAAGTGAAGTTTTTGCCTGCCATTGTGCAGTGGGCCACGGGTCAATATATAATTCTGTGGCTGCATCTACACTAGTCTGTCCTAACCAGTACAGCGACAGTAGGTCCTGAGTACTAGGGGTGTGAAGTGCTGACAGTTGCCAAAACAACAAAAGGTGGTGGGGGCTGAGGAGAGGCAGGCAGCACACAGATGCAGAAAGGTGAAATGGGCTGGTGTGTGGATGGTGCAAGACCAGGTCTGAGCTACAGAACTCACAGCTCTTGGAGAAACCTGAGTTCTTATGACAGGAGGGACCTTATCAGACATTGTGAGCTTTCACTAGAGACCCAGAAAGCTGGACTTCACCAGTAGGGTTAGTGTATTTCTAGAAGCACCTTAGCAAAGTTTGAAAGCAAACCTAAAAAGATCAAAATTGCCTCCAATTTTATGTGGTGGCTTGTGCCTGTAATCCCAACTCTGGGAGGGTGAGTCAGGAGGGTCACAAATGTGAGCCTGATCTGGGCAAATTAGTGACTTAATGAAACTGTCTCAAAATGTTAAAGGCGGGGAGTTAGAGAAGTAGCTCAGTGGAAAGGTCCTGGGTTCAATCCCCAGTACCACACACACATACAGTATTAAATGTGATCCACAACCAGGAAAAGAAGTTAGTCAATACAAGCAGATGCAGAAATTATAAAAATGAAGATTTAGATGAAGAATTTAAATATAATTGTGTTTAAAGTCTTAAGGCAAAGTATGGTGCTAAAAGAAACAAATAGATAATATCAAGAGAAAGAAAAATTATAAAATCCAAATAGAAATTAAAATTTAAAAAAGTATGTATCTTGAGTGAAAACCTGACAGGTGACCTCACTATCAGATTGGACCTCATAGAAGAGCTAACTGGAAAGCAGTGCAATAGAGGCCATGCAAACTGTTGCACACACACACACCCCCCACACACAAATGCTAGGGAGAAACACAGAGAGTATCAAGGATTTCTAGAAAAATACAAGAGTTGATATTTGTGTAAAGCAGTCCCCAGAACAAGAGAGACACTGGGACAAAAATCCATAGTTGAAGCAATGATGACTAAAAAATTTCAAATATAATGAAAATTATAAACTCACAGATTCAAGCAATTAATGAATCAGATGGAATTTTTTGCAGATAAAACTACAAGACTTGCTTAGGTACATCATATATTGTCAGAAGTCAAAGATAAAAAGTCTTATAAGAAGCAAGAGAATAAAGAAACATTTACATCAAGAAATGGTGATAAAAATAAATGATACTTTGTAATCAGAAACTACACAAGCTAGAAACACCTTCAATGTGAGAAAAGAAAACATATCAAAATAGAAATCTATATCCAGCCAAAATATCCCTTGAAAATGAATGTTAATAACATTATACTGCCACCCTCAAAAGAATCAAAACCTGACGGAATTTTTCACAAACAGGCCTGTATTATAATAGGAGTTAAAGTTATTTAGGTAGAAGAAAAAATAATACTAGATAGAAATGTAAGTCAATACTAAGAATGAAGAACCTCAGAAATGGTAAATATGAGTATAAATGTAAAAGGCCTATTTATCTCATATCTATATTTCGTTAAGAGATAACTGGCTAACTACTTGATGCAAAATAAATAACAATGTACTGTTATTTTAACATGTAAAAGCAAAAATTATAGAAATAGTACTGTAAATAATATAGAGATGAATGGAAGTATGTTGCTGTAAGTTTCTTTTGTTAGCCATGAAATTATGCAGTTCTTTGTTTTTTGAGACAGCGTCTCACTATGTAATCCAGGATGGCCTCAAACTTTTGATCCTCCTGCTTCAGCTTCTGAGTGAGGGGTTTATAGGTTTGCACCACCACACCTGGCTTGTTATGCAATATTAGCATGATTTAATGCAATAGGTTAAAGAAGGCTATTTTAAATCTTAACACAACCATAATAATTTAAAGCTACAAGAAGACATAAGAATAAGAATATTCAAGCTGGGCATGGTGCACACACCTGTCATCCCATTCTTGAGACCAAGGCAGGAGGATCAGAAGGATTACCATGAGTTTGAACCCAGCCTGGGCTACATAGTGAGTTCAAGACCAGCCTGAGCTAAAAACCAAGAAAGACTCTTCCTCAAAAAACAAACAAAAATTCAATTTTCAAAAAAAAAGAGGAAAAGGAAAGAAAAAAGAATGAAGATAGGATATAAATAAAAATATATAGCATTATCATAGAATTAACAAATCATATCATAAGGATATTAAATGTAACAGAATTAAACATTTTGATTAAAATGTGTAGATTGTCAAATTTAGTGGAAACCAAAACCCAGTTATGTTCTCTTTACAATAGTTGCCCTTTAAATATAAGGACATAGGTTAAAAACCAAAGTAGGGAAAATGATGTACTAGCAAAACATGAAGAAGAAGGAGGAGGAGGAGCAAAGAAGAGGAGGAAGAGGAGGAAGAGGAGGAGGAAGAAAAAGATATCAAATAAAGCAGATTTCAGAACAAGAATTAACACTAGAACCAAAAAAGAACTTTTTTAAAATAAAAGGGGTTTATTCTTAGCACTGAAAAGTGCTAATGTTTTGCCATCCCGATAACAGAGCTTCAGATATATGTCAGAAATGGACAGAACTGAGAGACATAGATAAACCATTTATAGCTGGACGTTCCCTCACATTTCTTCAGTTTAGTTACAATTCCTCTCAAAACAAAATATACAAGACACAGACAAAAATCGGAAAGAATACATAAGTTTGAAAGTAAAACATCAACCTCTTTATCACTGTGCCCCACTACAGAGTCCCATTCAAGTGCATACGGGGCATTTACCAAGGTGTACCATGTACTTAGCCTTAAAACAAGTGTCTATAAAGCTAAAAAGATTAAGGTAATACAGAATGTATTTTCTACCACTACAGAATTAAATTAGTTTTATTATATAAATAACAAGAAATTGGGGAAATTCCCAAGTATTTGGAATTTAACACATTTCTAAATGATCTATGAGTCAAAGAGGAAATAAAAAAGAATTTAGAAATGTTTTGATCGCGATAACAATAAAATAGTATGTCAGAGCTTGTGGGTTGTATCTAACATTTTTCGGGTTTTAAAACTTTATTTTTATTTTATTTTGGGGGGTTTTTATAAATTGAAACGTTGTTAATAGGAAATAGAAACATTTAAAAATCAGTGACATAAGACAGCAGTTCTCAGAGTATGCTCTGATAATTTGAGGATTCCTGAGATCCCTTCAGAGAGTCTATGAAATTAAAATGCTTTCAATTTTTAAAAATTATTTTATATGTCCTGTTAATTTTAATGTTTCAAAAGCATACAGGGATTTTCTAAAGGTTACATAATATGGTGTGACACCATCTTTCTGATGGCTAATAGGATGTGTGGTTGCATATTCTTATTTTTTACTTCTCAGTTTTAGTTTTAATGCAGTACTTACAGTCTATACCGTACCACAAGAATGAAAGCTATTTGCAATCCTCAATATTTCCTAAAGAATGTGAAGGGGTCCTGAGATTAAAAAAAATTGACACAATTTTGACCTAAGATAATAACATAAGTACCTGGAAAAGGAAAAACAAATAAAATGTAAAATAAGCAGAAGGAAGGAAATTATGAAAATTAATGTAAAAGAAAACAGACTAAAGATTTAGTAATTCAGTGAAACAAAGAGCTGGTTCTTTGAAGAGATCAAAACAACTGATAAATCTCTGGCTAATCTGATCAGGATAAAAGGAAAGAACATAATTGCCAACATAAGGAATAGGAGAGGAGATGTCAATTCAGAATCCTCAGATATTAGGAAATAGTAAGAAAAGATTAAGAACAACTTTGTAGTAATACCTTCAACTATTTAGTATGACTAAATAGTTCCTTGTTTAACAACTGAGCTGCATTCCTGAAACTAGGTTGTTAAATGAATTATTCCCCAAAGGAGGAATTGTATATAGCACGTATATTACAATATTCAGAATAAAGAAATAGTCCAAGGAAACTCCAACTTGATGACTTCGCTTATATTTGCATAATTCTTACATGCAATACAATACAGTCTAATCGGCAAAACTTACAGTACTGTATAAACAAGGTATACTGTACAAGAAAAGGCACTGAGGTTCTATAAACAAGATAAAAAAAGAGGTCATAAGTTAGGGGTGGCTCGCTAAGTCTGAACAGTTATTAAATACACAGGTGTAAAATGAGGAATATCCGCAGTATTTTGGCTACATTATAAAAAAATAAACTAAGGTAGTTGGCTGGGTGAATTTTTGTATGACACTATAATAAATTGTCTGTTTGTTTTTGTGGTGTGTGAATTGAACCCAGGGCTTCCTGCTTTAAAAAAAAAATTATTTTTGTTGTTTTGAGACAGGTTCTCAGTTGCTAAATTGTTCAGCCTGGACTTGAACTTGTAATTAGTCCTCTTGACTCAGGCTGTCAGAGTGCTGGTGTTACAGGTGTGTGCTGTCACATGTAGCAGGGTAGTATGTTTTACTTTCAACTTATATATCCTTACCTATTCACATGTAGAGAGATATAGATAGATTTGGGCATGAATTAAAAGATCTAAAATTATACTTTAGAATTTATATTGGTTAACACTGGGAAATACACTTGGCAGAATATGATACTTTCTTTTATACATTTATATATTATCTTAGCTTTTCTGTGGTGCATACATTACTTTTGATTAAAAGGGCCATTCATGGCTTGTGACATTATTACATCTTTAATGAGAATACTTCAAAGTCACCCGTTAACATTTTGTCACATCAAAATTCAGGGGGAGCTGAATTTTCCCACCTGTGAGAACCTAACTGTTTTGGGATTTACAGTGGCTTGACGATGAACTACTGCAGGAATCCAGATGCTGATAAAAGCCCTTGGTGTTATACCACTGACCCGAGTGTCAGGTGGGAGTACTGTAATTTGAAGAAATGCTCAGAAACAGAAGAAAGTGTTGTGGAATCTCAGACCACTGCCCAAGTTCCCAGGGTACAGGCCACTTCTGAACCAGGTAAGAAGTCTGTGGTCAGGCATCTATACACTTGAACACTGGGATGTGAAATACGGAAAATCTGATGCAGAAGCTCCCATGCTACACAGGAATATGAGAGTTGGTTGAGGGTCTTCCATGTGGAAGGAGCACTCGCACCATCCCTGGGAAGCCAAGGCTGTGGTTGTTGGATTAATGTGGGTGGGTGATTTCCTCAAAACATGCAAATTCCAGTGTTGCTCTATCTTACTACTCACGCTTCTATAAAGTTGTGTTTTCATGGTGTTTTTGCTAAAATTTCCGTCTGACATCCTGCTACATTTGTGATTATTTCTTGTCTAACAACAACTTCTTTAGTATGTGGTGTTTGCTGTGATTTTCAGACTTCTGGGGTTCTGATGGATGTGACACTGAGTCTATCACCTTACAGCAGCCCAGCACTTTTGAATTTATTGCATACTGGGTCTATGTAGTGGTGCATAACTACCCATTGTCCTTCCTACAGACTGTATGGTTGGATATGGTAAAGAATATCGGGGAAAGAAAGCAACCACTGTTACTGGCACTCCATGCCAAGGATGGGCTGCCCAGGAGCCCCACAAACACAGGATTTTTACTCCAGAGACAAATCCACAGGGAGGCTTGGAAGAAAATGTAAGTCACTCAGATTTGGATTCTATTTTGCCTTTTGCTGACCAATGTGTAAACAAAATTGGTCCAGAATTGGACTGATTTTTGGTGTTGCTGGGGAAAGGATGGGAGGAAAACGTGGGAGCGATTTCAGGAGAATGAAACCTAGACAGTAACCAACCTCAGCATGGAAGCACAGCATGCCCTGGAGAACCACCCCTGGCTGTCAGACCTCTTGCTTCCACTTCTGATGGGCTGTACATACTTCTTTTATTGGATGCAGTATTTAGTTTCTAGTGTTGACCACTGGGTTCTAGTGACCAAAGATGTGCTTCATGACATTTGTCAGATTTTTCTAGAAAACAGTTTGGATGGGTGGGCCACATCTTAGTCACTTTCTTGTCATTGACACATGATATCCCACACTCACAGCTTGAAAGAGGAGAGTTTCACTTTGGCTTGCGTGTTGCAGAGGTTACATTGCATAGCCTGCTGGCTCCAAGACAGGGCAGCATGACACAGGGGTACAGTAGAGGAGAGTTGCTCATGGCATGGGCATCCAGGAAGCGGTGAGTGAAGGAAGGAACTGCGACAGAGATATACACTTCCTAGTCACTCCCCTGTGACCCATCTCTTCTGACCAAGCCCCATAGCAAGTCAACTACAATGCCGTCATCATCCATTCGTCTTTTGAAAGGCCTGCCTATGAGCACATGAGCTTTGGTGTGGGAGCATCTAGCTAGAACTTAACAGGTCACGAGGACTCCCACAGTAGGATTTCCCCTGGTTTCGCACTGTCTCTGGGATGGGTTAATTTGGGAACATGTCGGGGATGTTTGAGATATAAGAAAAACCAAGTTAGTTTTTCACTCTCACCATTTAACACTTCTGTCACAAGATACATGGGGTGTTTCTTCTCAAGGAATTCTCCGTGAGCAGGGTTGTCCTACAATTTAACTCAATTCTGATACTCTCCACCTGGAAATAGGGTCAGATCTCAAAGGGTAATAAAGACTCAGTCCCACAAAACTGGCCTGCTTCAGATGTTAGTTGCAGGTAATGTATGTGTAACCGGTTGTAATTCAGGGTTCCCACGACTCCCATCTTAAGTATGGTTAATCTTCAAGAGTGGCTCATAGAACTCGGAGAAATGCCTTATTTATGTTTTTGTTTGTTTTAATTTGTTGATTACAAAGGATATGACAGAGAGTATAGATGAACAACCAGAAGAAGAGGCACAGAGGGCAAGGACTGGGGGAGGTCCTTCTAAGTCCCCTTGGGAGAAGTGCCTTCAAGGCACCACCATGTGTTCCACTATCTGGAACCCTTCTGGACCCTGTGTTTTAGTTTTTTATGGAGGCTTGTTTACATCAGCATGATTGGTTATAACATTGATCTTTACTGATTGTCTTAGTTACTTTTCTCATTGCTGAGACAAAATACCCAACACTCAAAGCTAAAGTAAGAAAGGTTTATTGTAGTTCACAGTTTGTAGAGGTTTGTGTTCCTAGTTGGTTGGCTCCAAAGCAGGGTGGCATGGCAGAGGGGCACCACAGAGGAGAAACCGTTCATGGCAAAGCAGGGCAGGCAAAAGGCAGCAAACACCAACCAAGCAATGATGGACAAGTAATGACGGCAGCAGCCCTCTTTCTGTTCCTTGTATTTTATCCAAGCACCCCTCCCAAGATAGCTACTCTTAATCCTAGCATCACATTGTGAATTAAAGCCAGCAAGCACCACACTGTAGATCCAGCCACCTCCAAACCCCCCACCTATGAGTGCATGAGGCTTTGGGGCACATGTAGACACAGCCATAACACCGATCAACACAGCTGTCAGCATCTCTCCTTCCCTGGAAGTCAGAGGGTGAGGCTAGAAATTTCAACTTCTTAATCACACGGTTGGTTCCCCTGGTAGCCAGCCTCCATCCTGAAGCTGCATAGGAGCCCCAAGAGTCACCTCGTTAGAATAAAATATACGCCTACTGCCTGGGAAATTCCAAGGCATTTAGGAGCTCCATGTCAGATGTCATCACTCAGGAAATGGTCTTAGGAGCTGTATGTCAGAAACTATGGAGGAGAGACAATATATATTTATTATGTCAAATATCACAGGGAGGGAAAGGAAGACACTGAGTTTCTGTCTTGACCCATGGAGGGCACATGATTCATGAGAATAAATATTTCTGAACCAATAGCAGTCAGGGTAGAGGACTGCTGAAGCCAGCAGGGACAAGATGAGTCAGTATTGTTCCATGGTCCTCCATGGCTGAGTCTCTCAGATCTCTAATGATCCAGGCTCCCAGAAGGAAGCTGTCTTTATGTGTTCTCTAACTTTTGAGAAAGGAGACATGAATAAGGGTATCCTGTGACTCAAATGCTTTATAAGCAGCCAAAATAAAGTAACTTTGTCAAAAAAGAAAAAAGAGAGAAAGAAAGAAAGAGGAAAGGAAGGAAGAACAAAAGGCAGAAAGAAAGAGAGGGGAGGGTAAGGAAGGAAGGGACATTTCCTTTCATCTTGGGAGGACTGGAATGAAATGTGCCTGTCTCAGGACCCTTGTCCCTGCTCTGCCCCAGAGGAGCTATATCTCAAGTGCCTGACTCTTTTCAGTACTGCAGAAACCCTGACGGTGACGTCAATGGCCCCTGGTGCTATACAACGAATCCAACAAAACTTTATGACTATTGTGATATCCCTCAGTGTGGTGAGTTGCTTTGCTTTTTTTTTTTTTTTTTAGGAGAACACTTCTCAAATAAATGCAATCATGGCCCTGATAATGATCTATAAAAACAAACTCCCCAAACTTAAAGGGATGAGTGCTTCTAGGGAGGAGATGGCTGTCCTATGTATTTCTGAGGACTTTTTAGGGCTGCAGACCACAGAGAAGCATTTTGGGATACCTTTTCAGTCTCACTAGTGGAGGGTACCAAGGATGGGACAGTACCCCAACTTCCCAGGAAACTGTGGGCTAGGCTAATGTGAGGGGGCATGCAAGAGGTAACTGGAGAGGAAAGGTAGGGAAGGGCAAGAGTGTGTCAGTTCATGCTGAGGTTTTGGGTCAGGCCTAGGAGGCTCCCTGCAGGAGCTTCACTAAAGCTGACTGAGAGAAGGCAATATTTCTGCCAAGCAGTCACTTTTGCTACCTACGGTCATACACACACACACTCACACACCCACATAAAAACACACACACTCACACTCACATACATAATAACCTTAGCGCCTTTAGGCCGGGATGATTAGTATGGTCTTCAGGACACCCACATGGTTTAGAGGGTGAGGACGATGGTGGTAGTGGTGATGATGATAGATGACAGAGTAAATATGTTGCAGCGAGTCAGAATAAAATTACAAATATCCATGTGTGCCAGCCAAGTTACTCTCAGAAAGATCTCATTCTAATGCTGAATTATATCAATTTATTTTATTACTTTTCCCCAAAATGATAAATAACACTTACATTTTCTCTAAAGCAGAGGGTTCTATGATATCTACTACAACTTTTGGAAACTTTGAGGAAACACTCCAAAAGTTGCATATGATTTTGCTATTTGGTTTGGTCTTTGAGATGTGATAAGTTCAGAGCCTGGCTATGAGTTATGCATTTCTCTTGAAGTATATGGCAGAATTTGATTCAAATTCAACTTTCTCCCCGTGCTGAGTCACAGCTCCAACTTCGTATGACTGTGGGAAGCCTCGAGTAGAGCCAAAGAAATGTCCTGGAAGGGTTGTAGGTGGGTGTGTGGCCAACCCACACTCCTGGCCCTGGCAAGTCAGTCTTAGAACAAGGTAAGAGCATTCTCTGAAACCATGTATATCACGTTTCTTGGTGTGTTCCATAAAACCTTCAAACCAGCTAGGCATAATGGAACAGGCCTGTAATCCTAGAAGTTTGGAAGACTGAGGTAGGAGGATTGCAAATTTGAGCCCAGCCTGGGCCTTGGCAATTTAGTGACTTAATGAGAACCTATCTAAAAAACAAAAAAGAAAAAAAAAAACTGGAGATAAACAGCTGACAGCACTGGGGTTCAACCCTCAGTACCATAAAACAAAACAAACAAACAAAAAACCTTCACATCAAATTCACACTGCTGAGTATCAGTCCCTCCTTCTATATTCTCCAAAGAAATAAAGCTATATAAATTTAAAAATATATTTTCTAGCTTCTTTATTTTAAAACTAGCCAATATGGGATTTTAAAAAAACTCTGGGTTGTTATTATAAATATCTGTAGATATAGTAGCCTATATCAAGCTCTGATGTTGCTGGAAAACACTGAAGGGATATTTGTAAAAAATGTGACACTTTTTGCACGAGGTGGGCAGGTTATGTACAGTCTATCAGATAGGCTTCTAAAAAGTACTTTTGTACACGTTTGTGAATTGTTGAATTAAAGGAAGAGACCTTTGAACTAAGATCCTGGCATTTTTCTTTCTCCCAGGCTTGACTTGAGGCACTTCTGTGGAGGCACTTTGATAGCCCCGGAGTGGGTGTTGACTGCGGCCCACTGCTTGGAGAAGTATGTTCTGGGTAAATGGCATGAGGTCTTGCTCCTAAGACTCTCCTCCTCCCTCCTTTCCTTTGGTGGCAGTGACACAGGAACCAGGGAGGCCATATACAGAAGCCTACGGCAGAATTGCCAAGGCAATTGGGTGAGACGGGAGGGAAGTGTTTCTAGAAACTGCAGAAAAAAACACTTAATATGGGTAACTCTGTGGGCCTGGGAAAACCACAGACAGAACCAGGAACTGCAACGGGCACTGTTCCCAGGAGTTCTTAACTGCCAGCTTCAAGCAAATCATGAATTTCATTTCTTGCCACTTTGGAGTCACTGATCCTCATGGCTGAGGGTCTTGGGGACAATGTGATGTGGATAACATGGGAGGGCACCCATTGAAGGGGCTGGACTATATTTTTCTCCTGACATCACCATCTCTTCTAGGTCTTTGAGACCAGCATATTACAAAGTCATTCTGGGTGCACACCAAGAAACCAGTCTTGAATCACATGTGCAGCAAAAAGATGTGGCTAAGCTGTTCCTGGAGCCCCACCGAGCAGACATTGCCCTACTGAAGCTAAGCAGGTACCAGCTCACCTTGTTGTACCCTAAACTCAGTGAAGACATTTGTTTCACCCCTGGGTTTTAGAAACTGTAACTGTGGTGCAGTGGAGGGGAGGTACTGTCTATGCTGTGAAAGGCATAAGAGTTTGAGAAAACACCATCAAACCTCATCAGAAAACCAGGACTCAGCCCCAGTCCTGCAGCATGCTAGCTGTGTTCCCGAGGAAAGCACCAGGACTGAGTTTCTTCTTGTGGAAAAAAAGTGAGTTGACAAATGAGGTCCACTGTGACCCCTAAAACTCTGTTAACATCACTGGTGAACATACATACTCAGGATTAGAGAATGATTCAATTATTCCAGCAGACAAGTCTCTTCTCAACATACTGTGTTTGACAGAATCAAGTGAGATTATGTATTTCAAAGCACTCCTTAAAAACCACAAAGTAAAAATAAAGCAAACATGCACAAACAATGCACAAATGCAAATTATGTCATCCTTATCTTCTTTGGCTTTATTTTTCCTATTGTTAAGCCTGAAGAGCAATAACTTTGCTGATGTCACAAAGTTAGGAATATTTGCAAACAGATCCCAGTGGAGAGGTCACAAACAGACAGCTATTTTGAGAAACGTGTTTGGGACAGGCAGTGGGCACGCGGAGCTGTGGCTGACGGGTTCCAGATGACAATGTGACACTGCTGGCAGTGACGAAGGCTGTCTGGGCCAGCACGAGATTGTGGTCAGGAGTCTGAGCACTGTGCTTCTAGGTCTGGTCACAAACATGAGTGACTTGTGGGTCTGTAAACTGAGAGTTGATAGCTTGGGATATTTTGACATTCTATAAAGGAAAGAAGGAAACTAGCCTTAAAAGCAGCTGATTTCCTTTATACTCTCCAATGTCCTTCTCCAGCCCTCTAGCAAATAGTCAAACGCAAGGTCCCCTTTCCCCTTGGCCTCGGAGACTTGGGGCCATCTGATGGCTTGAATGAGTAATTTAGTAAAATCTAGGTTCTGGAAGTGTTTTCTAGTAGGCCAATGTGTTTTGAGTTTAGCGTCCCTCTTATATCCTCCACATGCCAAGAGTCTAAGACGGTGTCCCATGAGGGAATCCATAGAGCAACATCCAGGTAAGAGGGCTGGCTCTGTTCTGGCGCCTCCAGAAAAGTGTATCTGCTTTGAAGTTGGCAACAATGATGATTCTTAACTAGAAGAAAATATTTCTCATTTCTAATCCTTTTTCTTCTTGAACTCACTATAGTGGAACTGGGTCTCAAAATCAAAGTTCTAATATTTGAGAGTCCCTGGAACTCTAAGCAGGTAAATGTTCTTTGGAAACAATATCATTTTGTTTATGCCAGGTGCTTACTTCCAATCCTCTTTCACTTAGTATCCATTACTCTACTGGCTTTTTACAACCATGGTCTTGTGATGTTTACTGATGAGGAGACTGAGGATCCCAAATATGGAGCAGTTCACTGTGGTCACACGAGTGTCAGCTGTTACTCGAGCCCATGACACTGTTTGGCTACACGGTCTACCTCCTTAGCAAGGCCTCTTAAAATAACAGAAAAGGAAGTACTTGGCATAAAATTCCAATTGTGTCCAGGATATGCATCCCAAAGGAGGCTTGGCCACCCCTATGCCTAGAGGCAATGGAAGCCAGTAGTTTCTTACACACAGTTGATACTTTTAAAATGAAACATTACATGTGTTCAGTTCACAGGAAACTGTAGACAACTGTGAGGATGAAAAGTAACTTTCAGGATGAAGTGAGGAAATACTCATAGGGTCGTGGGTCTTTGAGGCAGGTTTAGGTGATCCATAGATGAAGAGAAGAAGTTTCTAGCCGGGCAGAAATACAACTTTTGATTTTTTCCCCTTTCAGTCCTGCTATCATCACTGACAAAATAATCCCAGCTTGTCTGCCATCCTCAAATTACATGGTTGCTGACCGGACATTATGCTATATCACTGGCTGGGGAGAAACCAAAGGTGAGATGAACTCAAAGGTTTGTGTAATTGCTTAATTTTGACATACAGCCTTCATGAGAAATGAGCATTTTGGAGAGAGTTGTACTAACTTTTCTCCATGAAAATCAGCCCTCTCCTGATTTTTTCTGCTGCCTATGTCTCCATAATGTCATTAAGGATCATGGACAAGGGGAGGGGGACCACTTCTTTGAGTCTCTTACCCCCTACTTGCCATGTTAGTACTGCTTCTCCAGGTAAGAGGGTTTTGACATAGCCTGTGAATTAAGAGTGCTACATGATTTTTTTCATGGGATGTTAGCCATACTAGGTTCCCAAACATGTCACAAAACAATAAAAATTATAGCTATTCGAGTCTTCATCCCATAAGATGGGTGTGTGTGAGATGCTGTTAGGAAAGGGAAAGGCTAGAAGTTGGGAAAGAAGAGGAAGTTCAGGGCTCCTGGTCAAGGATGGCATTTGGTATCAGGTAATGGGGTGTCGGGCCAGGAGAATGCCTAAGTGCAGGATCTGGAATCAGCACCTGCATTCCACTTTGGGAAACTTTCTCTTTGCGTATGCGCAGATAATAACTACATCCCTCAGGCTTGGCTTTTTATGTGGATCTTTGCCTCTCAGGAGTGTTAGTGAGGCCAATGGCTCTGCCTTGAGTTGCAGAGAGCTTGCATTGAAGAGAGGTTTTATGGCTTAAAAAAAGAACAAAAACAAACTTCTTATTCCCCCTTTCCATACTTCTGAGTCTGAGGCACTAAGGCCAAGCGAGAGGAAACTTGGAAAATGAAGCATCTCCTGGGGAAGGTATAGATTTAAAAATGCAAACCTCCCTGTTTTATACATGAAGAATCTGAGGCTCATGGCACATGCAGGAAGACAGCAGAAACTGCATGTCTCATCAGCTTTAGGTGTTTAAAAAAGTCCCAAAAGCTCACAAGTGGCTTCCAAGGATGAAAAATGAGAGGCTGCAGGGCTGTGTATAGAGAAGCGGTGAGAAAGGGCATAGAGCACCATTCACATGCCCAGTGCTCCAGGAATGGCTGTTCTCTTAAAGATAGGGGATATATCTGTATTCAATATGACTCTTGCAACTGACAGAAAATCCATTTAAATTAGATTAAACAAAAAAGAGGAAGTCTGTAGTGAGCTGAAAACTCTGCTGGCCCTCTTGCTAACTCAAACCTCAGACATACTCCAACTATGGT
Organism: Fukomys damarensis; assembly: GCF_012274545.1. Lineage (NCBI taxonomy): Eukaryota > Metazoa > Chordata > Mammalia > Rodentia > Bathyergidae > Fukomys > Fukomys damarensis. Next base: position 42,407,560 of record NW_022900926.1, read on the forward strand.
CTGGGTACTGTTTGGAGCACATAGGGGCTTCCCCTGTGGCTGCAGATCCAGTGCTGGCTCTGATACTGGCTCTGCTGAGAGGTAAAGGAAGGCCACTTTCCCAGTTGTGAGAGGTTGCACTCAACACATCTATCCACTCTGGTCATGGCTGATTCAAACCTGCAACATCTGCTCCACCCTAGAGCTGGGGGCAGGACCCTACTCACACCCAGAGGGGCATAGGGTCGATCACTCAATAGGCTTATGCAATGCAGGGTGAAAGGCTGCTCGGCAGCCAGAAAAACAACATATATCCTCTACACTATCTTGGTTAAAGATGGTCTTAAGATCATAAGGACAGGGCTCCGTCATCTTCCAAGTGATATTACCCGGTCACTTAACTCCTGTAAAGCTTTGGTTTTCTCATTTGTACCACCCTGCAAGATCATCAAGGGCATTAAGATTGTGCACCAGACCATCCTAACCACCACCACCGCCTTCAGTCACCACTGTGGCCGTCATCATCATCATGATCATTGTCACAATCACTGCTATCAATATTATCACCACCGCACATCGCACATCAACATTCCCCACCGCACCACCGCCATCATCACCCCACCGTCTTCACCATCTTTGCCACTGCCACCGTCCCCATCACGACTACCATCAGCATCAGCATCAGCATCACGGTTATCACATAGCCAATGTGCAGTTGACCCCTGATGGAGTCCAGTTCTGCCTAACATCGAGTGTGTTCATGGGTTCTTCTGTTCCAATCCTACCTACATATTTTGAACCACCATCCTATTCTGGACTCCTTGTCACTCTCAGTCCTGCCACACATGTACTAAGGAAATAATTCTCGGAGTATTAACTGGACCACGGGTCACATAACGTTAACTCAGGTCTACTTACCAACTTCCTTCATGGCCATAAAGACTGCAGATGGATTAACATTTCACCTTCCCAGTGTGAGATCCAAATTCTTCCAGTCTCTCCTTGTCTCCAAGACTTTCTCTGACTTTCACATTCCAAGCATAAATTCGGAGTTGAGGATGAGGGATTCCCCCACCTCAGCCCCTCACCAGTTCTGCCCAGGCATGTAGACCTACTACTGCTGTTGGATCTCCCTGCCACCCCTTTCTTCCCCAAACAGAGCTTCTGTTCTGAGGTCCCCACGGTCTGTGGGTTCCCAGAAGCGCTTTCTCTACTTTGGCCACGGGATGGCAGCATGTCCCTACAGACCATACCAACTTCCACTAACCCAGAGGTGGATTTTTCCCCCATGTCAAAATGTCTCTCTTGCTGAAAAAGCAGATGCAAGAATAAGTCATTAAAATGCCCAGGGTGGTGTTGGACTTGCAGTCTTTCTGCCTCAAGCTCCCAGAGTGCTGGGACAACAAGCATGGCCATCATGCCTTGGCTCGGCAGAATGTTTGAGAAAAGCACTCCTTTCTAGTAAGTTTAAGCAATGCTCCCTCCTGCTCAATCCTTAGTAGTTAGGACCTTTGGCCAGGACAGCTGCCCAGCCTGTGTTGAGCTTAGCTTTGGACCATGACATTCAGACAAGCCTCTTATGGGCTCTGGTGCTATTCAGATTAAGCCCAAGTTTTCTGAATGTAAGACAGTCAGTCATCTAAGTTCAGCATCTTTAGGGAAGAGATAGCTGTCATTTCTTGGCTGTTCTGGCAAAGCAGAGTTGTTGCAAAGCCCTGGGGAAAGCCTGGGCTTACAGAATTGGAAAACTGGATTATCTGCACAAATGCTGAGATGTCCTTGATGTATCCATCTGGAAAAACAGCATTTTTTTTTCCTAGTAAGTCTGCAAATACTATTTCAATTTTGCAAGGAGAGAAAAAGGCAATTTTTCACAAAGAGAAGAAATACAACTAGTAAAACAAACACAGGAAAATTTCCCCTCTAATTGTTAAGCAAGTGTAAATTAGGAAAATAATCAAGATAACTTCGACCTGTTACATTAACTAGTATTTTTTAAAAAGATAACATTTTAATGATATTGAAATAGGGATACTCATAAGGTATGATGGAGTGTGTTTTCCCTGTGCATTTTACACTTTCATATCTTTTTAGAAAATAATTTGGCAATGTTCTTGGGAGTCATAAATATGTCTATATAGTTTCAGGAAACTTAGACTTGGGAAAATATTAGAGACTAGAATCAACTGCATATGCAGAGATGTAGAACATTAGAAGCAAGGATAGGAGCCAACAAGCATGGTGATGCAGGATCCAGGTAATAAATTCACAGACCCAAGTTCAAGGCAAACAACACAACCTCTTCACCCTCTGTTTCCTTAACTGGACACCAGGGACGATTACAGCGCCCCGTTTATAGGGCCGGTGGGAGGATTAAATGAGATGCATCAGAGGATGAATTTGTGCGTGAGGTTAATTCTCAGTGAATGATAGTTCTTCTTTTATATTACAATAAAATATGAGCAAATAAAATTTACCATTTAACCAATTTGCAAAGTACAACCCAGTGGCACTTAGTTCATTGGAAATGTTGTGCAGCCATCACCCTATTTCCAGAACATTTTCCTTTCTCCCGAAAAAGGAGACCTCACAGCCGCTGAGCAGTCACACTCTATTAAAATGTTGTAAAGACTGTAAAATTAATTAAAAAGTCCTTATGTTATAACGACGAGTGAAAAAAAAATCAAGGTTTGAAGTTGTATGATGTGGTCTAGGTAGTCAATGAAGCATAAAAAAGCCTGAAAAAGAATATATAAAAATAGTAGCACTTGTATTTCTCAAACTTCTTTTGCATATTAAAATAATTTGTTTATAGTTTTAAAAGTAAACAAACCAACAGTTAAACACCATCAAGAAGCTCAGCTTGTTAAGTGCAATTCTTGGGAGCATAACATCTTGGACAAAGTTTAGACTTTCAAGTATCAAAGGGTTCTAATACTATTCGGACTGGCTCCTTGTGTTGTCTGGCTGTCCCAACAAACAAGAGACCTGTTGTTGTTGCTCTGTTGTTCTAGAAGTTTCCTTGAGAACAGGTTTGGACCCAGTAATTGTCTCTTTACTCACAGGAACCTACGGCGCTGGTTTTCTCAAGGAGGCCCAGCTCCCTGTGATTGAGAATAAAGTGTGCAACCGCTTTGAGTACCTGAATGGCAGAGTCAAATCCACTGAGCTCTGTGCTGGGCATTTGGCTGGTGGCACGGACAGCTGCCAGGTAAGAAAGGACTAAGGAGACTCATATCAGTCTTGTTCTGGCCTGACTCGGTCCCATGAAGCTTTCAGTTCCAAACTGGCAAAGTGAGAAGGATTTGCCAGCCCAAAGCCCCAGTCACAATGCTGCTGAGAAGCCCCCTGTGCCTGCCTCGAGGGTTATGCAGAGAATCTAAGATTTCTCAGGCTAACAGTCAGGGAGTGGTTGGTACTGTAACTTCCACAGGCCATGTGCCTTCTTGGTGAACTGGGACTGGGTTGGGAGGCTTTGCAGAAGGGAAGGGGTTGAGGGTCCAGGACAGAGACCCATTGCACTTCTTGGCAAGTGTGCTCAGGCGAGCTGGGCCAGAGGGAAGCCCCAAGGCAGGAGGGGATAAGGACAGTGTTCACAAGGGACTGGTTCCCAGGGAAGACCAGATGACAGGAGTTTTGCTGAATAGACTTTGCTAAGTTCTTAAACACTGCAGATGCTCAAATGATAATATTATTAATAAGTTCCTTTCTGATTTAAATGCTGAGAAAAATCTACCTAGGAATTAACAGGGGGAGGAGACTCATAACAAAGGGAGAGTTGTTTAGTCTTCTAATAGACTTTCCTCCATTGTCTCTAGGGTGACAGTGGAGGGCCTCTGGTCTGCTTCGAGAAGGACAAGTACATTTTACAAGGAGTCACTTCCTGGGGTCTTGGCTGTGCACGGCCCAATAAGCCTGGTGTCTATGTTCGTGTTTCAACATTTGTTAAATGGATTGAAGAAATAATGAGAACTAATTAATCAGATGGGTGACAGAATGAAGCATCAGCTTACCTAGAAGCTGGAACATGGGTACGGAATTTAGAAAGCTCAGAAATAATTTGACAGTAATCAGACTAAGACATTGTACTTAGTTGCCATCTACTGCCAACTCTTGGCATTTTTTATATTTTTGTGAATAAATCTTGTCCATGGATTCTAATAGTAAGGCCACATAGCTATGGCATTTGTTCTAAATAAACTCTGTACTTTCTTTGATTTATTTTTTTTTTTGGCATGGGAGAAGAACATTTTATGCTCTTCATACTACCAGTTTCAAGGAAAAAACCCAAAGTGATCTCATTTTCACAAGGAATTGTTGCTTTTATGACTAAGAAGCCTATAAGACCACTGAGAGGTCTTAGCAAGGTACCCAGGTATTGACTGTGTCAATTAAAGGTGGCTTGATATATATCTTTAGTGCCTTTTTTTCCTGGCACTGAAATGAATGTTTTCAAAGCTGCCACACATGAGGGGAGTCAAAACAAGTACTATTCCTAGGAATTAAATCTGTTACTGATGACTCAACTTTAGCACAGCCCATGGGGCATGGCACAGAGCTGTGTGCAGTGTAAACCAGGCATTGAAAGTGCTCTTAGACCAGGTAAGAATCTGGGTCACATCTGAATGCAGGAATGATACCAAAGTGTTGAAGACAGACCACTTTACCTTCTGCCCCTAACTGGCTGCCAGGTTTGGAAAGTACAGGCAGCACAGCAATAGTGTTTTATGGTGACACATGTTCAGAAGGGAGAGAAAGAATGGATATTTTTTAATAATTTAAAATGTTTTATTGTTATGAAACAAAAATATCAACTCCAAATACAATTCAAAGGTGATAGTATCAAAACGCAACCGCCATCTCACAGCAAAAAGATGCAAAGAAAAGCAAAACCATCAGTGTCTGTGAATACGGGATGAATGCAGCATGAAATCCTCAAAAAACTGTATTTCCATCATTGATGATAGAATGTTCATGCTAAATTCTGACGTGCTTTAAAGATTAAGACATTTATTTTAGTTCAGCGGTGGAGCGCCTACCTAGGATGCATGAGGCCCTGGGTTCTATCTCCAGTACCACACACACACACACACACACACACACACACACACACACACACACCCCAAGCTTATTTTACGATATCGTAATACTGCCACATATATATATGTTCTCATAGAAATTTTCTTTTTCAGTAGCAAGGTTTCCCTTTGTTACTCATTTTGTCTATCCTCATTACGTTCTTCATTAAAAAATTCAGCATAAGATATATGTTGGATTCCGAAAATATAACAGATGAAATACACAAAGCAGAACACTGTGTTTAATTTTCACATTTCAAGAGTCTTGATAACATAGAAGGTCAAATTTCTTATGAGTATCTCTAAAGTCACTTAATCTCTTTTTAAGCTTGTATATAATTGACATTTTCTTTAAATGAAAATATAAGCTTTTTTTTCCCAAGACAAATCAAAGGGCAAAGATTGAATGAGAACCATCCATAATTTTCATTCAACCATAGGTACTATTGGAACAGAACTCATAAATATAGCATAAATATCCCATTACTTTTAAAATCATAAAACCCAGGAAATCATAATCTGTGGGTTTTCTTCTCTAAAGAATGGAATTTCTGGTAATATAGGTGTTCACTAAAGGAAACCAAAAATATTCCAAATAATCTTAGGACCCAAACCTAATTTTAAAATAACAGACCAAATCCTCAAATTATATAGCAGACCTGTGCTTATTTAGGGAATGAGGCCTAACCTGTACCTGGAACCCCAGATGCTACAGAGAAAGTGGGTGGGAGGGACACGTGACCTGTCCAGACTACAAAGGTGTGGAAACCAGGAAACAGAGAAAGCAAAGGCTCAGTTTGGTGTGGCCCGGGCAAATCATCATCCTTCATGGACTCTTCCTGACGCTTACTCTGTGCTGTGTCCTTTAATCAGATGTGATGAATGCATCACCATACACCTTTCCTGGATCCTTGGTTGTACAGCCTGCATTCCTGATAAGGATCAGGTAGGGCTTCTCTTGTCCCTCTTTAATTGAATGAGTCAGAGACTGCTGATCCCAACACTAGAAAAAACAAACAGGATAGGTGGTGCATTGAGTATGTTCTTTGCTCACCCAGTCACGTATCATGTGCTCCCAGAAACTTCAATAGCATGAAAAATCTGAAATCCAATATTGTATAAAAATACTCTGGATAGTCTGCAGGTCTTTATATGGTAAAGACACTTGAATCGGCACTGCGTAATGAAGCTGAAGTGCACAGGTACATCTCTGGAGGCTCAGTTTCTCCAGGAGGATGGACTCCAAAAGCTCCTTCCTCCGGCTTTGCAGGGGTCTCACAAGTGAGAGCTGGAAACCTGGGTTTTCTTTTTCCTGCTAGGGGATGTGAATTTACAAAACAAAGGAGAAAAGATAAAGTCCTTGTGAGCAACCATGCAACCAGTTAGAAGAAAATCTTGTTACTACTCAGTAGCATGGTTGGTTTTGATCAAATACACTCACGCATAGCATCTCATTAGCAACCCAACTCAAAGGTAGCCAAAATAATTACCTCTGTGACTCACTTTGATTTGTATAGGGGTTAATTAGCATTATAATCTGCAAGTTTCTCATGAATTTCTACTAAACAACAGATGGCTTAGAAATGAGCTGCTGAAGTAACAGAAGACAGTAGAAATGATAGAATAATTCCCTGCAGTTTTAAAAGGGAATACACCAACAGGTTTAAGCAATTTGATGCTAAGTAGTGTCATTCTAGAGTAAATAGTCATGTGTCATAATTAATGAACTTAGTTTTTACACCTGTAAATCAGGCTCTCCGATTCTTTTTCAAGAGCAGGGACTAGGTATAATCAATTTACTCTGCTTTTTACTATGAAAATCACAAAAACATTAAAAGAATCTGTGCAACTTAAATGTTTGTTGGTATAATTCTTCATGATTATACATCAGATGGATATTCATTTTTCCTGCACAATATTTAGGATCCCCCTCAAAAAAATATCTCCATTATCCAAGTTGCTTAATCTAACTAATATGACTGAATTTATGGCAGAGTCCTGATCCAAAGGACACTCTCTTTCTTCCATTTTTTTCCTGATGAGTGAGAGAGAAAACCTGAGTAGGGATCAGGAACAAGGGCATCACAGGAAGAATGCAGGGCCTCTGGCTAGGAGAGAGCGCAGTCACTAGTGTGGCTGCAAATGTGATGAAGGCTTCAGTCCTGCAGTGCTGGAAGTCTGTAGCCCCAGGGAGGTTCTGCCTCCAATAAACAGTTCTGAGCTCCTCCTCTCTTTTGACCCATAATTCTGCCCAAGTGAGGCAAGCATAAACCCATGAGAAATTCCTCTCACCCTACTGACCTCTTATTCTTCAGACAACTCTGTTTCCTTCTTCACTATCCCCCCACCCCCTATTTCAGGAACCTTCTTGAACAGTCTCTTTTCTCCTGATCTTCAAGTATGGCTACAACTGGGGTAAGAGGACTTGGCGCCACCCTCATCTCCCCTCCAAGTCATTGTTAGTGATGACCACTTAGCCCGGCATGTCCCCTTTCTGGATGGAGAAGACACTACCATGGCAGAAGGCTTCAAAGGATGTTACACAGTTTTAATAACTATAATTCACTTCTTTGATTCACTTAACTTCGTTTTACAAGACAACGGTGTCATAAAGAGATGGTGCACCCCATCCCAAATCTCACATCACATTGTTCTAAGGTAAAACAAGTGGGGGTCTGGGTAGGGAATAAGCCACTGTCAATCCCTTTCCTCCCAGACAAGCACAAGAGTCTACTGGGTTTCCTTGTTGAGGGAAATGCCCCATCCTCTGATTGGCCCATCCCATCAGTAGGTGATTTCATTTTGAAACCTTTCTTAGGGAAGTTCTGGAAGGTGATTAATCAATCTTGTTTTTCAAATGGCTTCAGAAAACAGAACAAAAAAGATCATTGAATTAAGTTAGCTATACTGTACAAAGTTTTAAAGCTCTGATAAAACACTCAGGGGACCTTTGGTAGTGGTTCCCTGACTCTGGAGAGGGCAATAGTCCCTAGGTAATGGAAGAAAAGAAGAACAGAAGAAGAGATTTTCCAGTTCTACCAGAGGGATGCTCACTATGTAAAACAAATTCACAGATAGGTCACAGCATAAAATGAAACCACACACAGCAATGGAGTCATACTTGTACTTGACAATATCACCCTTAGTTCTAGTTTTTAAAAGCTGAGAAACCATTCAGAATTCCTGGTTAGAAAAAAGGAGATTAAAAATTCCTATTTTTATAAGATTGCTTTGATTATTCAGTGAAATAACATATGTAAAACCATTAATAACAGAAGTGCTTTTAAAATGTCAGCTTCTACCCTCTTCCCAATCTACAGGTGAAGGAAAAACTACCTCAAAGTTATTAAAATGTAGTATTTTTATGAATGTTTTTGATACATTTTTATACATTTAGAGGTCCACATTCTCATTTCATTATTAAAAAGATTAAATTTTATTTAAAAATTAGATGGTAACTTATTTTTTAAATTATACAAGTAATACCACATCATGTGATCTAACTGAAGAATAATCAAACACTATAGAAGTCTATCTAGGTAAAAAGATGGTCCTCCCTTCCACATCCCCTTCTACCACGTTTCCATCCCCAGAGGGTATACATTATTAACCATTCATTTCTGTAGTTATGTTTTCTTTCTATTATGACAAATTTCAAACATAAAATGAGAATTGGTACAATGTGAATTTTTATCAACATAGCTTTTTATATGTTGGTATCTTTTCCAATATATTCACTGAACGCTAACTACTGTGATATCTTGGTTGTCAAACTCAATTCCTTCCAAATTTGTGTTTGAATACCCAAAAGTTCAAAAATGGAAATATTTTTCCCATAAGAAATAATGGAAAACCAAATAATTGGTTCTGAGGCCCAAAAGTTTCCAGGACCTTAACAAATTTTGCAAAGGTTCTCACAGTTTTTTCTCTTAGTTTTACTGCTGGTATCACTTTCTTTGGAGCCATGGTTACAATATTTTATGCAAATAAAGTGCCCCAAACAGCACAGTAACAAATGTTTTAACTCACTAACACAAGTACTGTATTCTGTCTGGGTGAGTGGCTTTTAGACTGAAGTGTCGCCTCTTTGTGTCCATGGCTAGATGCGATGAGCGACTCACTCTCAGCACATACAGGTTTTGTTCAAGCTGGATTTTTGGTTTGACTATCGAGCAAAGTTGTGAACACTGTTCAGGTTTCTTTCAAATACTGCTATTCAAGCAGTCGAAAGTTAGAGCTTGGAGCCGACTGACAACCAAGGTATCCCTATATTTATATCCCTCTCCCCCAAACTCAATCTCTCTTTCTTCCATCTATCTGATCTGTCTGTCTGCCCATCTTCACTTAGCAATGATATATTACCCATCATCTATTTTTCTGTCAACTGTCTGCCTTCTATCTTCTCATATAGCTACACACAGGGATTGTTACTGGCTTATTTTTTAATAAATATAAAAGCACATTGTTCTTGTTTCATTTTGTAATCAATCTCAAGAAGCTTCCCATGCATTCCATGTAGATAGCCTTCACTTCTTTCCATCTTTGTGTAGTAACCCACAGTGGAATGATCATCTTTTTCTTAGTTTCCTATTAATACACATTTATGTTACCTCGTTCTATGACATACCAGTCCCTTTCTTTAGATCTCTTCTGATTTTTAACACCTTACTTGGAAATGCTTCCCAACCACATTTTAAAAATAGTACATACTTTTTTATATCATGGGTTTTTAAAAATCTTCAACAATTTTTTTCTTACTACACTACATGAAGAGGAGATTTAATGTCATCATTTCCTATGGAAATTCAATTTTCTCAACAGCACCTTTTGCCCAAGGGTTTAAAATGCTGCTTTGATTTGGAATGTGCTGAGTTTTGTACAATACCTGCCAAGTTTTTCAACGTCATCCACTGTCTCTGGCAAGGCAATACCCTTGGTTTCAGGCAAAAGCATCACAAGGCCACCACAAACCGATGCCAAGATACCTGCAGAAGGGGAAAGGTGTTACCACTGTAGATGCATAGGTTGGCCCCCCTGGCTCCTGGCCTGCTCTGGAAGCTGCTAGGCTCATGGATCTTAAGTTGCCCTCTCAACCACAGCAATCCTCTGTTCACCCTACTCAGCTCTTCCAGGATCTCAAATGTTCCCCACCTTCCTCAAATCCTGTACCATACCATGGGCTCTGGACTATTGGCATACATCTGTTCATTCATACCTTTAACAGTTACAGTCCTGTGTCACTTAATGACAGGAAGATGGTCTGAGAGATACACCTGTAGGTGATTTCTTTTTTGTGTGAACATCTTAAAGTACTGTATATTTATGCAAATTAAAATAGCTATGACATCACTAAGCATTAGTTTTATGGGATCACCACAGGATGATATTGTGAGTCACTGACCAAAATGTCCTTATGTGGTGCATGACTGTATTTACTGAGTATCAACCAAGCTAAGCACTGAAGGTCTCACCTCCTGCTTCAGAGGGAAAGCAGAACTAGAGAGGATCCCCTCCTCTTCCCTTTCCTGACTCTAAAACTTAATTGCATCCTCTCCTTCCCATGAGGTCTCACTTAGTCCCTCTTTTGGGGTCTTTATTATACTGATTACTCTCCAGCATCTTCATCCTATCAGTAGGAGAATTCCGACACACTGAAATGCTCATCTCCACTGTCTGCTAGCCTCATCCTCCTCCACTTACTATCCTCCCCTTTCTGTTCTTTGGAGTCCAAACACAGGAAACACTGTAATTGCCTATTTCTCACACCTAGCAGTGTGCTGGTAAATGTCTAATTTCTGGCTCTGTACAATAAAGCCCTGACATAGCCTGTTTCCATGGTATAAACACTCCTGGCATGGGCACTTCAAGCTACTGGCCCAACCTCAGGGAATGCAGCACCAGGGAAGAGACAGGCAGTAGTGCTCCATCCTAGTGTAGTCCCACCAGAAAGGTAGAGTAGAATAACCTGATAAAGATACAGTAAATAACCCAAAGATCACCCATAATAATCAAAACATGGAACAGGAACTGGTGAATGTTGAATATTTATGGTCTCCTTTAATATATTTTATACACTTTAATTTTTAATTATAGTTGTATGTAATGAATGACTCTCAAAATTCTTAGCCCTGGTGAGCTGACAGGAGCCGGTCCTAGTATGTCACCTATGTCATACATCCAGCCTCACTGCACACTGTGCTGCCCCACCTCCTCCCTGGTCCTTCTCCACCCAGGTCACCAACTGCCTTTGCTCAGATCCAGCGGCACTGCTACTGGGCTTTGTTGGCCAGTTTAGAGTTACACCTACCTTCCCTTGACTTCCCTGCCCTGCCGTACCCTGCCCTCATGGTTTCCCTGCTCTGTACTTTTCTCAGCTCCCCTGTCCTACCTTCTGGCCACTGCCCCAGTTTCACAAGTGATCCATATTCAGATGTTTCTGAATTCCCATCTCTAGGCCACATTTCTCTCCTGGGCTCAGTGACATCCAGACTCCCAGGTTCTCAATATTTTGATTTCTTATAGCTACCTCATCCTGCATCCCTCCTCAGCCTGCTACGACCCCCCACCAGTGTGTCTTTCATCTGCTTGTTCCTGGGCCACCCATCTCATGACTCCATCCTGTCAACTATCTCACCTGCCAATCCAATTCCTGATGCTTCCTCTCCATTCTGCTGCCATTTCCTCCTTAGATCAAGCCACTATGATCTCTTACTCAGTGATCACATTCTTTTCGTCACCTCAGAGACAGCTCAGTCCCTCTCTAATTCAATTCCCTATCTGCCATCAGCATCCTATTTCTAAGATACAAATCTAGCTGTTTTGGACCCAGCAGTATCAGGCTCTTCCCCTGTCATGAGATACAGAGCAAAGTTTCTGCACAACTGAGGAGACCCTTGATGATCTGTGCCTGCCTCCCGGGCGATAATTCCCATCAGGCCCCACTTCACACACTGGACTCTGACCTTTGCCCTAGGCCTTCCTACTGCTAGGAGCACAGCCCCTATCCCTAACACGGGGAGTTTCCTCTCACTTCAGATCACACCCTAGACCTGGATTCTTCCTTCCTTCCCAAAACTCTTCCCTTGACATCCCTGAGACATAACACGTTCAGGATTTTTCATACTCTATTGTCCTTGGGTTTTCAGGAACTTGGTCCCCTCCCCACCAGCTCCAGGAGGGCAGGGCCTGGCCCAGCCCCGGCCAGCTTGGGCGGTACTCCCCATAGACTCACTGCAGTCTCATGGGACTAAGCCAACACTTTGCCTGAATGCCTGGTACTGGTTCGACAGTGGTGCCTCTTTGCTTTTCATGCTGGCTGCAGAATTGACACTGAGTTTATTATCAACCATTAAATCATTTGAAATGGCCTTGTACTAAGATAAGTGGTATTAAGTGGTTAGAAGCGGACTATCTGTTCCTAGTGCTGTCAAAGGAGTTTAGCATGAATCAGAATGTACAGCCGCCTGGACTCAATATTGTCATTTAAATTTCACCTGTTGAACAAGAAATGGAAACATTTTCTATGGAAAGTAAGGAAGTGGGATGGAAGAAAGGCAGGGCAAGAGAGGGACTAACTCTGGTCTTTTACTGCTGAGGACAGAGTGTAAGTAACTCAGGGGACAGCATGGAAGTGTCTTCTGGTGCCTCCTGAGACCAGGATTCTGTCACTGCATGAGTTCTATGGAGACCGCAGGTGGGAAGAAGGGGGTGAATTTGAGGAATGTGGAAGAGGTAATAGGATATGTGGATATGTGGAAGGGATTTTGTGTTCTGTTCTTTCAACATAGCATATTTAGCATCAAACTAAATTAAGATCTAGTATTAGTAAATATTACACATGTAAAAACACAATTTGTCCTTACGTTGACTTTTAAACATACTGAAGGTCTAATTTAGCCCTCTGGAAATTATATTCTGCCCCCCCATACTATAAAAGGATTTTGTGGTACTTGCTTTTATCTGAAAATTTAAACAAAGGTTAACTCAAATGGTTATCATCACCCTTTGAAGTAAATTAAAACCATTCCAAATTTCAAATTTTGTTGTGAACAGAGTGTCTCCTTAAAAACTTAGAAAGTTGTTACAGAAAGAAGAAATAGATATCATTAATATAAAATCTAGCAACCAATAGGTTGTACTACTGCAAAGACTGTAGAAGAAAAGCACTGGAGAATAACATATAAAATGAGTTCTTACCGAAGATGATCAGAGGTAGTTCTAGCCACATGGCTGCTAGTCGAAAGAGTAGAAACGGGGCTATGATTCCCCCAAAGTCACACAAACCTGAGCAGAGTGAAACACCAAAGTTTCTGCAGAATGGAAAATAGTTTTAAGTAAAAATTACTTATTCAGGATAATTAAAATATTCAGATATCGAGTAGCAGAGATTGTGACAGCATTTTCCATTTCTATTGTTTTTAACTGTGAAAATGACATTTCTCTTGTACTTTCAGCAAATTATTTCCATTTGATACTATTTCACAATGAGGATAGTAAGAAAGTCTCCAGGGCCAGGGATTTAGCTCAGTGGTTCTGCTGCCTGCTTTGCACATGAAAGGTTCTGAGTTTGAACCCTGGTACCAAAAGAAAAAAGAAAGCCTCCAGTGTTGGTAGAAAAACATTCATCTATCAACATTCACTATACTGCTCTACAACACTTGAGTGCTACCTCGGTGCCCTGAAAAGTGTAGCCAGAAGAGTATTTCTACAGATATGAAACCCAAGTTGTGCTATTTCATGAACAGTTTCACATTATTCTTCAATAACCAGCTGCTCATGAGTGTTACACACTTAATGTGGTTAAAAGAGAAGTTACAGCCTTAAAATATAGCAGTGGTGATGAATACAAATTTAATCAGCAGTCTGAGAAAGTGCACTAAGAGTTTTCCTAATTCCAAGTTTAGTACTTTTCTCTAAGATCACAGCTATATATAAGGATAACTGACATGGGAAAGTATTGTAATACTTGTACTGTATTACGAAATGTAGCAGGTAGCAATGCCGAACACAACTGCTACTCAAAGACTACTTCTTTACTGGCTAAACTCAGCCCCAGCTAATGTATTACGTATTAGGAAAGCTAAGGAAACATTTGGCTGCAGAGAGCTTAGGAGAAACTATGACATGTATGTTGGAATTACCGTAATGTTGTGGGGTACAATTCTGAGTTTACCAAATAAACAATTTCAAAGGCCATGGTTATCCCTAGTCTTCCCAGGGTAGCAACTGTTGTCCTTAACCATGGTATTCCTGTGAACACAGAACATTTGGAAGAGAAGTTAAGATCTGATTTCATTAACATTTACAAAGCAATCAAAGGCACTGGCTTAGTGTCCCCTAGCCCTTATTCTTGCGAATTTAAAATCCAAATGATAGATCCTTGTAATGCAGTAGACAATATTAGATAGCAACTAGAAGGACATCTAAGATTTTAGTGTGTTTGAGGTGCCTTTATGAGCGAGGTTAGATTATAGAAATACAACTCAAGAATCATTTGTTAAATGAGCCAGTTTAACACTGAGCCAGTGATGCAGGCAGTGCCTTCCTGGAGAGGCTAAGTCCCCTTCCTTTTGTGTGGAAGACAGTCTCCAGGGTGCCTTTGAAGATTTCATCACAACTAGGTGCCCACTTGTCCTCTGTAGAGACCAGGAAAACGCCATTAGATGAGCTTGGCATCCGACAGGAGTAAGGACTGGAGGACTCAGATCTTTGGGAGGGGGCAACTAATCTAAGTGTTACCCTCAGGTATGTGATTGATTGTCGTTCACATTCCCAACCATGCTACTCCCCGCCAAGAAATGGCCCAAAAGGAGTCATGTTCCTACATGGTAATTGGTTCATCCACTTAAAAATGAATGTTTTAAGGCTGCTCTCACTGTATGAAGAAAGTCTCCTTTCCTCCAGAGTGACTATGACAAATACCAAGCATTCTCTATTAAACACTTTAAGGGCAGAAGAAATTTACCATTTAAATTCTAAAACAAAGCTGTGCCCCCACGCCTTTCTTTTTCTTCGTCAGCACTAGGAATTGAATCCAAGGGCTCACAACAAACTACATCTCCAGGCCTTCTTCATTTTTAATTTTGAGACAGGGTCTCACTAAATCACTAAGTTGCCCAGGATAGGCTTGAACTTGAAATCCTCCTGCCTCAGCTTACCAGAGTGCTGGGATAAGTCATTTTCGTAGCTGACAGAACCAAACACCAGACACCCACAACTAAAGGAGGAGAGGTTTATTTTGGCTCATTTTTAAGAAGTTTCAGTCTATGTTTGGCTGGCTCAAAAATATAAACTACATGGCAGAAGGGCTTGGACACTGGAAAGTTGCTGGCTGCATGGTGGCCTGGAAGCAGAGAGAAGGGAGGAGATTGGAGGGAGAAATACCCTTGCAAGTCACTCACCCAGCAACCCACCCACCACCTTTCAAAAGCCCTGTCCCTGAGTGCATGAAAGTTTTGGGGGTCATTCTCATTCTAAACCTTAATACCTGGCTTCTAAGTTTTGTATTAGCTGCATGAATTTTGTCAGCCTTTCCTAAATGGACTTGGTACGAGGATATGAGACTGCATAAACCAGACTGTATCTTCTCTCCAAGGCAAAGCTAAGGATGTCTTTGAACTGCAGTACTATTACCTTTCACACTAGTATGGATGCCCCCTCAGCACCATCCTCCTATCTTCCAGGAGAACATTGCACCTTGCTGAATATATAAATATTTTTTAGGAGAAAAGAATCAAGCTCAATGAGGAATCAAGGTCCGTAAAGTTATGTATGTTTTCTCTAGAGAATATTCAACAAAGCAAAAAAGCACTAAAAACTCAGTGATTTAATTACCCGGAGAGCAATAAGACAAGCGATACAGGGGCCGGGGATTTAGCTCAGCGGTTCGGTGGCCTGCCTTGCAAGCACAAGGACCCGAGTTCAATCCCTGGTACCAAAGAAAAGACAAGCGAAAGTTTAAGGATTCCAACCACTGCTGGGAAGCCCCAGCTTACTGCAGTTTAATTGCACAGTGGCTGAGGACATCCTGGTGTACTTGATGCCTTCTCAGATGGGAACACCTGTAGCTGTCACATTAATAGTCACATCGGGGAGTAAGGATATCCAAATTGTGCTGATGCACTGGGATACCATCTGCTCTGGCACAGGACAATTGTAAACATGTGTTTTATTTTGGTTCTGCTTTTTCATGGAGGCTGAAGAGGGAACTAGGAAATGCATTCCAACCCTGTCTTCAGTGAGCAGGTGCTGCTGGGAATCCAGAGTGGAAGCTGTGGCCCAGATTCCCTGTGTAAAGCTGGAGGGGACAATCTCCCAATCCACTTGGGTTTCAAGGGAAGTCACTTGCTACTGGGGAAATGGCTTTCTTATCCAGGCTAGGTATTTCAGCAGAAGTTTCTTTTCACTAAATAAAGATTGAGCCCCACTGACAAGTTCAATATTAATTCAGGTTTATAACTGAGGCCAGGACTGTTGGATGGAAAGAACCAAACCAAAACTAAGAAAATAATTCACACACACACACAGAAAAACATGTGGTTAATTCAGATAAACAACTAGTCAATTCAATAAAGCCAAAAATGCCATAAAATGTAACTATACTGGGGCAGAGATTTTGTTGAAATGTGTAACAAAAGCCAAGTCCTTGAGGCACTGCACTGTTTATTAAGTAAGAAGAAAACAACTCATTGAGAGGTATAAATTATGTGTGAATAATTATGTAAGCATACAAAGATCTTTCATCATCTTGACAGTATGTTAAATTCATTTTAGAGTGGCAATAGACATTTTTTTGGTGGCAAAGACACACACACCCACACCCACACCCACACACACACACACACACACACACACACACACACACAAGTGATCCCTAAAGGGTCGGGGATTTGGCTCAGTGGTTTTGTCGTCTGCCTCGCAAGCACAGGGGACCAAGTTTGATCCCTGGTATCATAAAAAAAATGATCCCTAAAGCTGAAGTAGTTTCCCAGAGTAATGTGAAAACACAGGGAAACAATGTCCCTCTGTGAATGGGGACTTGGTCAAACTACAATAGATTCTTAAGAGAAATACCTCATTTCTTGAAGAAAGGATGCAGAATTTAAAATACAATTTTGAATATCTTCTGAATATATCATCTACTCTGTTTTGAAATAAAGTTTAGGGAACACTCCTAATGAGATATGTAAATTAGGATATATAAACACCTATTTGTCACTTAAAGAAAAATAAAAGTAACAGGCAATATTTTCATTTCAAAAAGATTTATTCAAACTGCTAGGTTGTGGCTACCCTAAATAAAATCAACTCAAATTAAAGATAGAAGCCCAGTATCGATAAAGCTCTCTATTTTTCCAGACATTACTTAGGGTTCAGAAATTTGGGCCCCGAACAGTGTGTCTCATTTGAGGATATAGCCAGAAAGACTATGTTTTTCTTTCAGAATTTTATTCTCAGACTATGAAAAGTTGTGGGTTCAGTGGAGACAGAGCTGGTTGAAGGGTTTTCTGTAAGATAATTTTAGGACAGACTTCTCCAAAAGGCTCCTCAGCATTCACCGCAGGGGCCATGGGCCTGCTGATGACATCAAGCAAGGCTGAGAGGGGAGAGCCTCTTACTGTTCACTCAGCAGTCCCCGGAGTCAAGTCCAAGAGTGCCTTTCAGTTGGAAGGAAGGGAAAAGCCTCTCTTTCTAACTGTAACTCACTTTGGGGATTGCAAACTTATTCACACCATTCATTCACTACCAACATGAGACTATAAAGCAGTGAAGTCTGCCAAGCATACACACATAAAATGAGTCCCGAACAGGAGCAATTAATTTGCATTCCTGCTGAAAATCATTCTAGAGCATCAGCTGTGAAGTGATAGCTACAGAACCGACTGGACCAAGCAGAAAAGTTTATTCTTTGCCTTATATTTTTCAATGTGTGAGTGTTCTCTACAAGACAACCTTAACTCTCACTCCATCCAGTTACTTTGACCTTGGTTTGGAATATAGTCTTGAATGCTTGCTTTTTTGGTATCATGCTAAAAACAACACAGGGAAATCATCCCAGACAATGTTAAGACTAAGAAAAAATCTGGGGTAAGGTGATTCATCACGAAGTGATAGACCACACATAACAATAATCTCCCTATGTTTCTAATTTCATATGCAGGGAACACTTCACTCTTGTTCTGCATGTGATGAGACTAGAAGACCTATTCTGAGGCAACTGCTTTTTTAAATTAACCCCAAAACCAAAATAAAATAGAAAGAGCAGTGAACTCTCCAATGTGCTTGATTTACTTCTACTTTAATTGTATACTTCCAAGGGCAGAAATTAAGTCTGTCTTGTTCACTCCTCTTCCCCTTTCCTAGGTGAGTGACTCACAATAAATACTATACTAAATAAACACACATTGATGGCTATTACACAGCTTACCCTAACTGTGAGAATGTGTTAAGTCGAAGTAGTGTGTTGAATAGCACCCCTTCCATCAGGTCTACCTAGAACTACAGAACGTAATCATCTTTGGAAACAGGACCTTCACTGATATAATTAGTTAAGATGACACAGGGAGGAGAATGTCAAGAGAAGATAGAGGTAGACATTGCAGAGATGCCGAGAAATGGCAAGGGTTGCTGGCAACCCCCAGGAGCCAGGTGAGAAGCATGGACCAGCTCCTGGTGTCTCGGGAACCCCACTCTCCACAACACTTTTGGGTTTAGACTTCCAGCCTCCAGAAGTGAGACAGAATAAATTTCTGTTCTTTCAAGTCACCTAGTTTGTGGTAGTTTATTACAGCAGTCCTAGGAATCTGATACATTCAAGGAAAATAAGACAAACTTAGGTTTCTTTTTACTATCAATTATCTCAATATGACAAAACTTGTATCTCTTTTTCTGTTCTGAAGATTAACATTTCTGTAATTTTATTCATGGTCTACCTGATATCTTGGGAATTCATAAAACTGCACCTAATTAATAAAGTCTTTTCTAAATAAATGCCTGACAGTCCCGATCTCCTCAGTATTACCTGTGTTCTTTCTTGATGCTCAGAAGATTTTCAAAGAAAAAGAACCTCTTATGCAGAAACAAATGACCACCAGAGAATGTAACTCTTTGCATAATCCTTGATCCACACCCCTGAACTTGCTCTAACTCACACTCCTGCTGTGTTCTATGGCAGAGATCATTCAGTTGAGTTAACCATGCAATTGGAGGCACCTGCAGCCCCTGGATTCCTCTCTCAAGCTCTATTCTCTAGCAACCAAACTCTGAAAACATGGCTATCACATTCCTGAAAGGAATTCACCCTCTCCCACCCTGGCCTGATTGCCCAGCCTTACTTTCAGCTTTCAGCATCTTGCCCTCCTAATAGCTGTCATCCAAACTGTATCAGTTATGACAAGCTCACCCCTCCTCCTCCTAGGGCTCCAGAACAATACCACACCTTGGATGGCCAGGAGGGACAGTCATACTGGTGACTGACCATCTTTAGGCCTCTTTGCCTGGATTCCAGCCATAACAAAAAGGTTCTCTGTTCCTGAACCCACAAAGGTTTTCATATTTCTGGGATCTGTTCTCTGCTTTGGAAAAACTGGTCTCTCCTACCTTTTATCTGATACATGCATTCTCCACACATGCCTGGTTCTCACTTCTGGGAAGCTTTTTTGAGCTCCCAAGCATTAATCACTTCTCCCACTTTTTTTTTCTTTCTTTTTACAGGGCCTCATGCATGCAAGGAAAGTGTTCTTCCACAGAGCTACTTGCATCAGCTTGCCTGCCTGCTCTATTTCCTTTCTTCTTTCTCCCTCCATTCCTTGCTTCTTTTTCTGTTTCAAAATCTTATAAATAATTCTATTAATTCATTTATCACAGAAAATTGTGACAGTATTTAAGTGTTTATATCCCTTAATGGTCATGATCCTTTGAAACTAAGAACTTCATCCTTTTTTATTCCTAACCTTAGTGTTTAGCATGGTACCAGTGATACAGCAAACGCTCAGGAGATGTGTTAAACAGTGTCAGCCATATCACAAAAGGAAATCAGGGAAAGATGATCAAAAGTAAGCCACATTCCTGTGTGCTAGCTTTTGCAAAATATCTATTTTATCAATAAATGAATATAAAATTAAGAAATTAGGAAAATCTATAAAACAGTATCTTATATCCTTACAGTTTTTACACTGATTAAGCAGAAAATTGAGTGACATTGCTGAAGCTTACCCAGTACTAAGATTAACATATGATGGCACAATTCCTAAAAAAAAAAAAAAAAAAAAAAAAAAAAAAATTTCC
>NW_022900926.1:42427962-42434848 GCF_012274545.1 Fukomys damarensis
AAAAAAAAAAAAAAAAAAAAAAAAAAGTTCTCCTCATGCATGATTATTTTGTTAAGTTTTTTCAAGTTTTCAGCAGCTGCCAAACCAGTGTAAAGAAAAAGTACCTTCTGGTAAGAATGCAGTAACAAGGCATGCTACCCCCGCCACAATGTTGCTTGCTGCAAAGGGGAGGCGGCGTCCAACCCGATCGATGGTCAGTAAGATCAACAGAGCTGCTGGCAGCTCCACTACTCCCGAGATAAAAAAGTCTATGTAAAGGTTGCCTCCTGTGATTCCCAGGCGCATCACAAGTCCTTGGTACACCACTGCACTTGTGAACCTGCAGCAACAATGGCAGACACCAGAGAACAAATAAAAAGGTAACTTCACCTGATTGGAAGGGGTAGACCGTGCAAGCTTTTAAATCCATCACAAAGCAAACTTACCAAGCAAACATAAGTATAAGTGTGCATTTCCTCATTTGGGGAGTTCTCACCAGATCTAAAATGGATGGATTACTAACTTCCTCATCTGTAACAGTGATCTATATAAGAAAAGCAGATTTCAGTAGCAATAGGTAGCAAGAAACATCTGCAGAGTAAAAACTTTTATGAACTAGATTCAAATCTATGGGATAAAAGGATCTTAATGACTGGGGCTTGTTCTAACTGTATCTTAAAACTTGAGAGCGACAGAACTTGTCTTGTGACATAATGAATAGGTCAAATTCACAAAGATAAGGTTACTTGAGAATCTGTTCCTGGGATAATTGCAGTACTTATGGTAAACTGCTCTTTATGAACAAAGAAGAAGGCATCTTCTAAAATAAGACATGCAGATTTATTAAACTGAGGGGGAAAGGGAGAATGAAAGTAAGAAAGTAAGATCCAATCAAGTACTTCTTTATACATTAAAACCTTAAATCTTAGACAAATTAAACAATAAGTGTAAAAGCAAGTACCCAAGGTATTATTTTGCTTTTTTCCATTGATTGAAATCCAGCATCTTTTAGATCCAGGAAAATTTGGTGCATTTCTATTTGGCCATCTCCATCTACAAAGTTGGTATTTTCTTCAATTCATTTCAGTAAATGTTGCTATCTGCCTACTGTATATAGAGCACTGCCAAGGAGACAAGCAGGAGAGCAAACCTCCATGCTCAGATGTTGCTTCTAGTCCAGGCTGCCAAAGGCCTCACAGTACATTTCCCTGCAGTGATCATTGTTCTACAATCCCACATGCTTGCTGGGAGAGCCTTTAGCCTCCTCACTTCCTTTGAGAGATTTCTCCTAACCTCTAATGGAAGCCTCCACTCCGCAGACCTCTATCATGGCTCCTAAACAAATGTTGTCTCTAATTTATCTGTTGGTCTTTTTCTCTCCAGGAGCTGTGGAGCTCTTAAGAGGCAGAGACTGTATTGTAGCACCAAGCAAAATGCCTACTGTTCAACAACGCCTGCATAACAATGGAATGTCAAAACAAGAATCCATGTACCCTGCCACATCTGTTCCTTTATTTTTTTCCTTGGTTTTTGTCCTTCTATTAACTTGGAACCCTACTCCTGAACACAGAACCTCTTCTATTTACACAACTCCAGATCTGGCTCAGAAGTGGAAATCCAGGCATGTTTTCCCCAAGCCTTTGAAACAGGGTTATCTCTACCAGCAGTCACAGAATTTGAATTAAATCTATACTGAATTTGAATAAACCTATACTGAAAGTACCGTGTCAATCACTATCCTGAACATTAAATTCCGTGGATCAATGAAAGCTTGACATCTCATGACCACATTTCCCCTAGGGAAAGTCACACACATAGAAGACTGCAAAATGAATGTCTTTTCCCCCTTTCTTCTTTCTAACAGTATACTTGTACAGCAAATCATTTGCCCCATTCTTCTCGTCGTTTTAAACGTCTAAATTGAGATGTCTTACAAATGACAGATCAAATGACAAAGACATGTTTTTTCACTTACTAGTATACAAAATGATTGTGTCTTAAAATAAATAATGTCTGAATCAACAAAACAATAGTACTTTCCATGATGATACTCATGGAAGGTTGTTAATACACTTTACGGCCCCGTTCTTGCCTTCTTTTTTTTTTTCTTTTTGGTACCGGGATCAAACTTGGGCTCTTGCACTTGTGAGGCATTGCCTTCTCTTTTTTTATACCAGAATAGATAGAATTTTAGTCAGATACACAGCTTGTCCTTCATTTTCTATCTTCTCCTCCCAGTGGAATAGCAGAAGATGATGGTAAGCTTCAACCACATAACCTATCACAGGTTGTGAGACCTGACGGAGCTAAACTGTTGCTTCTCCCTCTCCTTATCAAACATCTGGAAAAGCTGCTTCAAACTGCAAACAAACCTTCATGTGCTAATTGCTAACTTGGTTAACAGCCAACCCAGGGACAAATGGTATGACAAAAGGTGACCATAAAACACTTCCCCCATAAGGTAAACAGTGTGTTTGGAATCTTACCCCCTTGTAGCTGTGTGAATGCCCTGACCTATGTTTTGAATTTCTTTGTTTGAAGAAAACCTATGAAACCCATACACAATCCTGTAACGGGGCTTCACTTCTCTTAGAGTGGAGTCTGCACATGTGTAATAAGCTTCCTTCAGCTTTATCTGTGTCCTGGTACTTGGTGTTCTCTCACTGGCTTGGTATAAAACAGGTGATGGTGAAAAAATGGGATAAATGGAATGCTGGTGCTGGAGGATCTCATGGAGAAGGGTTGCCTTGCCAGAGCTGGAATATTCACTTCTAGGGAGAGAAAAAATACCTTTCTCTTTTTGACACTAGTACAGCTAGAAACAAAGGAGCTGAGTGAGTCATCCCCCCATCTAACCCTAAGTAGCACCCAAGGGTTATTCTGCTTCCATTGTCCTAGACAGTACAAAATGAAATAACAAAAGCCTAAGAGCTCTCCATGGCCTAGGCAGCAGAGCACTGGCATCAAAGGAGATTCAGTGGGAGGCACTTAGAGCCGCAAGTGCCCGGCTTTTACATTCTGAAAGCCTGAGTTATTGGTCTCCCCTTTTCTTCCTTTTTCCGTTGCTGCTGTTATCTCTCCTGTGAACTTCAATAAACATATCTACTTGCTACTTGCTATTAAGCATACACCTGACAATTATTTCCTCATTGTACACAAGAATTGGGACTATTATTGGCCCATTCAACTGTAAGAACACTGTATTTCAAGTTGACTGGGATTGTAACTAACACAATGCTTACTAAAGTTTTTCTTAGACAACTATCAAAGTTTTAAGATCCCTTTACCATTATTTTTTCCAAAATAAGGCAGGAATATCATTGTGGAAGAACATATATTACCACACCATATTATTATATGGTTTATTATCAAAATATTTCACACACACAGTGAGTTTCTATGCATCACTCCCATTAAATGGCTAACATCTATGGAGTGTGTAATCTTTGTTAGATTCTGAACCAAGTACATGAATTATTTCATTTTATTTTCTTCAAAGCTCTATGAAAGTTAGTATTTACAATAATCTAATTTCATAAATAAGAAAACAAGTCCTAGGATATTAGGGATTAAAGAGCAGGAAGGTAGCTGAGTCTGGATTTGAAATTAAGCTATTAGAAATCCCCTGCTGACTATAAAAAAGCTTTTATTCCACAAAAATTCTCTATAGTCATTTCTACATGTTTTTAAAGGGTACCATGCTCCTGACCAAAAATGTAATCCTTCAGTTTTACATCACTTCTTTTCTTTCACTTTGGCTTTTCCACATCCTGGGTCTGCTTGATTGTGTTAATCTCAACTCTTTTTCTCTGAGAAGTACCTGACTAGATCACTCATATCCACATCTATCCCACTGTCCACAAAGGTGACAATATTTTCTTTTCAGAAGCAGTATTCACAAAAGTTTATTCTGGGCTCTTTTGTTTCCTCTTTAGTCTTTATATTTTCTGCCTATAGCTATGACTTCTACCTATTAGATCAGACTGACCAAAGTCATTTTCATTCAGGCCCAATGTCAATATCACAGACTTCTACGGAAATCACACAAAAATGGATCTTGCAGGTAACTTGACATTTAAACACCTTTGAGGATTTTTTAATTATTCATGGTCTGCAAGTGTTCCTAAGTCACACAACAACAGAGCATTTCTCACCCACATGTTAGATCTGTAGATGTCCACTTTTTCCTGGTCAGAACTTCTGTCACCACTCAAGTACAGAATTAGATGTCAGATGGACACAAGACAACTGCAAAACTTTCTGCAAAATGCCAGATAGTATTTTTGGTTTTGTAAGCTATAAGTTCTCTGTTGGAACTACTTGCCACTGCAGTCTTGACAAATATGTAAGTGAGTTCTGATAAAACTTCATTTATAAAAACAAGCAGTAGGCAGAGTCTGTCTGTCACCTGTAGTTTGCTGATCCCTGGACTAGAGAGCTAAAGCTGGAGGAACTGCTACAGATTGGTGATTATGACTACTTCCATTAGAGAGGAAGCAGTTGAGGCATAGGAAAGCTAAGGAGCTACCCATGGAAGAAACACAATGAATACATGAGCCAGAGGCTGATACCAAAGTCTGCATTTTTAAACATTATGCTATACTGCATCTGCAGTAGGTAAACACTGTATTTGTGGTATTGATTAAAAGCTCATTTTATAATTTCATCCACGGTTCTCATGAGGAAGTGGGACAGTGGATTTTAAAAAAAATTTTTTTTAACTTTTCTTTGTGGCTGTGAATTGTGTCTTAAAATTAAAAATAAAATCTGTATTTGTAACAAGAAAAAAGCTCACTTTGAAAGTAGCTGATTTAAATTACATACTAGTGCACTCAATTATTGAGGCAGTATTATTACCCTTTCTTTTTTCTAATATAACTTCCAGCATATTCACCACACGTTAACCAGCATGTACACACACACACACACACACACACACACACACACACACACAACGATCAACTCACGTTCTCAGGCCAGCTGACTCTGTTTCTGCTTGTGGGGGTGAAGACTGATTATCTAAGGGTAGTCTTATCCTCTGGGCATGTGGCCAATTTAAACCAACAAATAACAGGCATGTGACAATTTGAGCCAATGAAAACAGGGCATGTGACCCCATTTGGACCAATGAGAAAAGAATCTGTGAAAGTCCTTCATCGCTGTTAAGTCAGAGGTTCCTGCATGAACCTTTTCTCCCCCTTTTCAGGGAATGAATATAGAAATGAGCCCAAACAGATCTTAGCAGCTGCCCTGCACCCATGAAGAAACCATTCTTAGAATGAAGCTATTCTCTCTGCAGAGTGGAGAGAAGGGTAAAAGACTAGATGAGATTGTTGATCCCCTGGTCCGGCCAACCAAGAACCCTGCTGTGACTAGAATTCCTGACACAGTAGCCAGTGAATGTTCTAATTGTCTAAGCTCATTTAAATTGGTTTTCTGTTACTTCTTGCCAAAAGCAGAATTATCTGAAGAATCTAGTCGAGAACAATACTTTTGCTTTAATAATTATTTTAGGCAAAATACTGTTAATATTATCATAATCATTTCAATATTTTAATTTACTCTTCGTTTTAATTTCTAATTTTTAAGATTTGGAATCAAGCAATCACACAGTCTTGCTTTTCCAAAGCACAAGTTTAATGCTTAACATATTATCCTTTACCAAAAGAATCTGAAGTGCTGATAACAAGTGAAAGTAATCAAGACCATAAAACCAACTTTCCCTGTCCAGTGAATGGAAGGATTAATAGTACTTCCAAGTAAGAAAGTATTTTGTTACATTTCAGAGCAAATCCAGCTGGTCTTTGATTTACTAACATCTTCTTCCATTGACGCAGATGTTCTGAAAGATGACCCACTTTCTGGGTGTCCAGAGACCTCAAGAGACTAAAGCCGTATCTTGGCTGGAATTCATCCAGCCGAGTCTTGCCAATTCCTGCACAGGGCCTGCTGTGGCTATTGTCCTTTTACATAACCTCTTGCTCTATGGCTGTGCTTGCTCTCTATTGCCAAAGGGTTACAAATTCTATTTCGTCTGAATCAGATACAAAAGAACTGAATTGCTATTCCAGATTATTACATCGTTCTAAAATTTTACTTTATTAAGACATTATGTACTCTCAATCAAATTCAGCACTTTTAGGTGACCCTCTCGATGAATATTGGCCAATATATAGTGACCACAATCATGGTGTGGAGCATTTCCATGGCTTCTTAAAGTTGCCTCCAGTCTCTGGAGTTAGTCCCCTCCACCCACTCTGCTCATGCAAACACCTGAACTATTTTCCATCAAAAGTTTTGCTTTCTCTAGGATTTCATGAGCACAGACTCAGATTATGCTGTCTTTTGGGTCTCACTTGGCATTGCTCTGTTACACCTTTTATATCACCCAAGTGGGGCACGCCAGCTCTGATCTGGAGCAAAAGGCAGCAGACTTGTGTTGGATGGTATTTGTCTGTTTGGAGGCTTGTTGCCTAGTAATGCCACTCATCGAAAAAAGCATTGCTCAAGTTTGACTGCACAAGTTGATTTCCTTACAGACTATTTCCTGAGCTGAATTGCTCTTTGCTCTATCAATCTCTTTGATTGTCCTTGAATTCTGCCAAGACTGTTTTCCATCAACAATGATGTACTCAATGTTAAAGAATATTTTATTCATCTTTCTCTGATTAATTTAGCTCCCCTTATAATTCTTCCTGGTGCCTTTCTAAAACAGTTTTTCAAGTTGACGTTTTAATTTAAGTTGCCAAGGAATAAAAAGACATTACAGATAACCATCTGTTATAAAGATGGTGTTCAGAGCTCCCTGTGTGTAGTACTGAGCAGTCTGGGGGAAAAAAAAAAGATAAATAGCTAAGGCTGTGCCAGAGCTGTAGATTTTTTTTTTTTTTTTTTTTTTTTTTTTTTT
>NW_022900926.1:42434989-42465076 GCF_012274545.1 Fukomys damarensis
TTCAGAGCTCCCTGTGTGTAGTACTGAGCAGTCTGGGGGAAAAAAAAAAGATAAATAGCTAAGGCTGTGCCAGAGCTGTAGATTTTTTTTTTTTTTTTTTTTTACTTTTTACTGGCATCTTATTTAAATTCTAGGAGCCTGGATTTTTTTCCTCCATAGTATGAGAATACTAATACTGTAATCAGGCATTTGGAGGATTTAGTTAGACAATGCATTAGTGTGTGTTCATGCACACAGCACAGAGTAAGTGTCCCACAACACAGGCTATTAACATTAATGCTACATTCTTAAAATATCTGGGAGATACTTTCAAGTGATAATTCACTCAGCACTTTCTGTACCCAATGCTGTAATACACATAGGCTGATACCATGAAAGGTACCCCAGCATGAACCCCTTTTTAAGAAAAACTATTGATGCACCCTCTTTTTTTTCTTAGTAGTACTTGGGACTGAATCGGAGCCTTTGCACTGAGCTACATCTCCTGCCTTTTATATTTTATTTATTTATTTTTGGTACCAGGGATTGAACTCAGGACCTTGCATTTTCGAGGCAGGTGGTGGCACCACTGAGCTAAATCCCTGGCCCTCCTGCCTTTTATATTTTAGTTTTGAGACACACCTGTACTCCCAGCACTCTGGAAGGCTGAGTCAGGAGGATCAAAAGCTTGGGTTCAGCCCGGGAAACTTAGAAACTTAACCCTATCTCTCTTAGGTGCATGATTTGCTATCAGCAGGGAGGAGAAAGTTCTAGGGAGCTATATTTCCAGCCTTGCAAATCTATGTGTGGTTCTGAGTAGGTGATTTCTTCATCAGTTGCCCCATCTCACAGGGAAAGATGATGTTGATGAGAAGAGCAGTCAATCTAGAGTCCAAAGTTGTGATTTACTCGGTGTTTGTTCCCTTGCAAGTTCTCAGCAGGCTGTTTCCTCTAGAAGTTTCTAATATCTAAAAAGTCCTTGTGAATAAAATATTATTTGGGGATTTGGGGTTCACTGATTTGGATAACCAGAAATCAACCTTAAAGATAAAGCCTTACTGGCCAGGGATTTAGCTCAGTGGTGCTGCCTCCTGCCTCACAAGCAAAAGGTTGAGTTCAATTGATGGTACCAAAACAAAGCAAAACAAAAAAGATAAGGCCTTACAAATGAGTATCTGGAATGGGAGGGCTTGGTGGGACTGGGAGGGTTGCCAATGCCTGCAGAGGTACAGCCATGATCTTCCAAACAATGCTGAGTGGAAGACCCCACAAGTCAGCCAAAGACTAGCCCCAGAAGTGCCAGAAGAAATGTCTGACATTATAGAGCCTTAGCCAGCTTCTGGTGGAAATGGCACTATCTGGTAACCCCAAAGGAGAATTTGCCAAATTATCTGTAGTGCTCTGGGATTTTTTGAAAACTTCATTATATATTAAAATAAGAGCAGATAAAATATTTATCATGCAGAAACTCATGAAGTAATACTTGTATTAAAATTATCATGAATGTTTGATATTTATTAAAGTACAATAGTTAAGAATAAATTCTACAGACCAGTGCTGTGCAATAAAAATATAAAGTGAGCCACATAGGCAAGTTCTATATTTTCTAGAGTTCATATTTAAAAAGATTTTTTAAAAACATGTTTTAACATGCTTTATTTAATCCCATCCATTCAACATATTATCATTGTAATCCATAGGACACTGCTCACGAGGTACCTTATATTGTCTGTGTCACACTAAATCTTTTGCAATTCATTGTGCAGTGTGCTCTTACAGGACCTCTTACAGGAGAGATCCTCTACTCTGGAGTTCTGGATGTCCGGCCTATAGGAATCCCTCCCCATCCACGTGACTTGCTGAGCCCAGCAGAGCAGAACAGTGCCCATCAGGGACCTGTACACCACCTCAAGATGAACAAAGGCTGTTGCTGCAGAACAAAGGGATCATGTGTGGGAACATTTCATTTCTTAACAACAAAACTGAGAAGCTGAGAGAGGTTTTATTTTCAGTTTTTGAAGGACAGATAGTTAGGTAAAGAAGGAACAGGGAGAGAAATCACTCTCAGTTCTAAAACTCCAGCCCTGGAAACTCAGAATGTGGGATAAAATACCAGAGCTCAAGGTTAGTGGGTTGAGCTGGGCATGTTATTGACAACTCCAATAGCACCAATAGGTGGCGATAATTATTACACAAACAGGAAAGCTCTCAACAACAAATTTTTTAAATGCCCAATGTCTTCAATTACAGCAGCTTGTATGGATACACTCCATTTTTAGTTCTATAAATAGGCAAACTGAGCATATAAAAGATACCAGTTAGCCAGAGGTTCTTTGTTTTTGTAGAGGGAGAAATAGCTAGTTTGAGTGAATTAAACCAAATCCTCTGACATATCACAAATTAAAATCAACTCTCTTGTAAAGTTCACCACCCGATTTATCAGGGGTCACTTTCATTTGATCATAGCCTTTGAAATGCTAGGAAAAAACAGGCAAACTTCTACCACTTTCTGGCCAATAGTGAGAGAAGCTGCTCCAAGGCTTGGATATGAGCAGGATTCTAGGGTTATGGCAATTTTGCAGTCAGATTCCCAGAAGGTGTCTTCCACCTTGACCTGGGCACATGGGGCTCTCCTGTACCTATTGTGGAGGCCAGGTTGACATCAGGCTCTTGGTCACACAAGTGATCAGAGCAGTGCTCTTGCAGCCAGTCCCGGACAGTGTTCACAGGAGGCTAGCACTGGGGTCTGCTGCCTCTACTCCTGCCAGTCTTTCCCTCCAGGAAGAGGTCCTTCTCCTCTTTTCCTTCCTACAGGTTGTACCCTCTTAGTTCCAAGTCATCTCTTCCAACCCCTCTGCTTGAGTGTTGTGTCTTCCCGAGCTCCAAACTGGCCCCTGCCTATTCCTGGCCCTAGAGACCTGGTGCTCTGTAATTGCTTCTGTCTTTTCCAACCACCTCTATTCCCTGGATGCAGCCTTCTTTCTGCCATCCATGTGCCATAAGATTTGGAGTTTCTCTGCCTGGAAAAATGGTCTCCATATCCCCTTCCATAGGAACTTTTAAAAAGGCATTGGAACTTTGAACAATTATTCTTTTAGTAGTTAAAAAGGTGAATCTCCTTGGTAGTAATAATTTGAATTGGTAAGCATTTAGCTTCGTAAGTCACCGTTTCTTAATTCTGTATTCTCAATAAGTTTTTTTCTTTAAAAAGAGATTAGGGGTAGTCATTAACATTGTTTTTCAAATATTTTGAGTTCCCCTCCTCCTTCTCCCAAGGAGAGGGATGTGGCATGATGATTGCTGGTCTGCTTTCCTCATGGTTGGGTCAAGTCAACTTCTTAAAATTTTGAAATGAGTTGTGAACATTGAATTGCTGAACTACGAGCCTCTAGAGTCTATCCTTTCCTGCAATGTCCTAGGCCATGGCCATGAAGACAGCCTGGATTAAAGAATACAGACTCTGATGACAATGAGAGGAGTCCCTATAAACCTACATGGTATGGACAAGAATTAAGCCTTAGTAGTTTTAAGACATTGAGCTTTTGGTGGTGTTCATAATACACATTACCTATACTATACTGAGAATAAAGAGGCTGTAGATTTCTCCAGCTTAGGGGAAAATAAAAACAATCAATCATGGCCCCATCTTCCTCCTGAAAGATATTTATGTTAAGTACTAAGTTTCTATTTTAAGTAAACAAAGACTATTCGATTTAAACTTTGAAAAATTGCAATTTTTATGATTTGGTTAGTTTCTTATAGTTCACATCCTTGTTAAACAAATCACACCATTAACACTCCTAGAAATTAATGAGAACTATTGAATTTCTACTGTAATTTTAGTTAATAGGCACTAATTAGTTTATCACAGGAATAAGCCACAGAGCCATAAATAAACAAGGTGATTCTAAGGCAGAAGGAACCCTGGGCAGAAGTACCATACTCCTGAAGACTTTTTAGCTAAAAGCTATATCTCTTCCTGGCCAAAAAATGGTGACAAAAGCCCTCTGGGCCTCCACAGAGGAATGGTGAGAGGTACAGCCACAGGGGTCAGCAGTGCCCCCCACCCACCACCCCCACCCCACATGTGACTCTAACCTCCTGGCTGGGCTGGTACCTGGTTTCATACCACAGAGGCACAGGGGGTCATAAAGGCCATTATTCTGAGCTCTAGCCTCTATTTTGATTTAATTTATATAGTTAAAGGTTATAGAGTAAAAACTATTACAAATTGTCATTTTTCTAGGCTGTGATTGATGCTATTGTGTGTCTGATTGTATTACTTGAGCTAAGGTGTTGTGAGTGATTTAATCAGTTGTCCTTTTGGTATAATGAAAATGGGATTGCCTCAGAGTCATTGGAGACTCAAAACCTAAAGACAAGCTATAACAGGAAGATTGAAGTATTAATGCAGGAATTAAACCAAGGACAATACCAACAACAAAAATAGAAATGAGAAGACATTCAAGCAAGGCACAAGTACAAACAAAGGCTGCCTATTCATCAAAGTCAAATTCTGAAAGAAATGAGGTGGAAAAGTCTGATAATCAACCACCTGGACATCCTGAACCGATAGCAAAGGAAATAACAAACAGATGAACAAGGTTCTAGAAAAATTCAAAACAGAAATAATTTCTGAGATAACTACAGAGATGGTGAGCAAAATGAAAGACACGAGTAGAGACTCTAGAACAGAAACCGATAAAAAAAAGATACATGAGCTCAGGGACTATGATAGAAGCCATGAATGCCCAAAATAGGAAAGTAATGGAAACCATAAACGCCCAACATAGGAAAGAAATGGAATCCATGAAACAGATTCAAACAGATACCCAGGAGATTAAAATCTCTATTCAAAGTATACATAACAGACTGAGTCAATGTGATGAAAGGATATCAGATATAGAAGACAGGATGTTGGTGAGTGACCTTGAAAAGAGGGATCTCTTAAAAAAAGTAAGGGAACATGAAAAATCGATCCAACAGCTGCTAGATGATGCAATGAAAAATAATATAAGACTATAGGAGTCCATGAAAAAGCAGGAGAAAGTACAAGTGACATAAAAAAATTGTTCACAGAATTAATGACAGAAACCTTCCCAAACAGAGCAAAAGAATTTGACGTGACTAAAATGAGGCTTATAGGACTCCAAATAGCCATAATAACAAAAAGTCTACACCTAGACATGTAATAATCTAGATCCCAGAAACACAACAGAAGAATGAAATACTACAAGTGATCAGAGAAAAGAAACAAATCACATGCAAAAGAAAGCCCATTAGAATCACGGCAGACTTTTGAACCCAAACCCTCAAGTCAAGGAGAGCCTGGAGTGAAGTATTTCAAGCCCTAAAAGAAAACAACCTCCAGCCTAGACTGATGTACACTGCAAAACTCTCTTTTAAAATAGGTGGGGAAATAAGATACACATGAGTAATTTCATGAATACAAACCAGCACTAGAAATAATTCTAAATAATATCCTAGAAAAAGGCAATGAAGATCACAACTCTATGAGGCCCAACAGAGCAAATCAGTTAGATAAGGCAAGAAACTAAAGGGAGTGGGGGAAAAATTAAAAAGGGCCAAAAACAGGAAAATAACATGACAATGATAAGTCAATACCTATCAGTTATAATCATCAATCTCAATAACCTCAATTCACCAATCAAAAGAAATAGACTGGCAGAATGCATTAAGAAGTAAATTCCATCAATATGTTGTATACAAGAAACACACTGAGTTCAAAAAGAAACTTACAGACTGAAAGTGAAAGGATGGAAAACAATTCTGCATGCAACAGGAATCCATAAAAAAGCAGGGCTAGCTATCTTATTTGAAGACAAAGTAAATTTCAAATCAAAACTGATTAAGACACACAAAGAAGGCCATTACATCCTTGTAAAGGGAACAATCCAAAAGGAAGAGATGACAATCATAAACATATATGCACCAAATATTAATGCCCCCAACTATATAAAACAAATATTAAGGGACACAAAAAAAACCAAATAAGCACTAATACAATTGTAGTGGGGGACCTCAATACCCCACTATCACATATAGACAGATCATCTAGACA
Source organism: Fukomys damarensis (assembly GCF_012274545.1). Classification (NCBI taxonomy): domain Eukaryota; kingdom Metazoa; phylum Chordata; class Mammalia; order Rodentia; family Bathyergidae; genus Fukomys; species Fukomys damarensis. The sequence goes on from NW_022900926.1 coordinate 42,441,051, forward strand.
AAATATCAACAACTAAATACTAGAACTGAACCAAGCTTTTGAACAAATGGACTTAATAGAAATCTACAGAGTGTTCCACCCCACAAAATCAGAATATACATCCTTTTGACTGCACATGGGTCATTCTCCAAAATAGACCACATACTAGCTCATAGTACATATTTAAATAAATGCAAAGGAATCAAAGTTATTCCATGTATATTATCAGACCGTAGAGCAATTAAGCTGGAGATCAATAGTTTAAGAAACTGTAAGAACTTCACAAACACATGGAAATTGAATAACACTCTCCTGAGCAATCAATGGGTCACAGAGGAAAAGAATAAATTAGCCAGTTTTTACAAATAAATGATAATGCCAATACATCACACAGAAATCTATGTGACACAATGAAAGTAGTTCTATGTGGAAAATTCATAGCACTGAATGCCCACACTAGGAAAACAGCAAGCTCGAATAAAAAACCTAATGAGGAATCTTGGGTGCATAGAAAAAGAAGAGGAAGACAAACCCAAAGTTCATACAAGGGAGGAAATTATAAAGATCAGAGCACATATTAATGCAATGCAAACTAAGAGGATGATACCAAAAAAAATCAATGAATCAAAGAGTTGGTTTTTCAAAAGAATAAATAAAATCAATAAACCCTTAGCCAACCTTGTCAAAAAAAAAAGGAAAGGAAAAGTTCAGATCCATTAAATCAGGAATGAAAAAGGTGAAGTCACAACAGATCCACCAGAAATCCAGAGGATCATTAATACCTACTTCGAGAACCTGTACTCTAATAAAATGGAAAACACAGAAGAAATGGACAGATTTCTTGATACTTATGAATTACCAAAGTTGAACAAAGAAGACAAAAAAAATTCTAAACACCCCAATTACAATCAGTGAAATTGAAAATGTAATTAAAAGTTTACCAACTAAGGAAAGACCAGACCCTGTTGGCTTCACTCCTGAATTCTACAAAACATTTAGAAACCTACTGCCATTACCTTTGAAACGTTTCAGTGAAATTGAAAAGGAAGAGATACTTCCAAATTCATTCCTAGAAGCAAGTGTTACTTTTATTTCAAAACCAGGGAAAGACCCAAACAAGAAAGAGAACTAAAGGCCAATCTCAGTAATGAACACAGAAAAAAATCCTCAATAAGATACTGGTTAACAAAATACAGAGGGTCATCAAGAAGATCATACACTCTGACCAAGTAGGGTTTATCCCAGGGATGCAAGGATGGTTCAACATACATAATCAATAAATGTGATCCACTATATTAACAGAGTCAAAGACAAAAGCCATATGATCATCTCAATAGATGCAGAAAAAGCATTCTACAAAATTCAACACCTATTCATGATAAAAACCCTGTAGCAAATTGGAATAGATGGTCTTTATCTCAACTTGATAAAGGCTATCTATGATAAATCAACAACCAATATCATACAAAATGGTCAAAAATTGAAAACTTTCACACTAAAAGCAAGAACAAGACAAGGATGTCCACTGTCACCACTCCTGTTCAATACAGTTCTGGAAACATTAGGCACAACAATTAGACAAGAGAAAGAAATAAAAGGAATAAAGATAGGAAAGGAAGAAGTTAAACTGTCATTATTTGCTCATGATATGATACTCTACATAGAAGTTCCAAAAAAACTCTGCCAAAAGACTTCTAGACTTAATTGAAAACCAGGGATTTAGCTCAGTGGTTCTGCTTCCTGCCTAGTAAGCACAAGGACCCAAGTCAATCCCCGGTACCCCCCGCAAAAAAACCCAAAAAACCAAAAAAACAAAAACAAAAACACACACTTACTTGATACATTCAGTAGAGTAGCTGGATATAAGGTCAATATTCAAATATCAATAGCCTTCTTGTACACAAATAACAAAATCACCGAGAGAGAAATTAGAGAAATAGTCCCTTTCACAATAGCATCCAAAAAAATGAAATACCTAGGAATCAATCTAATGAAGGAAGCAAAAGACCTCTACATTGAGAACTACAACACTCTGAAAAAAGAGACCGAAGAGGATATAAGAAAATGGAAGGACAGCCCTTGTTCCTGGGCAGAAAGAACCAATATAGTGAAAATGGCCATACTTCCAAAACTGCTATACAGATTCAACACAATCCCAGTTGAAATCCCAACAGTATATTTCAATGAACTAGAGAAAACAATCCAAAATCCATTTGTAACCAAAAGAGATCTAGAGTAGCAAAAGCAATTCTAGGCAACAGAGACATGACAACTTGAAACTATACTAAAAGCCACTGTGATAAAATTAATATGGTACTGGCAAAGAAACAGACCCAAGGGTCAGTGGAATAGATTGGAAGATACAGAAACAACTCCAGATGTACTCAGATACCTCAACTTTGACAAAGGAGCCCTCCATCCTCAGTGGAGGAAAGATAGCCTCTTTAATAAATGGTTTTGGAAAAACTGGATCTCAACTCACCAAAAATTAAAACTGGACTCATATCTTTCACCATGCACTAAACTAAAATCCAAGTGGATTAAAGGTCTAAACATTAAAACATTAAAACAGAGACACTAGAAGATAAGTTAGGCAGAACTCTCAAAGACACTGACATAGGAAAAGACCATGAACAAATCCTCAGTAGCACAGGAACTAGCACAATTAATCAACAACTGGGATCTCATCTTATTATAAAGCTTCTGCACTGCAAAATAAACCACCCACAGAGCTAAGAGACAACCTACAATGTGGGAAAATTTTTTTACCAGCTGTTCCTCAGACAAAGGACTGCTATCTAGAATATATAAAGAACTCAAAAAAATCAGGCCCCCCAAATATAAAGACCCGATTCAGAAATGGGCACCTGAAATGAACAGACATTTCTCAGACAAAGAAGTAAAAGCAGCAAATAAACATATGAAAAAATGTTGAACAATCACTGCCCATTCAAGAGATGCAGATGCAAACAACACTGAGATTCTGCCTCACCCCAGAAAGAATGGCTGCTATCAAGAAATCAATAACAAATGTTGGTAGGGTTGTGTGGAGAAAGGAACCCTTCTTTGTTGGTGTGAGTGCCAACCATGATGGAAATCAATATGGAGATACCTCAAACAACTTGGATTGGAAGTCCAATTTGACCCAGCTTTTCCTTTGCTCGATATCTTCCCAAATGAATTAAAAGAACTATACCACAGTGATGTATGTGCACCCATGTTTATAGTGGCACAGTTTGTAATAGCTAAAACTTGGAAACAGCCTAAATGCCCATCAATTTGAGACTGGATAAAGAAGATGTGGGTTTTTGGTTTTTGTTTTTTTTTATAAATGGAGTACTACTCAGTAGCATAGAATATGAAACTAGAGACATTTATGGTAAGTGGATGCACACTGAGGACATACTTTTAAGTGAAATTCATAGGACACACATGTGCAAATACTGAATAGTTTCTCTGGTGTGATAATCTAAAAGTGTAAATAAGAATTAAAATGTATGATATTGCATAATAGGAAAAATGTTTACAGGTGTAGGGGAAGTGGCAGGGGTAGGGGAAAGCTAAGAAGGGAAAAGAAAAAATAACAGATAAGAAAAAAGGGAAAAAAGGAAACAAAGTCTCTGTAAATAGGGAAGGGTGGAGGAGGTGAAGGGAGGGCAGGGGAATGGGGAAAAAATAAGAATCAAGATATATCATGTAAAGTTACAAGATCCCAATGATGAACTGTATTGTATACCTAAAGACTATCAAGAAAGAAAAAAGAAAAAAAATGGTGACAAAATCAAATTTTAGCCCCCAGGTAGATCTAATGAATGGATGGGTACTCTAAAGTCTCATGACCTCCTTCTACATTTACACAATGTCCTTATGTATATCATTTCCTTTTGAGATATATGCAGGGCAGGCATTATTTATTTCTTAAAATAATACCAATTATTTTAAAAAGAAATACTTGAGAATTTTTTGGTGTGTGGGGAATCATATCTCTTCTGCCTTCACATGGTGAGTTTTCAGGCTTTGGAAAGTACTTTGGCATTATTTCAGTTATGAGCAGTTAGAAGAACAAAGTTGAGAATCAGAAAATATGCTTTAAACCACAACAAGTGTTGGGTACAGTATTTCATTAAAAAAAAAATAAAAGCACTTCTAAGGCCAAGGGTGTGAAGGTAACCTCTTGGTATCTGTACAGGTCTGGTTATGGGTATCTGTGAGGTCTGAATGCTATGGCTCATTGTCTACAGTAAGCCCCCTACTTACAAACATTTGAGTTGTGAACTTTCACAGATAATGAATGGACCTCTCGTTTGAATATTTGTAGATGTGAGCAGACCATAGAAGCAGCTCACATGTCTGCCAAACATTTGTCACAGTTGTCCTGTTCTGTGCTTACTGTACAGTGTGATAGTGCACAGTAGGTCAGTGCTCAATCAGAGCCCAGCATGTCCAGAAGCAAGGGGAAATGCAGTGGTGATGTGCAGGGAATTGCTAGGATGCCCAACGCAATAACCATGGAAAGAAAAATGAAAATAATTGAGAGATTGGACTAAGGTGAAAAGATGGTAGACGTTGCTTGTTCTTACAACATTAATTGTTTGACCACTAGCATGATTCTAAAGAACAGAGACTATAAAAGTAAGAATCATTTATTTATAGTTTTTGTTTTTGGCTTTTTTATGCTTTACATTGTATACTTCTATCAAAGGTGAATAAGACTCACTTTATCAGACTTACGAATGAATCCAACTTACAAATCCCTGAACAGAACACATTTGTAAGGACTTATGGTACATCTGCAGCCATGAGCACCATGCGCAGTTACCACCTGTACCCTGTGTGTCCCGTAGCTGAAATCTGCCCATGGAAATAGATACCTAAGTCCCTGATATTTGGATCCTTAAAAGTAGTAGGCAGGTTTTAGTTTGTAAAGTAACTCAAACTCAGAAATGAAAACTTGATAAAATGGTGAGTTTATTTGTCATGTGGTACTCAGAAAATTGGCTCCATATTGGAGCCAGTAAGGCCAAGAGAATGGTAGGCTTAGATGATTGTGCCATGCATGTGCAGAGACAGGCAAACCCAACTCTGCACCCAAGAACAAACAATAATAAAAATTACCTCACATGGACTAACTTCAAAATTATTATGACATCTCCTCATTTTCAGTGCTTCTTCATTTGCCAAATACTACATTTCCTTTCCTGTTGTAGTTCAGAAGGGCTTTGAGTTTCATTTGAGAATGTTGAGAAAAATTCCAAAGAAACTCAGGTACAGTAGAAGACTTTAGAGATCAGTACACATGCTCCTCAAAAAAATCATAATCCTTTGATGAGCTGTGCAATTTGCTCATTCTGGCTCTTGATTCACAGAATTTTTTTTTATGTATGATACTTTATTGTTTACTGGGATATCCTTTGTTGCTTAAGGCAAACGTTCTTTAGAAAAAAGTGAGATGCTTTTGCATGTAAGCCATTAGTAGGTGGTACACAGCATCTCTGGAATTGAAAATCGAATGTTGTTGATAGTGTAACGTGTAACAGTCACATTGCTAATCTATGGGCTACAGCCAAAAGCATTAATGCTATACTGTGTACACCACTTGATATAACTGAGCTGTGACTTGGTTTATTGTATTCCATTAAACATATAGATTAATTTTCATCATTAACAGTTGTACTAACTTAGACTTTAATTCAAATATCTTTCTATTTATACACAAAACAATCAAAATTAAAATATATTCAGATTTACTCTGTTCTCTAGCTTCAAAGAAAAGGTAACATTTATGTTTAGTTTTGTTAAATATATACATCTGATCAATGAAAATACAGTTGAGTAAATAACTATTATTAGAAGGGGAGACTGCAAATAGATCAAAAAAGAAAAACAAATATACAGAATTGGAAAAATATAAGGAACCTCAAATGCATATGGGGAAACATTTTTGAAAGTAAATATTGAATGGAGGCTATTTAAAAAATAGATACACTGAGCCAGGCATGGTGGCACGCTCCTGTAATCCCAGCTACTGGACAGGCTGAAGTAGGAGGATCAAAAGTTTGAGGCTAGCTTGGGCCACTTAGTGAGACCCATCTCAAAATAAAATAAAAAGGGATGGGGGTGTATAAATAAATAAATAAAAAGGGTAGAGGGCTTGCTAAGCATGGGAAAGGCCCTGCTTTCAATCCCAATACCACCAAAGAAAGAACTCAGTAACTATTTGCTGAATAGACAACGAGCAGATGAGGATAAATAAATGAGCAGAGTGTGCGTGTGTGTGTGTGTGTGTGTGTGTGTGTCTCGCAATATATTTTTTTCTTCTGGAATAATTTCATGTCCCAGGAAAATGGATTTTCTAGAAATGTGATAAATAATAATATGTTTGTGATCCAGTTCTTTTTTTTTTAATTGAGTTTATTGGTACATTTTAGGTATACAGTACAGTTACATTCATTATTGTGATCTTGTACCTTTACATGACAGGTCTTGGTTCTCATTTTTTCCCCTTGTTGTGATCCAGTTCTTAAAGTGAAAAGTATTTTCAGTGCAATGATTAGTAATTAGCTTGCTGAACTTGAGATGCTGGTTATTTCTAGACAGCAAAGCATACTAAACCATTTTTAGAATTGTGGGGGAAAAAAGAAGTTGTAAACAACCTTTACCTGAAGCAGCTCTTATATTTCACTCAGGTAACATAAAAATTGGTGCCCTCCTAACTTTAGAGCAGCCTGCACAAGTAGAATATTTAACTGTGATGAACTCTAAAGTCCTTGAATTGTTTTTAGTTAGCTTTGGTTAGGTCAGGTCTCACAGAGTCATGCATAAGCATTCTTTGTTTCCTTTAAGATCTAAACTGTTTGTGTGTAAGCCAGAAAAGAAAGTAAAGATTCACTTTTGAGAGTCAGCAAAGCAGTTCTGAACCATTACTCAATTCTTCTTACTTGGAGAACTTATTCTTAAGGTCAGTACATTACTTAACCTTAAGGTAAGTTTTCTTGTTGCTGAACACAATACCTGACATCCACAATTTAACATATGGAAGGTTTAATTTAGTTTATATTTTAAGCGGACTCAGTCTATGGTTAGTTAGATCCAAGGCAGAAGCCTCGTAGCAGAAAGGCCTAGGAGAGCAAAGCTTCTTAGTTCATGGCAGTCAGGAAGCAGAACAGAGAAACAGTGCCAAAATGCAAAGGGTCAGGGACCACATCTAGGAGCCAAGGTCAAGCCTCCAAGACTCACCTAGACATATCCAGAAAGGTGCTCTACCAACCTCCGGGGAAATCCCAAAGCCAGTCAAGCTGACATTCCACCCTAACCACCCTATCTAGTAAAGGGACTGAATATAATGAACTTGAGTTTATTTTGTGTAATACGAAAAGTGAAGGGATCATAGTCAGATCAAGTCAGGAACTTGATATGTGCCAAGACTCCAGGGGGTTCCTCAGCATTTCCTAAGAACAGGTATAACTTGGGTTTGGAAAATACCTGCGACAAAGTGCAACAGATGAAGATGAACCTTGTTTGAGCTTACTGATCAGTGACTCCAGACCTTTTTGAGTATGAAGATTTCTGGTTAAGGTCAAAATAATTAAAACGCAATAGGTACTGTGCATTTAATTCCTGCTGCTTGAGAACACATAATGACAAAAAAATTCCTATTTTATAATGCCTTTTAATTCATTAGTAATTATTAATTGCAACTGCATTTACTTTTATCTAAAAAAAACATTTATCCAAGAAGTATTAATTCATCCTACAGACAGGATTAGACTACAAATGGTTTGTGGTCCTTTGCGGTAACTTCAGGGTCCCTACAGATCGATAGCCCACTGCTGAACTGTGATCTGGGAACAGACTGCAGATATGATTATTCCAAAAAAATCTGGAGCTGAGGTTAGATATGCTTGGAGACAGGAGAGTGAACAAAAATAATTAATCTTCTGGCTCAGGGTTCTCTCTCCGGTCACTCTCTACACCCATCGGGGAAGGACACAAAGCTTTGTTATTATGTGAGAGATTCCTCTAGTAGAAAAAGAGTCCATGGTTCTAGCCATTTTCTCTAACATTCTCTCAATTCTCTTGCAAAGAACATAGAGGTCTCCACTCTTTAAGGCCTCCTGTATTCAGGCCCCTTACAAGAGGTTCATCTACTATGTGGAGAAGGCAGGCACCTCCCCATCAGTTTCCCTTTCTGTATATTTGTTAAATTATGTTTCTTTCCCTCCAATTAGAAGAAAAAACAACACAGGTACATAATACTAGTCCCAAACTGAGTAATCTAACCATCTCTCAATTGTGTGGGCTGAGTCCTAATTGTAGAGTGGGTGTGACCACCATCAGCACCCAGAGGAAAAAGCATTGTTTTGCCAAATAATACAGATGTTCTTCATCCAGTCATCTGTTACAAGGTTCTTGATTTTAGTTATTTTTAGGAAAAAGAGGATTTATCCCATGAAAATCCAGCATCTGATACCTTGTTTGCCATCTTGGAAGGAACTTGAAAGATTACATCTCAGTGTGTTTTGTCCCATATCATTTAGTACAATTTCCTCCTGATTTATACACATCTGAGGCACATTTGTGCACAGCAACACTCAACCTAGATCTGGAAAACCATATTTCTTTTCTTAAGACAGTTTTATGAAGAAAGATAGCTGTCCTGCTGGGTCAAAGCTTAAGCAAGCACTGCTGTCAAGGAAACAGCGGCTATGGATTACAAAGGACGCTGGACCACCTGCAGGCGATGCTCCTGGACAGGGCTGTGGGCACTGGGCTCATGGCCCTTGCTGAGGAACACATTCACACAGAGGAGCATTTTCTTATTGACTCGCAGTAGGGAAGCACAGTAATTTGGATTGCAAGAACTGGTTTTGCCGAAAACATAAGAACAGGCCAAATGGCACAGGAACAAAACACTTGCAAAAGCCTACATCTTTCTCCATCTCACAGTTGGAGCATGAAGATTCAGCAAAGGAATTAGAGGACTGTTCCCTTGGCGCATGCCCAAATGAGAAAAAGAAAAAGCAAAGTTACTCCTCTTGTCTAGTAGACAGAGGCCCAGAATTAAAATAATTGAATTAGAAGTTTTCACAATTCCCACCAAAGAGTGGGAATATTCTAATATTAAGGGGATAAAAAAAGCCTTGGTGGATTCTTCATTGTGCTTTATATTTTAGTCTATTTATGTACACCCCCTGGGCTTGGGCTAGGCCAGAAGAAAGCAGTTGCTTCTCTACATAGCAGGACATGCTGGGTCTGGAAGAGACACTCATACCTAATGGGCAGAAGGAAAGCCTGTCACTAGGAAGGGGACATTGACTGACTCTCCATGAAAAGCTTGTGACTTTTCTCCTTTGTCATAACCCACACAGACCTACCTGTGAGGTCTTTGGGGATCTCAGCAGGGAGAGCAGAGTAAGTAAGGAAGGAAAAGGCTTTAGCTCTAAGCCCAGTCAAGCAACAGGACAATTTCCCCTAGTGGGGGAGGTGCACACTCGAGTCTCTGCAGGCTGGTACCACTGTATATAGCCTGGGAACTTGCCTGGAAAGGCAGCCTCAGCAGCAGCAGTTTCCAGAAAGGTCAAGTCCTGCCATCTACATGGTGCCAGCATCTCACCCTGGGGCAATGAGTGGATGAGGACGGAAGTGAGCAGATTCTGCTTTCAGAGGAAGGCACAGGCATGAATTAAGCAGAGGTTCAGGGGTTCAGTGAATCAGTTTAGGATTCAGAACCAGATTAAGAATGAGAATAAAAAGGAGGCACTGAGGTGGAAGGGCTAAGGAACACAGAGAAAGGCTGTGGACACAGGGAACCACCAAGTGAACAGGTTCCAAACCTTACCATCCAGTCAGGCCAGGAATCTCACGGGTTTTTTTTCCTGGGAAAGGTCAGCAAAGGGGGCTGGGGAGGGGCTGGAGAAATCTGCAAGTGGATGTCTTTGGCCTGTTCCTCTGAGGGTAACCTAGAAGGTAAGGACTGAGTTTGCCATCAGGTGACATCTGCCTCTGATATTCTCAGTGTTGCCTCTGGATGTTTTAGTTCCAGGAACATCCAGATCCTGGGCAAGTGGGAGCAGGTGGACACCCTACTCAGCTGCACCTGGGTTCTGTGACACAATTACTCTTCACTTGCATCACCACATACCGGTGGATGCGATCATACACAAGAAGGTTCCCTACGGTACTCCTGAGAGCTTTCCTTTCATACAGCTGATGAGTATTCCTCAAGCTTTAACTTGTGCAAAAATTAATAATTAAGATTTTGACAAAAGCCTGATTATTATTTCAGGAGGGAAGACAGATCTGTGTGAGTGGGAGAGAAGGCCCCATCTCTCCATGATTCCTCACTCAAAGTGCTGCTTTTTGATGAGGCGTTTCTGCCTAGCCTGACTGCACTCCCATTCTTTAAAGCATATGCCATCTGAATTTCTAATTTAATAAAGACATATAATGCTCTGGCACATCCTTGCCTCAGTATTTGTATGGACTGAATGAGAGCATGCTGACCTGAAAGCTATTAGACAAAATTTTCTGTCGTGAGCCCATGTTGGAATATTCTGTTGTGGTATACCATTGAGGTATGCTATACATGTGGCAGATGATAGGAACACCAGGGCTTCCAGAAACTTGCCTCTTAAAACTTTATCCTGGAGCTGGGTGTGGTGTCACATACATAATCTCAGCCCTTGCGAGGCTGAGGCAGGAGAATTGCTATCAGTTCAAGGCCAGCCTAGACTACCTATCAAAAATCAAAGCTTTAAGGGTGAAGGAGGTGAAAGAAGGGCAGGGATATGGGGAAAAAATAAGAACCAAGACATATAATGTAAAGGTACAAGATCCCAATGATAAATGTAACTATATTGTTTGCTTTTAATGTACCAATAAACTTAGTGGGAGAAAACAAAGCTTTGCTCTGTCAAGTCAGGAGGCCAAAACTGACATTGGGTGTGCACGGGTGTGGACATATATTATCTTGGAAGAGGTGCTGCTGCAAGTCACATGGCAAATCACAAGGATGCATAATGCTGTTACAGAGTAAGTGAATATTTATGAACATCAATACATTCTATCACAGCTAACATTTCTTGATTTAAAAAAAAAAAACTCACCAAGAAACAATCCTAGTTCTCCACTAGTTACCAATAGACCCAGCCTACTATTAGCAAAAAGTACAGACACTCAAACACTCAAATATGTGCCCATTTTTTTTCTGGGTTTTTGTTGTTGTTGTTGTTGTTGTTGTTCTCAGATCCTTGCACTTGTAGGGCAGATGCTGGAACCACTGAGCCAAATCCCCAGCCCTATTTTTTCTGTTTTGACAAGCACAAGCATTCAGCGTCTGGGGCCACAGCTATATCCTCAGATGAATGTTGTTATTCAGTACCCCCATATACATAGTTCACGTACACATCATTCATTCCTGCATACAGTCCTATTATACGTATGTCATATAGGACTGGAAAGTTGAATCAATGATCAGATACAGGGCAGAGAAATAGCATATTACAAATAGTATTTAAGAAGTAATGTTAAACCAATACTGGGAAAAATTGTTACATTTATAAAAACATGCCAGGAATTTGTCTCATGAACAAAACAGAAGATGTGGCCATGGTAGGAACAGCTCTCATCCTGATGTATGTCAATGGGTCAATGGATGACTGGATTTCCCTAGATGTATTGTGAAATCCTGCCATGCTGTGGCCTTGCTTATGCTGCAACTGTTATAGATGTACCAGTAATTTGGCTTTAATTTTCTCAAATATACCTTAAAACTTAGAGTATCCATATGCTAAAAGACTTTTAGGAATCATTGGTCTAGCTGTTGAAACTAGTTCTTCTGCATCAGGTAATACCTACTGTTCAAAATCCTACTCATACTTTGATTCCCATTTCTACAAAACTTCCTATGACCTCAAACCACTTGGCTGCGTGGCAATGGGTTTTGATTTTGGACTTCCTTTTCAGAGAAAAACCGTTGGTATATTCAGAGACTCTAAAGTCTGGTCACTTGCACTTTTTTTTTTTTAACTTTCCTTTTGGTTATCTCTGTCACAGAACCAGAAGCCAACCAGGATCTTCAGCAAATGGAAGCCTAGGGACCAGTGAGACAGAGAGACAAAGTTGTCTGCATACATAAAGAGGAATGTCCATGTGATATACAACCGAGAGGACTGACAGAACTACCAACTGACGGAATAATCCACCAGGTTGGACGCTGGAATCAAATCCCTTGTACCTATTTTCTTCCCTCCAGTTACTGAAGCCCCAGAGACTAGTATAATCCGAGTTTGTAGTGAATTTAGGTTGCCTTCTATAATTGACAGCATCTCTGAGTAGTTTTAAACTAGATCCTTAGGATTCCCTAAAACACCCCAGGACCTCTGCTGTCAGTGATGGAACCAGCTGGACTTGGCTGGTGGATGGGGTTCTTTTGAAGAAGAGAGTACAGAGCTGTCAAATCTCCTAGTGCTGCTTTAAATCTTACCAGAGTCTTTAAAAATCCCTTCAAACTTTCTCTTTTCCCTACAATGGGCACCCTGAGGATAAGGTGGACATTAGAGCAAGGTCTTGAAAGATGAGGCAATTTATACAATGACAAATTGTGAAAGTCAGAATTCACGGAGAAGAGTTTCTATGGGAAATGACAGAAAGGCAATGCTTGGCAGTTCACCCTTGGGCCTGAATGTCCTTGAGTTTGTATCTGGAGAGCCAGATGCAGGCCAACACTATAATGTGAAGTCACTGTGTAAATATAAGGTTTCAAGGTGATCCTAACATTGACATGGACAATATTTGGGTCACCAAAATATGAGTAATTGATATAGGCCTGGCTTATCATTGCACAATTGCTGCATTACCACCTGCTTTGATTTTAGTGTTGGAGATCCAGTAAAATGCCTGTATTGCTGGCCAGTACTTTTGGGTTATCATTAGAGATAATTTGTACATTATTATAGCTTGTGGGAACATTAAGACCTTTGACATAGAAAATTATGGCTTGGCTTATAATACAAATAAACTCAGTTATTAGTAAAGTGTTTTTAACTGAAAATGTTAAATTCTGTTCTTTTTTAACACAATACTTTGCTTTTTCTGCATGTTATACAATTAAAAAGATTAGAGATGGCTCGTTAGATGCAAAAAAGGTATTTGACAAAACTCTTGAAGACACTGGCATAGGAAAAGACTTTATGACAAAACCTTAGTAGCATGTGAACTAGCACAAAGAATCAACAACTGGGATCTCATCTTATTAAAAAGCTCTGCACAGCAGGAGAAATCACCAACAGAGCTAAGAGACAACCTACAATGTGGGAAAAAATTTTTACCAGCTGTTCCTCAGACAAAGGACTACTATCCAGAATATATAAAGAACTTAAAAAAAACAGACCCCCCCAAATTTAAAGACCAAATTCAAAAATGGGCATCTGAAATGAACAGACATTTTTCTCAGATGAAGAAGTAGAAGCAGGAAACAAACACATGAAAAAATGTTCACCATCACTGGTCATTCAAGAGATGAAGATGAGAAGAACACTGAGATTCCATCTTACTCCAGGAAGAATGGCTGCTATCAAGAAATCGACCAATAACAAATGCTGACAGGGCTGTTGGGAGAAAGGAACCCTTTCAAATTGTTGGTGGGAGTGCAGACTGGTGCAACCACTGTGGAAATTAGTGTGGAGATTCCTCAAAAAACTAGGATTAGAAGTCACATTTGAACCTGCTATTCCCCTGCTGGGTATGTTCCCAAAAGAATTAAAAGCATCATTCCATGGCAATATATGTGCACTCATGTTTATAATGGCATAGTTTATAATAGCTAAATCTTGGAAACAGCCCAAAAGCCCATGAACTGGTGAGTGGATAAAGATATGGGTTTTTTTTCCCTCCTATAAAATGGAGTATTAGCCATAAAGAAAGATAAACTTGAGACATTTATAGCTAATGGATGCACCTTGAGGCTATACTCCTAAATGAAATAAACAGGACACACATTACATACCAAATCATTTCTCTGGTGTGAGAAACTGAAGGTATAAATGAGGGCCAAAATTTATAATAGATATTGTACATAGGAATAAAATGTTCAAAGGGAAAGTGAAACTAGGGAGGGGGAGCAGGGGAAAGCAAAGAAGGGAAAGAAAAAATTGAAGATGAGAAGGAAAAAAATAGAAACAAAACTTATGTATATGGATGGTGTAGAAGGGTTGAACAGAGGGCAGGGGAATGGGAAAAACAAGAATCAAGATATGACATGTACAGATATAAATTCTCAATGATGAATGTGATCCTAAGGTACATATAAATGTACCAATAAGCTCAATAAAAAAATTAGAGATGGATAGCTTCAGTTGGAAGGCATTTGTTAACCAACACCCCTAAAGAAACAGGCATTTCCAAGTGTGAGACAGGAACTTGAGAAGTGAACTTATAAAACCCACTGTTTTAAAGTGCAAGGAAGTGTTTAGAAACTACTAGATGAGGGCAGCTAAGCTGCATCTACTCCAAGGTGGAACAAGTTGAGCATCAATAAAGATTACTACCAAAATAACCACAAAGCATTGTTTAAATCCAGGAGTTTATAATGAGGCTTAAAAGGCCATATAACTCTTTGGCCATTTTTGGAGTAATTAAGAACCAATCCATTAATTTGAAAAGAAAATTTTATTTCTGAGGTGAACTCTATCATAGGGTTACCAAGAGTTGATTAAAATTTTTGACTTCTATACAAGTATGCCAGAAATAAATGAAGAAGTAATGACACAAAGAGAATAATGTCATTTTTTCATCTTTGATGAGTTGATTGATCCAGGCTATTATCAGTGGCAATCAAAGTTTCCAAAGAAGAAGAGATAAGCAGACACTACTAGGTCTGTCTAATGGAAATGTACGAAGCCACTTACGAAGTAGGCATGTCAAAAATAACAAACTCAGACCCAATTAAACTCTAACTACCAATTTACAGGAGATTACAAAGACAGAGGAAGTGTTAAATGAGCCTAAGAGATGTAACCAAGGAAAGTTAATTTGCAGAAAACTCTATAGGAAAAACATCCAGGATACTTCACCCTCAAAGTTGCAAGGACAAGAAAAAGGGCTCATGGATGAAATAAACCTGAAGAGGCATAACAACTATCACAATATACAAACTTCATGAAGACCCTAACAAACAAAGAGGTGTAAACCATTGCAAGACAATCAGGAAATTGGAAACACTGACTTGATATTGATATTAAGGAATTATGTTTAATTATTTTATTAGAATAATGGTATTGATACTATATTCTATATACCATTGCCCTCCCTATTTGCTCTTACCACAGCTAAATCAAGTTCTGATTACTTACAATGAATTGTGAGAGCCAAATGAATATTTTTTGCTGTTCATTCAGCAATGTCCTGAAGATAGAGCACACATGGTCCTACAGTTAAGTACATATGTATGTCTTTTTATGTTAGAGAAAATTATTACAAGATGAAATGACTTAAAGGCTGGCTTATGATTCTTAATCAAGTAAAGGGAGTAAATGGTGTATAGAAAACATAAGATTGGTCATAAGCTGGTAACTGTTGGATCATCATTAAAATACAACCATGACAACTGCTCACTTGAAACCTTTGTAAACACAGAAGCTACTGTTTCTCACTTCATATAAATCTGATCAATATGGAGGTGGTTGGCTGGGAGGAAAAGGGATGATAAAACCAACAAAACTAATTTCTTATCAGAACCTTCTTCTCAGAACATATCAATCAAAACAGGCTGGATGCTACAAAGAAAACAATGCTAATTTTTTTTCCACTTTTCTTTTTTGGTACTGGGAATCAAACCCAGGGCCTCATACTTGCGAGGCAGGCACTGCACCACTGAGCTACATCCCCGGCCCAATGCTAATATTTTACCAATACTTTGGTCTAATAATTTTAAGGTTTAAGTCAAGATCCATAGCTGCCAAAATTGCCAATATTCCCTTTTTTACTTTTATGTAGCCTTTATTTTAAAATATCACCGGATTCTCAAACATTTTTAGATGTTTTCCAACATGAAGGGTAATTTTAAACTATCTCACTGTCTTAAAATTGTCCCCCAAATTAAGAACATGATAAAAGCTGCATTAGTCATTAGAATAAGAAAAAAAATTAAAACTTTAAAAAGTTCCATAGGCTCAAAAGATAATTGCCACTCTTTTAAAAAAAGGAAAGAAAAGAAATCTTAACCATTAAAGACTTGAACATAAGAGAGGGATTCATAAGTAATCTATACCAATTTATTTGCAGGTATATTAAAATTTTTTAAAAATTTTGTTCACTTGTCCTCTACTTAAAAAAAAATGGAGGGAGATGCACAATACTATCCACCTAGGTCTACCTCCTCTTTCTGGATTTTCGGTGGCAAGGCTTGTTTTCTAAGCTGCAGACAAGTCTGACTGTTCAGTCCGGTGGAGTTGGGTGTCTTGGGCACCACTTGCAAGGGCTCTTCTGCTTGCTACCCTTAAGACATTGTCAGATGTGATGATGCCTGGGCTGATTAGGGAAACAACCTGTGAGGCATGGCTTTACAGGAAGTTTTCACAACCAGCTTCACCATCACAACTGCCACACTCACGTGACTTATGAGGATTAACAACATAATTCACCAGATTTATAAGCAAGGTTGCATTGAACATATAGAATTCCCTCATTAAATATACATCTCAATGGCTAGAAGAACTCTCTACATGAGACTATGCAAACTATACAAATATTTAAAAGGCTTTTTCTTAAGCTCTCACATTTCTTCAGGTTGCATTTTCAAAGTTTAATACAGCACAGTTTTAAGGTGACAGTGTGACAAGTTTGTGTGGAATGAAACCAATTTATGTTCTGAAAACTATCATACTTCAAAGACCAGAATAAAACTATCATGGAAAAGCTCAGCTTCCTGTCTAAAACTAAGTTTTCATTCCCACGTCTTCAGATGCTAAGTGTTCACAGGCATGGAACCTTGCTGATCTCTCAGGAAGAACTCAGCACAAATCCTTTTAGACAGCAACAGTGAACCTTTTAGTGACCAAGTGCCTAAACTGTGACCAAAACCCACCTATTTATTCCAAAGTGCCAACACTACTATTAAACCTGAATGCTGAGGTTTTAGTTTAGAAAAACAACTGTTATATGATGATCAGCTGCTGGGGCTACTTGCTCGTCTGCTGACATAGAGGGCTCTGCATGCGCACTGTGGCACACGTGCATAGGCTCACCACCACTGTTATAGAAGATTCCTTTCTGTAGGACAGAGGACACTCCCATTTGATGAGAAATCAGTGTATTTTAAAACCAACTTCCTAAAAGCTAAAAGCCAATGTAATAAAGGGGAGGAACCCTATTTACACTCTGCTGTACTCTCTCATTATGATGTAGCTAAGATCTACCAACCAGGAATCAAATAGTAATGTATTCAAACTAAAGTGTGAATATTGTACATCATCAGAATTTTGTTGAGTTCTTCAAAAGAAAAAGTAGAGACAGCAGGGTGTGGGCAACATCTCTAATGAGTGTCTTACTATTACCTTGTTATGGTCAGCTATTACAGAAGAGGCAAAAGCCCACAGTGAGGGCATGCCAAAAGACCAGACTGTGCCTTATGTGTTCTAAAAAGATAGCTTGCAACTACAAAAATAAGACACACTTTAACTTAAAAGGAACTTCATTACTACTCTACACACAGACTGCACTGGCACTCACTTATTGGAATGTATCTGAACTACAGCACGATTAAGTATCTATACGATAATGTAATGAGAATAAGTGACCCTCACTCAGCCCAGGTAATTCTTAAATATCACAATCTGCAAAAAATACGGGACGCTTCATGCATTTGCATGTCACCCTTGTGCAGAGACCACGCTAATCTTTGTATAGTTCCAATTTTGTATGTGCTGCCAAAGCCAGCACTAGTTTTCCTTTCATAAGAATCCTCTCATTATTCTGCATCCACTTGACCTTTGCAGCCAAAGCACTGTCATACACTTTTTGTATGCTGTTCTCTAACTATTCAGCAGTTACTTTGAATATGTGTATTATATCCTCAACTGCATAACACATCTTCCGCAGGGCAAAGAATAAACTCTTCGTTTTACCCATACAGAGATTCCTAAACAACCTTTGCTAAAGGAAGCAAAAAAGAGGAAGGGAGTGAGAGAGGGAGGGAGGGAGGAAGAAAGGCAGGGAAGTTAGAGAGGGAAGAAAGCAAATGTGTGCCTTCATTGAAATACTGCATTATTAGTTGAGTTCTGACTTGAATAAATAGTATCTCTGAGACTGAGTTTGAAAACAAGTCTTCAGAGTGAAGTGAATATCAGGAAAGATTCATACTTTGGGCAGTCAAAATGAATCATTACTATGAGGACAATAGTAAATAAAGGACAATAATTCAAGGAGCTTAGTCCAACTATTAAATACAGATTGAAATAATCAATTAACCTCAACTAGAAATGACTTGGTCAGAATGTATGTAAGAAATATGACTTTAAGGAGTAAAATTAAGTACATAAGTAATAAATCCACTTTAACAATATTTGTTACTAGTAATGAATAAAATTACCTCTGTGTAACTTGGTGAGAGGTATTTCCCATTGCATTTAGCAATGCGCCTCAGAATTTTTAACGCTTTGTCTCCTTCCTTCCGAGTAATCAGCCAGCGGGGAGATTCAGGCACCACCCTAGTAAAGAAGGAGCTTGTTTAGAGTTACGTCAGGAATTTCAAAATCTCAAAATTTATGGTGTGAATTTTTCAATCAAAATGCATCTTACAGTTAGGTACAGGTTGCCATGATAGTGAGTTGACAATAAACTCTCTGAAACAAAGATTAGCTTTCCAAATTTAAAATGAATGAAAAAATGTAAATTCTGCAATTGGGTCACTGCTTATAAAAATAATATTACATTATTTTTGTAAGGCCAGTATATATATATATGAAAAGAGTCAGGATTTAGTATCAGGAAAAAGTTAATAACTTCATTTATGTAAATTGATTTGCTGACAGATTAAAAACATGTTTGCATTAGTAAGAGTCAAATGTACACACCTGTACCTTCTTGACAATTTAATTTCTGATGCTCTTAACATTTTATTATTCCTCATAGAATTCTTGAGTAATGTTAATTTGCTTAATAAAGCATAAAGAGAAGCAAGTTAATTTAATTACATTCAACTTGCTTTCTTAAATACTAGCAGATACAGTTTGCTGCTTCATGGCTTCCATTAAGATATTATAAAATAATAAAATATGATGCAATTCTCTGGAATTTTGTGTTTTGGTATTTTATCATTTTTAGTAACAACCATTAATCTGAAAGTGAATAAATAATCTCTGTAAAATCTCATATACTCTGAAAATCTTCAAAGTCTGTATCCCTTCTGGAAATGTTAGAAAATTTCCTTTATTGCTTTCATTTTCATGTTGGCTGAGATTCTACATTCCTGTGGAATAAGTATAAATACAATAATGACAGAAACCACATTACCAGTAATAAAGGAGGAAGAGAAAGTTGGGCAGCGTTATGGCTAGTTGCATCCCTTGCCAATTGGGGATAAAGTAGGCAATTCCAGGGAGAATTATGATTCCAAGGGTGAAGAACATTTGAATCACTATTCCCACAATCCTCCTTTGTTTTGAACCTACTATTTCTGTCACTGAGGGAAAACAAACACAAGAGGTTAGAGGAACTCAAGATTAACTCTAAAATAAACAGAGACATGACACCTGTTATATCCATTAGCATTTCGAGAACACTCTAGAACTCAACAATACCAAGGCTTCCATATTTGCGGAAATGATGGAGATGCACTTTCCAGTTTCCTTAAATGCCTTTGTCTCAGTCTGTCCTCAGTCTGTTCCTCTCAGGCACCCAGCTTGGTACCCTTCTGGGTATGGCTGGGCAATACAAAGAATATGTGCTGGCTTTAGGGAGGCTTCAATGACAATTATTTTGGAAGGTAATTGTAATTATCAAAACAATATAGTAAACTGATACATTTTATCATTGTGTCTTTAAAGATTTACACATTATAGTTTCTTACAGAGGTTCTCTGTGAACACTAGGCTCTACAGATGCTTTTTGTTATAACAAGATAGTTTCTATTAAGTGACGATTCTTGCCACAGTGTTAAGACTTCTATTTATATAACGTTTCTTTTTAAATGTCACATGGGAAATTTTATTGCTAGAATCCTTCCTCCTCTGCTCCCTCCTATTCATTGATTTTATTCTGCTCTGGCCATCCTGGAAAAGCTATCTTAATGCTATCCTAAGACCACAACTTGGAACATTCATATATATTTGGGCCTCCTTAAAAATGTCTCACATTCCACAGCTGTCCCTTCTACTCCAGTCAGTGACAATTTCTCTTAGCATTCTCTCTCCTTTTCCCATCTATAAAAAGGCCTTGGAAAGATTATTAAAGTAGGAATTGCTTGGGTAGAGCAGTAATGAGAGAGTGGCTCCCAAAATCCTACAGCAATAATCCAAGATGAGCCTTGTTATTACCCTGGTCATGAATCTTTCCTGAATTTAAGTATAGTAAGTGGACAGTCTTGTACTAGAAACGGAGCCAAGGGGAGCAGCTGGACTTTTCCAATAATATGAGTAAAAAGTAGAGGAAAGGCTTTCTTTGATACCCAGAAGGTCATACTTTCTAGTTAAGAGAAATAACAAAAGCTCATAAACTTTTCCTTTTTAGGACATATTTCCCACATGGTTGGTTAATAGTTCATATACATGAGAATTAAAACTAATATTTAAGGATAGAAAATACTTTTAAAATGTTTCAAGGAGATACTGAAAGTTTTGTGGAAATTAATTTCCAGTAAAGCAAAGCTGGAAAATGTGATAATTATGACAGGAATGCTCAGGGGTGATTTATTCTAGTATTTTATGATATTTCATATTTGGTTCCCAAATTAAAACAGCATTTCAGACTTTAGAGATGTCAGAAGCCTGCCCTCAAACCCTTCAATTTTCAATTACTGTCACTGTAAGGAAGTCTCTTGTAGTTACTGTTAAAGGAAGGCCCACTTGGCAGCATTTCTTGGCCACCTGACCCCAGTTCCCAAACAGAGAAGAGAGTATATCGAAGTCTTACCAATCACGTAGCAAGTCATCCATGTGCCCTTTCCAAACACACCTTGTAGGAAGCGGAAGATCACAAACACGGGGAAATTTGGTGCAAATGCCACCACAACACCGGTAATGCCCACACCAAAACAGGATATTAAGTAAATGACTATTCTGCCATACCTTTTTGAGAAAAACAGAGGAAAAGAGATCATCTTAAAATTTTTCTTCAATGTCATGGGGAAAAAAAATCCTATCACTTTAGGGTTGCTAAGAAAGGTTGTAGGAATAGAAAATGTGTTCTCTATAGCTTCATTATTACAAAAGGAAAGGAACATGAAAAACTTATTTTATGACAAAACTCAGGCAAATAAAATGCATGCAACTAAAATGACATTACAAATCACAAAGATGCTCTTTCTAATTGCAGTTCTCCCAAAGATGATCCACTTTCTAACATTATTGTTTCATGTCTTTCTGGTGGCACAGATGTGATGTCTTCTAATATTTTTGTGGGCAATTACAAGAAGAATAAGGTAGAAAAAGTAGCAATGGCGCATTACAGCCAATCAGTTGCTTCAATCAATTTCCAGTCCTACAGTCACATTTTCTTTGCTTATTCTTTATTTTTCATTTTTTCTAGAGTGAGGTGGTATAGAGGATCAAGTGAGATGCTAATGATGAAACTCTTTATACACTCTAAAGTTCACAATCTATGTGAATTGTACTTAACTTTTGTAATTTTAATTCACCATTTATGAAACTATTATTAAATAGCATAAAAAAGGAATGGAGGTATTGTGCACAAAACTAAACACATATGATTGTGAAACAATGTCTCTACTCTAGAGTGAATTGTTCAGTATAGTCATGTCAGATTACTGTCTAGTGAAAGCTGGCTGTTAGTGAGCTTTAAGAGATTTAATTCTGATATTTTTCCATGGAAATTTCTACCAACAACTTTAAACATACTGCATCTTGTTTGAGTCAACAGAATGGAGGAAGAAGTAACCTTAGTTTATCTAAGTTTATTTTAAGTGACTATTTTTTTGGAGCAGTTTTAGTTTACAGCAAAAATTTAACAGAAGCACAGCGAATTTCTATGTGTGCTGTGCCTCCACACACATATAGCCTCCCTTGTTACCAACAGTCCCACAGAACGGTACATTTGTTTATAGTTAGTGAGCCTACACTGATAGATCATCACCCAAAGTGCATAGTTTACATGAATGTTCACTTTTGATCCGCTACATTGTATGGGTTTAGACAAATATAAAATGGCATGTATCCATCATTACAGTATCACACAGAGCAGTTTCACTGTCCTAAAGCAATTGTGTTCTGCTTATTCATCATTAATGATTACTCCTAACTTCTGGAAACCACTGAATTTCTACTGTCTCTGTAGTTTTGCCCTTTGCAGAATGTCATATAGGTGGAATCATTCATTGTGTAGCCTTTTCAGATTGGCTTTTTTCACTTAGTAGTGTGCATTTAAGGTTCGTCCATGCCTTTTCACAGCTGGTAGCTTCTTTCTGCTTAGTGCAGAGTAAGAGTCCACTGTCTGTATGGACTGTAGATTATCCACTCGCCTACAGAAGTGAGAGGACACATTAAAGTTTTTGCTGTGATTTGGATATGGTTTGTTCCCCAAAAGTTTCATGTGCTAGAAGCTTGGTCCCTAATGTGGCAGTGTTGAGATGGTAGAATCTTTAAGACACATCATGTGGAACACAGGGCCTACGCTCTCATGAATAAATTTTAAAATTAATTTTATCAGTACAATTTAGGTATCCAATATGACGACATTCATCATTGGAAATTTGCACCTTTACATAATCTATCTTGTTTTTTATTTTTTCCCCATTCCCCTGCCCTCCCTTAACCCCTCTCTCATGAACAAATTAATGCTAGTCTCACAAAGTGGTTCAGGTCTCACAGGAATGAATTAGTCCTCATGCAGCTGTTTTAAACTGAGGCAACCATATGAGTTTGATCCCTCCTCTTCACAACTGTTTTCCTTCTCCTTGTACTCCTATTATTGTGATGCCACCTACCATGAAATCCTCATCAGAGCCAAGCAGATGTCAGTACCATGCTACTGAACCTCCAGAACTGTGAGCTAAATAAACCTGTTTTCCTTACCAACAACCCAGCTTCAAGTATTTTGTTACAGTAACATACAATAGACTAAGACAATTTTCAAATGTTGAACTAGTCTTGCATGCCTGAGATAAATACCTTTGGTTGTGGTGTATAATTAATTATTTTTACACTTTTAAAAATTTTATTTCTTAATATTTTGATTAGGGTTTTTGTATCTATGTTCACGAGAAATATTAGTCTATGATTTTCATTTTTTAAATGTCTTTGAATTTGGCATTAAGTAATGATGGTTTCACAAAATAAGTTAGGAAATATTCCATTTTTATCTTCTGAAATAAATTATAAAGTAATTGGTATAGTTTCTTCCTTTGATGTTTGGCAGAATTCAACTACCATCTAAGCCTGGTATTGTGTTTTGGAAAGTTACCAATTATTAATTTAACTAAAAAAAGGCCTACTCAGGCCATTTATTTCTTCTTATGTAAATTTGGCAGACTCTGTTTTTCAAGAAATTTAGATTGTCAAATTTGCATGCATAGAGTTTTTCATAGCATGCCTTTATTATTATTTTAATGTACATGGTATTTGAATGATATTTTCTCTTTCTTTTCTAAGGTTAGTAATTTAAGGGCTGAACTTTTCTTTTATCCTGGCTAGAGGCTTATTGATTTTAGGAGGGTTTTTTTTTTCTAAAGACCCAGATTTTGACTTTGTTATTTTTTTCCATTGATTTACTGTTTTCAATTTATATAATTTTTATTTAATTTTTATCATCTCTTTTCTGCTTAGCTAGGATTTTGTTTGCTTTTTTTTTTTTTTTTTTTTTTTTTTTTTTTTTTTTTT
>NW_022900926.1:42465168-42520298 GCF_012274545.1 Fukomys damarensis
TTTTTTTTTTTTTTTTTTTTTTTTTTTTTTTTTTTTTTTTTTTTAGTTTCTCGGAAAAGTTTAGATAACTGAATTTAGCTCTATCTTTTTCTCCAGTAGATGAACCAGTGCTGCAACCACAAAATTTGAGCTGCAATTTCATTTTCATTTTGTTCAAACTACTTTTACATTTCTCTTGAGTTTTTTTGGCCCACTTTATACTAGAAGTATTATGCCTCAACTTTTTGCTACAGATGTCTAATTTAATTCATTGTAATTTGACAGCAGACATACCATGACTTCTATTCCTTTAAATTTGTTAAAATCTGCTTTATGGTCCAGATTCTGATTTTGTTGAATGTTTCACATAAGTTTGAAAAAAACATGTATTCTGTCACTGTAGGATGAGGTAATCTACAGATGTCAACTACATGTGGTGAATGTTGTTGAGCACATCTATGTTCCACCTGATTTTCTGGTTATATTTTTACATTTCAGATGGACAAGTAATAAAATCTCTAACTATAATATGGATTAAATTTATTTCTCTTTATATTTCAATCAGTTTTGCCACATATAGTTTGACACTGTTTTAGGTACATACATATTAAGGATGGTTATGTCTTTTTGGAGAATTGATCTCTGTATTATGTTACAAGGACCCTCTTTATTGCTGACAATTTCCCTTGTTCTGAAGTTTTCTGTCTGATATTTCCATTTTGTTTTGGTTATCATTTGTTTGGTATACTTTTTCTATCCATTCACTTTTCACCGGTGTGCATCTTTACATTTAATTTAAGTTTCTTAGAGACAACATATCATTATGTCTTGTTTCTTGATCCACTCTTCCGATCTATCTCCCCACCCCCCCGGTACCAAATATTGAACTTGGATCCTCGTCCTTGCAAGGTAGGTGGTGGAACCACTGCGCTAAATCCCCGGCCTCAATTATCTTTTAATTGATCCATTTAGGTATACTGACACAGTTGGATGAACAGCCATTTTTTATTTTTGTCTTCCACATTTTCTGGCTTTTGCGCCATTAACTAAGTTTTTAAAAATATACTTTTCATTTTCTTTTAACATGTAATTTATGTCTTTTTTTTAAACTTATTTTTGGTAGTTGCTATAGAATCTGCAATATACATTTATACTAAATCCAAATTTGCTTTTAAAAAACAATATAATACTTCACACCTAATGAAAATAGGTTATAAGAAAAAATTCCTTTCCCTTGTATAATCGCTGCCATTTCATTTCACTTATACATAAGTATAAAAAAGTATATACATATGAAATATAAACATACATAATTAAATCTATTGCTGTCATTATTATTTTGACTAAATTGTTGTTAGACTAAGAATACAAAAATTTTAATTATTTTACCTTCACTTATTCCTTCCCCAGTGCTCTTCCTTTCTTTATATCATTTCTTTGTATCATTTTCCTGCTCTCTGAAGAACTTCTAAAGTCTCTTGCAAGATCTGTCTACTGGCAACAAATTCCCTCAAGTTTTGCTTGTCTAAGTAAAAGTTTCTCATTCACCTTTGAAAGACAACTTTGAAGAATACAGAATTCTAGATTGGTAATTTTTTTTCACATCTATCACCTCTTACTTGCATAGTTTCTAAGGAGAAGTCAAGTGTAATTTTTATCTTTGTTCCTTCTGTATCTTTGTTCCTTACCCCCAACTATGGTGTCTTTCAGTATATTTTTCTTAGCTTTGATTTCCTATAGTTTGAATATAATATGCCCCTGTGCAGTTTAGGGAAGGCATTAACCTTGCTTGGTGTTCTAAGAACTTACTGATCTATGGTTTTGTAGCTAAAATTAATTTGGGGAGATTTTAAGTCATTGTTTCAAATATTTTTGGTTCTCTTCTCCTTTTGATGTCCTCATTATGTGTGCACCATTCTGTTGTCTCAGTTACCAAATATTCTGTTCTAGGTTTTATATTTTTTTAGTCTTTTCTTCTTCTGCTTTCCATTGAGAGTTTTTATTGAGATATCTTCAACTCAGAGATTCTTTTCTCAGCCATATCCAGTCTGCTAATAAGTCCATTAATGGCATTTATTTCTGTCACAGTATTTTATATTTAGCATTTCTTTTTGATTCTTAGAATTTCCTTCTATTTGGGTACATTGAGAAGCTGTTTTTGCATCATCTAATTTATGCATTAAGCCCTAAACGTATTAACCATAGTTTTTAAATTTGTGATCTGATAATTCCAACATCCTTATCATATCTGAGTCTGGTTCTAATGCTTACTATCTCTCTTCAAGATGTGGGGATTTTCTTTGTTTGTTTTCTGCCTTTTAGTATGGTTTATGATTTTTTTCTTGACAGGTGGACATGGCTTACTGGGTAAAAAGAGAAAAGCAAAAAATAGAAACAAAGTCTTTGTAAATAGGGAAGAGGGAAGGGGGTAAAGGGAGGGCAGGGGAATGGGGAAAACTAAGAACCAAGATACATCATGTAAAGGTACAAGATCCCAATAATGAATGTAACTGTATTATTTACCTTAAATGTACCAATAAACAATGGGAAAAAAAAGAGAGAGAGACTGCTGTAAATGGTGTTCCCAATGTGGTACTGAGAGATGCAAAGAGAAGTATACTATGCTTAGATCTCAGCCTTTTAGGGATCCTCTGGACTTTGAGCAAAACAAGTGTTTCTCAGTTTTTCTTCCTCCAAAAGGAGCACAGGATGGTTAGAGTGGCCTGGATACGGGAGTTTCCTTCTCCTACAGGGAAAGCTCTCGAGATAGTTGTGTCCCCATATGTTCCCCCCAACCCCAGGTCATTTAGGTTCCTATAAACACCACTTTAGGTTCTGGTTACTTAGTCTCTCCGGAGGGCAGCCCTGTTAAGATAAACAGAATGCTCTGGCATATTTCAAAAGGGTTGTATTTATACTCTCTCCCCCTCTTCCTGCTGGAAATGTGGAAAGATTTCTCTTCATAATTACTGTGATAACCCCAAAAGGCTCTAGGAGATAAAAATCACAAAAATGTGGGAAGCCCCATGTTTTTGTGATGCTGGGGATAGATCCAGAAGTCTACACTCCTTGGAGTTTTTAACTCTCAAACTTATCCATACTGAGCCTCCAGCCATTCATCATTTCAGTTCAGGTTTCCCTATCCAGTCCTTTCTCTCAGGTTGTTTCAATTCTCTGTATCTGTCTACCTATCTCTCCAATTTTAGGGGCAGCAGTTTTTCCTATGACCTCATTTCTCTTATAAATGTAAGCAGATTTGCTGATTTCTTAGTTTTTTTCAGCTTTGTATTTGTTAGGACTATGTAATGACTTCTCATATACTGAACAAAAAATGGAAGTCCAAACCTACATTTTAAAATTACTCTCTACATCTCCTACCTACAGTGTCCACTCATAGATGTATGGGCTATTAAATTATTTCTTATTCTTTTCTTCATACATATATATCACAGACACAGAAGAAGAGAAGAAACTGAAAAGCAGTCAGCACTGGCAGGAAGGAGAATTATTCAGGGCTCTGTTTCTCCTAGGTCTGACTCATTACCTTCAAAGTACTAAGAACAGATACTCAACCCCTGATTAGGTCATGTAGGTTTCCTTGTTCTGTTTAGTTATTTGTTTGTGAAGAAGAGAATTGCAGAGAAAGGAAAGCCTAATTTTAAAAAGTTTAAATTAACAAGACTAAAAGCAAAATAAAATAAATATTTTAAAAACACAATCCAATTCCAAATTGTAGCCATCTAGAAAAGTGAAATGTAGTAGTGGAGGTATTAGGAAAGCAAAGATGAAGTTTGGAAGACTACAAATAGAAAGAGTAGAAAAGGGCAGAGATAAAAGAGAAGACTGAGAGGGAAGAGCTTCAAACTACAAAGAGTAAAGGAAAAATATGGGTGTGAAGTACAGTTTTGGGAAAGAGCTAGAGGAAACTGAAGGAGAAAGAGAAAATGACAGAAGAAAAAACTGGAGGATTTACCGATCTTGAAGTGCTGGGTTGATCAAAGTCAGATTTTCAAACACATATTTTCAGTATGGGATTTGAGGCATTTTATTGTTGATCAGCTAATTAATTGTTGTTTGCTGTTCTCTGAAATGGACCCTGACCACTACCTGGTGAAAAGTGTGACCACAAGGACAAAGCAACGGTTGAGCTGGAGTGACCTGAGCATTGCCAAGCCAGATATGGCCAAAGGTCAAAGATCCACATTCTGTACCCCTTCTCATGGGTACAGAAAATTATTAAATCACTGCAAATATTTTTAGTTAGAATTAGCATAAAGTAATAGAATTAAACATGAATATGATTGCCAATAACAACAGTGTCAAAAGAATATTCAAATAGAATGTACAATGGTCTTGTCTATACATTTCCATTGTCATCAGCCATTAGCCAGCCAGTTCTGTTTATGAACACAAAACATTACCTAAAAGCCTTTAAACAGTTTTTGGAAATTTTCCTTTCTCACAGTCTTAAATTTGTAGAAGAATATGTACAATGATTCTTTTTTTGTTAAAAATAGTGAACTAAATTTGGAATGGGCTGATTTTAGTACTATATTAATCAAACCAGGACCCCAAAATTGCTATATTCAGCAAAACCTCCTGCCATCCCAGTTGTGATGTCATTGTCTTCAGGTCTGTGTTTTCCCTTGAACACTTTCAGACTCACTAGGAATAGCTTCACCCTTTGTCTAGTTCAAGGAGTGAGGAGATGAAATCTGAGAAGGGAAGATAGTCAAACCAAATGTATCAACGTCATGACTGGTAGAATTCCAGATTTAATGAAAATATTTTAAACAGTTAACACAAAGTATGCTCCTCTCCATATGTGTGTGCGCGATGTTATAGTGTGTAAACTGGTTTTCATATCTTTACCTACCTGTCTGCTGCATACCCCAAGGTGAATGCCCCAGTCAAGAAGCCTAGATTCAGGATGGCTTGGGTGAGGTCCAGCATCCATGCATTGACACAGACAAGGTCGAACTGGGAAGACAATGAAAACACACCTGAAGACTCATGGGTACATGCCTTTGAAGTACTTTATCTCTTGTACAGATCACTGGTCTTTAAACACTTGATCAAATACCCCTTAAATTTTGAAAATTTATCACTGATATATTTTACATGGATATAGAAATACTTTGTCAGTTTAAATAACTGCAAAAATGTAGTTTTTAGAACTGCAATACACCTCCCCCCACATGCTCTCTGGCCTCCTGGTTGTTCCAGTACCTGGATCCACACTGCAGAGGCACAAGTGGTCATAAAGGCCATTTTACTGAAGATAGAATGAAAGTGAACAACTGCAACAAAGGCACATCAGACCTCCACACTTAGTAAGTTGGAAGGATCACCACCTTTCATCAGAATTTGGACTATCATCAGGGGAACAGCAGCTGGAACATGCAGTAGAACCTTGCAGAGTTCAACCCTGCAGGAGGTCAAGAAGCTCAACTTGGGCCTTGCATCCAGAATTCAGCCTGAATCTCAGGGGTCTGATGTTGGCTTGCTGGGTCTAATTGACTTAGTTCTGCACACTGCTGCCCACATTGTCTATTGTGACAGCAGAGATATACCCGGAAAGAGGCTCTTCAATTTTTTTTCTTTCTTTTCCTATTTTTAATTTTAATTTTTAAAATTTTATTTTTTCCCATTCTGCAAATTATTCCTTTTTTCTTTCTTCTTTTACCTGCTCAGTCTCTTGCTCTCCTATGTTTTTCTTCATTTCCCTTTTTGTTCTTGTTCCTGCACTAATTCAGATTTCTTCTTTCTTTTTCTATTCTTTTTTCTTTTTCCTTTGCTCAACTGTCATTAGTTTCAAAGGAAAGTGAGTACAATTTATAGCTTCCCTATTACTGTCAAGTTGTTCTAGTCTTATCTTTGTTCTTGCACTCTGTCTTTCCCTCTTGTTCAACAGTTTCCTAGAGTTTGTGTGATCACCCTGTGTCCTCTGGCCTCACTTGAAACCTTTTCCTATTCTTTTATCTATCTAGTCTTCTCTTCCCAACTCCTTCTAAATCTCCATCCTGAAGGGTAAAGTTCTATATTAAAAAGTTTATTCACTATAAACATATTTTGGGCTGGTCCTTGATTTTTATTTAATTCACATAGTTAAAGGTGATAGATTAATAATTACCACAAATGGTCAGTTTCCAAACTGTGCTTGATACTACTGTGTTGCTGATTGTATCAATTGGGCTAAAGGGTTGTGGTTGATTTAATGAGTTGTCCTTTCTGATATTATGAAAATGAGAATGTCTCTGAGTCATTAGAGACTCAACACCTAAAGAGCAGCTATATCGGGAATATCAAATACTAACCCAGGAATTAAAACAAGGAAAGCCGAACAACAAAAATAAAAATGAGAAAAAACTTAGGCAAGGCACAAATAAAAACTTCCAGTTCAACAATGGCAAATTCCAGGGGAAATTAGGTGGAAAAGTCTGACAATCAACCACCAGGAGACACTGAACTCATAATACAGGAAGTAACAAAACAGATCAATCAGGCTCTAGAAAAATTCAAAACAGAAACAATATCCCAGATTAGAGATCCTCACAGAGATGGTGAGCAGAATGAAAGACATGATTACAGACTCTAGAAGAGAAAAAGACAAAAAAAAAATAGATGAGCTCAGGACCATGATAGAAACCATGAATGCCCAACACAGGAAAGAAATGGAATCCATGAAACAGATTCAAACAAATATCCAGGAAAAACTCTATTGAAAGCATTTGCAGCAGAATGAATGAATGTGAAGATAGAATTTCAGATATAGATGATAGCACTGCAGTCACTGATAATGAAAAGAGAGCTCTCTTAAAAACAGTAAAGAATCATGAAACAACTCCTAGATGATGCAAAGAAGAATAACATAAGACTGATAAGAATGCGTAAAGTAGCAGGAGAAAGTACAAATGACTTAACAAAAGCTGTTCACAGAATTAATGACAGAAAATTTCCCAAACAGAGCAAAAGAATTTGACAAGCCTATAACTGAGCCTTACAGGATTCCAATTTGCTCTGATCAAAAAAATTGTACACCTAGACATATAATAGTCAAGATCCCAGAAACCCAACAGAAGAGCAAAATACTGAAAGCAGTTAGAGAAAAGAAACAAATCACATGCAAAGGAAAGCCCATCAAAATCACAGAAGACTTTTCGCCACAAACCCTCAGCTCAAGGAGAGCCTGGAGTGAGGTATTTCTAGCCATACAAGAAAACAAACTCCAACCTAGACTGATGTACCCTGCAAAACTCTCTTTTAAAATGGATGGGAAAATAAGATATTTCCATGACAAAGAACACCTGAGAAACTTTATGAATACCAAACCAGTACAACAAGGAATTCTAAACAATGTACTAGAAAAAGACAATGAAGGCCACAACTCCATGAGGCCCAATAAATTAAGCAAGGCAAGAAACTAAAGGGAGAGAGGGAAATATTTTTTAAAAACCACCAACAGGAAAATAACCTGACAATGTTAAGTTAATACATATAAGTTATAACCATCAATGTCAATGATGTCAATTCAGCACTCAAAAGAAATAGACTGGCAGAATGCATTAAGAAGTAAATTCCATCAATATGTTGTATACAAGAAATGCACCGAGTTCAAAAAGAAACTCACAGACTGAAGGTAGAAGGATGAAAAATAGTTCTGCATGCAACAGGAACCCAGAAAAGAGCAGCACTAGCTATCTTATTAGCAAACAAAGTAAATTTCAAACCAAAACTGATTAAGAGACACAAAGGAGGCCATTACATCCTTGTAAAGGGAGCAATCCAAAAGGAAGAGATGACAATCACAATTAATATGCACCAAATATTAATGCCCCCAACTATATAAAACAAATATTAGGGACATGAAAAACCAAATAAGCACTAATACAATTGTAGTGGGGGACCTTAATACCCCACTATCACATATAGACAGATCATCTAGACAAAATATCAACAACTAAATACTAGAACTGAGCCAAGCTTTTGAACAAATGGACTTAATAGAAGTCTACAGAGTGTTCCACCCCACAAAATCAGAATATACATCCTTTTGACTGCACATGGGTCATTCTCCAAAATAGACCACATACTAATTCATAGTGCATGTTTAAATAAATGCAAAGGAATCAAAGTTATTCCAGGTATATTCTGAGACCATAGTGCAATTAAGCTGGAGATCAATAGTTTAAGAAACTGTAAGAACTTCACAAACACATGGAAATTGAATAACATTCTCCTGAGCAATCAATAGGTCACAGAGGAAAAGAAGAAATTAGCCAGTTTTTACAAATAAATGATAATGCCAATACATCACACAGAAATCTATGGGACACAATGAAAACAGTTCTATGTGGAAAATTCATAGCAGTGAATGCCCCCACTAGGAAAACAGAGCAAGCTCAAATAAAAAACTTAATGAGGAATCTTAGGCTCCTAGAAAAAGAAGAGGAAGACAAACCCAAAATTCATACAAGGGAGGAAATTATAAAGATCAGAGCACATATCAATTCAATGCAAACTAAGAGAATGATACCAAAAAAAAAATCAATGAATTGAAGAATTTGTTTTTCAAAAGAATAAATAAAATCAATAAATCCTTAGCCAACCTTGTAAAAAAAGGAAAGAAAAAGCTCAGATCCATCCAATCAGGAATGAAAAAGGTGAAGTCACAACAAATCCACCAGAAATCCAGAGGATCATCAATACCAACCTCGAGAACTTGTACTCTAATAAAATGGAAAACACAGAAGAAATGGACAGATTTCTTGATACTTATGAATTACCAAAGTTGAACAAAGAAGACAAAAAAAAATTCTAAACACCCCAATTACAATCAGTGAAATTGAAAATGTAATTAAAAGTTTAGCAACTAAGGAAAGACCAGACCCTGTTGGCTTCACTCCTGAATTCTACAAAACATTTAGAGACCTACTGCCACTACTTTTGAAACTTTTCATTGAAATTAAAAAGGAAGCAATACTTCCAAATTCATTCCTAGAAGCCAGTGTTACTTTGATTTCAAAACCAGGAAAAGACCCAAACAAGAAAGAAAACTAAAGGCCAATCTCAGTAATGAACATAGATAGAAAAAATCCTCAATAAGATACTGGCTAACAGAATACAGAGGGTCATCAAGAAGATCATACACCCTGACCAAGTAGGGTTTATCCCAGGGATGCAAGGATGGTTCAACATACATAATCAATAAATGTGATCCACTATATTAACAGAGTCAAAGACAAAAGCCATATGATTATCTCAATAGATGCAGAAAAAGCATTCTACAAAATTCAACACCCATTCATGATAAAAAAAAACCCTGTAGAAAATTGGAATAGATGATAAAGGCTATCTATGAAAAACCAACAGCCAACATCATAGTAAATGGTCAAAAACTGAAAACATTTACACTAAAAACAGGAAGAGGACAAGAATGTCCACCATCACCACTCCTGTTCAATATAGTTATGGAAACATTAGCCATAGCAATTATACATGAAAAAGAAATAAAAGGAATAAAGATAGAAAAGGAAGAAGTTAAATTGTCATTATTTGCTGATTATATGATACTCTACACAGAAGACCCAAAAAACTCTGACAAAAGACACTTTCAGTGGAATAGCTGGATACAAGGTGAGCACTCAAAAATCAGTAGCCTTCCTGCACACAAATAATGGACTCACTGAGAA
Source organism: Fukomys damarensis (assembly GCF_012274545.1). Taxonomy (NCBI): domain Eukaryota; kingdom Metazoa; phylum Chordata; class Mammalia; order Rodentia; family Bathyergidae; genus Fukomys; species Fukomys damarensis. Next base: position 42,474,840 of record NW_022900926.1, read on the forward strand.
AGAAATTAGGGAAACAATTCCTTCACAACAGCATCCCCAAAAATGAAATATCTAAGAATCAATCTAATGAAGGAAGCAAAAGAACTCTGCCATGAAAACTACAGAACTCTGGAAAAACACATCAAAGAAGATATAAGAAAATGGAAAGATACCCCCTGGTCCTGGGTAGGAAGATCCAACATAGTGAAAATGGCCATGTACAAAAACTACTATACAGATTCAACACAATCCCAATTGAAATCCCAACAGTGTATTTCACTGAACTAGAGAAAACAATCCAAAATTCATTTGGAACCAGAAGAGACCTAGAATACCAAAAGCAATTCTAGGCAACAAATACATGAGAGGGGGTATCACAATCCCCAACTTGAAACTATACTACAAGCCACTGTGATAAAAACAGCATGGTCTGGCAAAGAAAAAGACCCAAGGATCAGTGGAATTGATTAGAATATGCAGAAACAACCCCAGATGTACTCATCTTTGACAAAGGAAGCAAACTTCTTCAGTGGAGGAAAGATAACCTCTTTTATAAATTCTGTTGGAAAAACTGGACTTCAACACACCAAAGATTAAAACTGGACCCTTATCTTTCACCATGCACTAAACTAAAATCCAAGGGGATTAAAGATCTAAATATAAAAATGGAGACACTAAACTTGCTGGAAGATAAATTAGTGAAAATTCTCAAAGACATTGGCATAGGAAAATACTTTATGAACAAATCCTCAGTAGCACAGGAACTAGCACAATGAATCAACAACTGGGATCTCATCTTATTAAAAAGCTTCTGCACAGCAAAAGAAATCACCAACAGAGCTAAGAATCAACCTACAATATGGGAAAAATATTTACCACCTGCTCCTCAGACAAATGACTATTACCTAGAATATATAAAGAACTAAAAAAAATTAGGCCCCAAATATAAAAACCCAATTCAAAAATGGGCATCTGAAATGAACAGACATTTCTCAGACAAAGAAGTAAAAGCAGGAAATAAACATATGAAAAAATGTTCAACATTACTGGTCATTCGAGAGATGCAGATGAAAACAACAATAAGATTCCACCTCACCCCACAAAGAATGGCTGCTATCAAGAAATCAACCAATAACAAATCTTGGTAGGGGTGTGTGGAAAAAGGGTCCCTTCTTCTCTGTTGGTTGGAGTGCAGAGTGGTGCAACCACTATGGAAATCAATATGGAGATACCTCAAAGAACTAAGATTAGAAGTTCCATTTGAGCCAGCTATCCCACTACTGGCTATCTTTCAAAAAGAATTAAAAGAACCATACCACAGTGATATATGCACACCCATGTTTACAGTGGCACAGTTTATAATAGCTAAAACTTGGAAACAGCCCAGTTTCCCATCAGTTGGAGACTAGATAAAGAAGATGTGGTTTTCTATAAAATGGAGTACTACTCAGCCATAAATAATGAGAAACTAGAGTCACTCATAGGGAAATGGATGCATACTGGAGCCATACTCTTAAGTGAAGTAAATAAGATACACATGTGTAAATACCAAATAGTTTCTTTGGTGTGAAAAACCAAAAGTGCAAATAAGATTCAAATTGTAGAACTGATATCATGAAATAGGAAGAAAAGGGCTAAAGGTGTAGGGGAAGTGGGAAGGGTGGGAGAAAGGAGAAAAGAGAAAAGAAAAAATATGAGAAAAGGAAAAAAATGGAAACAGTCTTTTTAAATAGGGGAGGGTTGAGGGGGTGAAGGGAGGGCAGGGGAATGGGGAAAAAATAAGAACCAAGATGTATCATGTAAAGTTACAAGATCCCAATGATGAATGTAACTGTACTGTATACTTAAAAAGTACCGAGGCAAGGAAGATGAGATTTGGGAAAGCTGTTCTGATATCTGCTCTCCCTCCGTCCTGCTTAGGCCCAATCAGTGGGACCAGGTAGCCATGCTCTCTCCTGCCGGTGCCGCCATTGCTCCAGCACATGGAAGGTAGACACGGGGGCACCTCTGAAAACCCTCCCCCCTGCTCTCAGACTTCCTGATTGTGCCAGTCCTTGTAGCCACTCTGCAGAGGTATAGGTGGTTATAAAGGGTATTTTTCTGAGCTCCCAACTTTGAGCATCTTTAAAGAAAGGGTGGGGGAAAACTGTAGTAGAACTGTATGGAATTGAATCCCACAGGAGGTCAGAGAACTCAATCTGGGCCTTGCAGACTGAGGTCAGTCTGTGTTGCAGGGGTCTGCCATTGGCTAGCTGAGATCAGGGGATTTGGTTCTGCACATGGCTGCACACATTGTGTATTGTGACAGCAGAAATACAGTCTGAAAGAGGCCCTTCAAAGTCATTTTTTCTTTCTTTTCCTCATTCCACTCTGCAAATTCTTTCTTTTTTCTGTCCTCTTTCTCCATCTCAGTCTCTTGCTACACCATATTATCCCTCATCTCCCTTTCTGTTCCTGCTCCTGCCCTAACTCAGATTTCCTCTTTTATCATGTTTTTATGTTATTTTCTTCTGTCATTTTACCTCACTCAAGGGTCAATAGTTTCAAGATAAAGTGAGCCCCTATTACTGTTAAGGGGATATATTCTTGTCCTTATACTTGCACTCTATATCCCTTTTGAATATAATAGTTTCCTAAAGATTTGTGCAGTCATTCTATGTCCTCCGGCTTCACTTGAAACCTTCTCCAATTCTTTTACTTATATACTCCTCTTGTCCTAACTCTGTCTAAGCCTCCATCCTAAATAGTAAAGATGCTACAATGAAAAATGTATTCACTGCAAACATATTTTAGTCTTCTTATTGATTTTAATTCAATTTACATGGTTTAAAGGTGATAGATTAATGACTACCACAAGGGTTCAATTTGCAAGTTGTGCTTGTTCCAATTGTCTTGCTGATTGTATCAATTAGGACAAAGGATTGTGATTGATTTAGCGAGTTGTTTTCTCCGATATTATGAAAATGAGAATGTCTATGAGTCATTAGGGACTCAAAAGCAAAAGAGCAACTATATCAGGAAGATTTAAGTAATAACACAGAAATTAAACCAAGGACAACCCAAAACAAAAATAAAAATGTGAAAACGCTTAAGCAAGACACAAAGACAGACTTCCAGTTCACCAATGGCAAACAGCAGGGCAAAGGAGGATGAAAAGCCTGATTGTGAACCACCATAACATTCTGAACTCACAGCACAGGAAAGTAACAAAACAGATCAATCAGGCTTTAGAAAAATTCAAAACAGAAATAATTTCCCAGGTAACCATAGAGATGGTGAGCAAAATGAAAGTCCTAATTTGAGACTCTGACAAAACAAAACTGACAAAAAACAGAAACTGACAAAAAAATAGATGAGCTCAGGACCATGATAGAAGCCATGAAGGCCCAGGATAAGAAAGAAATGGAAACAATGAATGCCCAACATAGGAAAGAAATGGAATCCATAAAACAGATTCAAACAGATATCCAGGAGATTAAAAATTCTATTGAAAGTGTTTGCAACAGAACAAAAGAATGCAAAGATAGAATCTCAGCTATAGAAGATAGGATTGCAATCAGTGAACCTGAAAAGAGAGGTCTCTTAACAGTAAGGGATCATGAGAAATTGATCCAACAACTCCTAGATGATGCAAAGAAGAATAACATAAGACTGATAGGAATCCATGAAGTACCAGGAGAAAATGCAAATGACTTAAAAAAGCTGTTCACAGAATTAATGACAGAAAATTTCCCAAACAGAGGGGAAGAATTAGACATACAGGTAAGTGAGACATACAGGACTCCAACTAGCCACCATCAAAAAAAAATCTATACCTAGATGTATAATAATCAAGATTCCAGAAACCCCAAAGAAGAACAAAATATTACAAGCAGTTAGAGAAAAGAAACAAATCACATGCAAAGGAAAGCCCATCAGAATCACAGCACACTTTTAAACACAAACCCTCAGGTCAAGGAGAGTCTGGAGTGAGGTATTTCAAGTCCTAAAAGAAAACAATTTCCAACCTAGATTGATGTATCCTGCAAAGCTCTTTCAAAATGGATGGGGAAATAAGATACTTCCACGATGAAGAACACCCAAGAAACTTCATGAACACCAAACCAGCACTATAAGGAATTCTAAACAATATACTAGAAAAAGACAATGAAGTTCACAACACCATGAAGCCCAACAGACCAAATCAAATAGGCAAGGCAAGAAACTAAAAGGAGAGGGCAAAAAATTAAAAAGAGTCAACAAAAGGACAATAACATGGCAATAATGTCAGTACATATCAATTATAACCATCAATGTCAATGGCCTCAATTCACCAATCAAGAGAAATAGAATGGATTAAGAAGCAGAATCCAACAATATGTTGTATACAAGAGACACACCTAGTGCAAAAAGAAGCCCACAGACTGAAAGTGAAAGGATGGAAAACAATTCTCCATGCAACAGGAGCCCAGAAAAAAGCAAGGGTAGCAATCTTATTCACAGACAAAGTAAATTTCAAACCAAAACTCATTAAAAGAGAAAAAGAAGGCCATTACATCCTTGTAAAGGAAATAATTCAAGAGGAAGAGATGACAATCATAAACATATATGCACCAAATATTAATGCCCCAACTATATAAAACAAATATTAAGTAACATGAAAAACCAAATAAGCACAATTGTAGTGGGGGATCAAAATACCCCACTATCACAAATAGAGAGATCATTTAGGCAACAAATCAACAATGAAATACTAAATGTAAGCAAGCTTTTGAATGCATGGACTTATTAGACACCTATAGAGTGTTACACCCCACAAAATCAGAATATACATTCCTTTTGGCTGCACATGGGTCATTCTCCAAGATAGACCACATACTAGCTCACAGAACAGGTTTGAATAAATGCAAAAGAATCGAAGTTATTCCCTGTATCTTATCAGATCATAGTGCAATTAAGCTGGAGATCAATAGCTGAAGAAACCATAGGAACTTCAAAGACACATGGAAATTGAACAACATTCAATGGATCACAGAGGAAATTAAAGAAGAAATCAGAAAGTTTTTACAAATAAACGAAAATGCCAATACAACATACAGGAATCTATGGGACACAATGAAAGCAGTTCTACATGGAAAATTCATAGCACTGAATGCTCACACTAGGAAAACAGAATGAGCTCAAATACACAACCTAATAATGAATCCTAGACTCCTAGAAAAACAAGATCAAGAAAAACCCAAAGCTCGAACAAGAGAGGAAATTATAAAGATAAGAGCAGAAATCAATGCAATGGAAACTAAGAAAACAATACAAAAAATAAATAAATTGAAGAGTTGGTTTTTGAAAGAATAAATAAAATTGATAAACCCTTAGCTAATCTTATCAAAAAAAGGAAAGAAAAGGCTCAGATCCATGCAATTAGGAATGAAAAAGGTGAAGCCACAACAGATCCAACAGAAATCCAGAGGATAGTCAATACCTGCTTTGAGAACCTGTACTCTAATAAAATGGAAAATACAGAAGAAATGGACAGATTTTTAGATACTTATGAACTACCAAATTTCAACAAAGAAGAAAAAAACATTTTAAACACCCCAATTACAACCAGTGAAATTGAAAATGTAATTAAAAATTTACAACAAAGAAAAGCCCAGGTCCTGAAGGATTCACCGCTGAATTTTACAAGATATTTAGAGAAGAACTACTGCCATTACTCTTCAACCTTTTCAATGAAATTGAAAGCGAAGCAATACTTTCAAATACATTCTTGGAAGCAAGTATCACTTTGATTCCCAAACCAGGGAAAGATGCAACTAAAAAAGAGAACTACAGGCCAATCTCCTTAATGAATATAGATGTAAAATTCCTTAATAAGATACTGGCAAACAGAATACAGAGGATGATCAAGAAGATCATACATCCTGAACAAGTCAGATTTATTCCAGGGATGCAAGGATGGTTCAATGTATGTAAGTCAATAAATGTAATACACTATATTAACAAAGTCAAGGACAAAAACCACATGATCCTCTCCATAGATGCAGAAAAATCATTTGACAAAATTCAATACCCATTCATGCTAAAAACCCGGCAAAATATTGGAATAGATGGTCTATATCTCAACTTAATAAAGGCTATGAAAAACCAACAGCCAACATCAAATTAAATTGCCAAAAACTGAAAACCTTCACATAAAATCAGGAACAAGACAAGGATGTCCACTATCACCACTCCTCTCCTCTTTAATATAGCTCTGGAAACATTAGCCATACCAATTAGATAAGAGAAAGAAATTAAAGGAATAAAGATAGGAAAGGAAAAAATTAAACTGTCATTATTTGCTGACCATATGATACTCTACATTGAAGACCCAGAGAACAGCACCCAAGGACTTCTAAACTTAATTGACACTTTTAGCAGAGCAGCTGGATACAAGTTCAACATGCAAAAATCAATAGCCTTCTTGTACACAAATAACAGACTCACTGAGAGAGAAATTAGGGAAACAACTCCTTTCACAATAGCATCCCCAAAAAATGAAGTATCTAGGAATCAATCTAACAAAAGAAGCAAGAGACCTCTACACTGAAAACTACAGCACTCTGAAAAAAAGAGATCGAAGAGGATCTAAGAAAATGAAAAGATATCTCCTGCTCCTGGGTAGGAAGAATCAACATAGTGAAAATGGCCATACTACCAAAACTGCTATACAGATTCAATGCAATGCCAATTGAAATTCCAACACTATATTTCACAGAACTAGAAAAAAGAATCCAAAAATTCATTTGGAACCATAAGAGACCTAGAATAGCAAAAGCCATCCTAGGCAACAGACACATGGCAGCAGGTATAACAATTCCCAATTTGAAACTATACTCCAAGCCACTATGATAAAAACAGCATGGTACTGGCAAAGAAACAGACCTGAGAATCAGTGGAACAGACTGGAAGACACAAAAACAACTCCAGATGTACTCACCTACCTCATCTTTGACAAAGGAGCTGACCATTACCACTGGAGGAAAGATAGCCTTTTTAATAAATGGATTCTGAAAAACTGGATTTCAACCTGCCAAAGATTAAAACTAGAACCTTATCTTTCACCATGCATTAAATTAAAATCCAAGTGGATTAAAGATCTAACTATTAAAACAGAAACACTAAACTTGCTGGAAGATAAGTTAGACAGAACTCTTGAAGACATTGGCATAGGAAAAGACTTTATGAACAAATCCTCAGTAGCACATGAACTAACAGAAAGAATTAACAACTGGGATCTCATCTTATTACAAAGCTTCTGCACTGCAAAAGAAACCACCAACAGAACTAAGAGACAACCTACAATGTGGGAAAAAGTTTTTATCAGCTGCTCCTCAGACAAAGGACTATTATCTAGAATATATAAAGAACTCAAAACAATCAGCCATCCCAAATATAAAGACCCAATTCAAAAATGGGCACCTGAAATGAACAGACATTTCTCAGATAAAGAAGTAAAAGGAGCAAGTAAATATATGAAAAAATGTTCCACATCAATGGCCATTTGAGAGATGCAAGTGAAAACAACATTGAGATTCCACCTCACCCCACAAAGAATGGCTGCTATCAAGAAATCAAACAATAACAAATCTTGGCGAGGTATTTGGGAGAAAGAAATCCTTCTCCATTGATGGTGGGAGTTCGGACTGGTGCAAACACTATGGAAATCAATATGGAGATACCTCAAAGAGCTGGGACTAGAGGTTCCATTTGACCCAGCCATCCCTCTTCTGGGTATCATTCCAAAAGAATTAAAAGAATCATATCACAGTGATATATGTGCACCTATGTTTATAGCGGCACAGTTTGTAATAGCTAAAACTTGGAAACAGCCCATTTGCCCATCAGTTAGAACTGGATAAAGAAGATGTGGTTTTTCTATAAAATGGAATACTACTCAGCCATAAAGAATGAGCAATTAGATTCATTCAAAGAAAAACGGATACATATTAGGATATACTCCTAAGTGAAATAAATAAGTCACACATGTGTAAATACTGAATAGATTCTCTGGTATGAAAAACTATAACAGTATATAAGATCCTAATGAGATAACTGACAATGTGAAATAGGAAGAAAAGGGCTAACGGTGTAGGGAAATTGGGAAGGGTAGGGGAAAGGTAATAAGGGAAAGGAAAAAAATATGAGAAAATGAAAAAATGGAAATAAAATGTTTGTAAAGGGGGAGAGGAGGAGGGGGTGAAGGGAGGGCAGGGACAAGGAGAAAAAAATGAGAACCAAGACCTGTCATGTAAAGGTACAAGATCCCAATAATGAATGTAACTATACTGTATACCTAAAATGTACTAATAAACGCAATTTAAAATGTACTGATAAACTCAATGAAAAAACAAATAAATACAGTAGCAATTGGTCTCTTACACATTTGTCCCACTGAAATGAGTTCTCTAATGCTATAAAATTTAACACCAGTCTCTTTGTTCTTTGAGTGCTTATTTTTATTCTTACATGCTTTTATCTTAATTATTTTATGTAGAAAATATTGTATTATTTTTCATACTTCTGTGTGCAATGAATTATATATTCATTGACATTTGTTTTTTAAAAATTTCCAGTGGCAATGTCTCCAAATATTCAATTTTTTTCTGAGTTGTAACTATTATTACTTTCAGACTACAACTGAGTAAACATGATGGATCATGCATTTTGAGAAATAATTATTATACAAGAGTAAAGCTCTGCTGGAAATGACCCTACTATTTCCAGAAGATTAGAGAGGGAGAACTTTCATAGGTAGGTCGTTAAATCTGTGGATGAATAAAATTTATTCCTAGAATGAGACAAAGTGCCACATCCAGTCTATTCCTTTTTTAACATTTTCATAATTTTATCATCCAAGAAAGTTTATGTGTAAAAGAAACTAATAGGAATGGAATTTTATTTTCACAGTGTTAGTCAATTCTTTGACATCCTCCTCAGTTATATACCAAGATTCACATTCTAATCTAACATCCAAATTATTTTTATTTTTCTAATGGCCAGCATGTCATTTATGTCCTGGTACAATTTTAGTAGAAGAAAAGAAATGGAAACCACCAAACCTACAGAAAGTTAACTTAATCTAGTCATTAGTCACTTTTTTTTGGTTTTATTTATTGAAAAATTTTATTTTAATTTAATATAAATAGATCTTGATAAAGAAAATACAAAAACACTTTTATGAAAAAATAAAACAAAATTTTACTACAAAACAGTTAGAAAATAACAATGGTTACAATATTGAGTCACTGTCTCATCACTAAAACTAGTATTTCAGATTTTCCTATAGTTTGGTGTCCCACATGCTGTTAAACTTTTGGCTAAATCATCATCGCAGGATGGAAGAGGATGATGATTCCTGTTCTCAGGCAGATTCATTTGAGGGAAAGAGGACATAAGTGAGCTGAGGATCTGCAAACAGATTCCTCAGAAACAGCCAGGCCCTCCAGCCTATGACTATTTCTGCAAATCCCCAAAGGGTGTGTCAGCTTGCTGACCTCTGTTCTAGACTGCACCATGAAGAGAAAATTAATGCTGTTGGGATAGGAATAGTGTAATATCCCACAAATGTATGAGCCTTGAGCACAGATATGGTAAATGTTTAAAATTTAAAAATTATTGCAGTAAAAGACACATTGTCATTAATCCTCCTCACAGTGCTTCCCCTTGCTTTGAGCACATTTATGTCATTATTCTTGCCATTTTGTGAAGCATTTCGGGATGTCCTCTTTCCTGAATGTCTTTATGAGATGTGATCCAAACTGCTGCTGCCAAGTGTCATCCAACGGAAAGGCAAGTTCATAAAATCATTGTAGTGTGTCCTCAGCTGTCTTACTGACTGGAGCTGGCACCATGAAACTTTTGGCTCTTCCTAAATTAAAATCACCATGCAAGGTAAAGGTTTTTATTCAATACAGATGCAGCTGTGACAGTGTAACTAAAGACACTGGCAGAAGATGACTTCCAGAATTGCTTCACAAAGTGTTAAGAACAATGAGATAGGGTGTTTGAAGTGAGAGGGAATATTCTGAGGAGGATTAATGGCAAAATGTTTTCTATTACAATTTTTTTAGAAATGTAAACATTCACTGTATTGTTTGTTCACGCTGCATATATTCTATATACAAACAAATATTTATTCATAAGACCCAACTTCTGGCCTTGGTTCTGTAGCTGATGACCTGTTGCTTAACATATTAAGAAACAAAGGTGGGGCAATAGCAGCTGGCCCATTTCAGAGTGGCTCAAAAAAATCCATTGAGATTAAAGAAGCAATGAAATTGACATACATGCATATCACTAGTATCCAATTCTGGCAACTAACAGGGATTTTTATCATCAATTTTGTTTTTATCTGAAAGGATTCTCTGTTGGAGTGAAGCATGTAAAAGAATGCACCTAGAACAAATGTACATAAAATCTCAGAAATCAATTACCAGAGAAAAGGTAACATGTGGCTTTACCATTGATACAAAACCCCATCCAATGGAATTTGCTTCATCCAGCTGTACTTCAAATCACTGGGTCAGCTACATGCAGAGGGTATGAACCATGCTTTTCACAGATGACACAGAAGGGTCTCACAACCCTGCAAGAGCAACCCTTACAAAGGATGGCTGCTTTTGAGTTGTGTGAATTAAAACCAGATAGAATTAAACCCACAATATGCTTTTCAACATATGGTCTTTTCCACTGTCCCATAAAAGAAATAATAATGATCTTTATAGTGCCTATTTATATAAAATTAAATGTCAAAATGGTTAGAGTGCTGTGATAACATTTTTCTAAAGTACTCTGAGAATTGGAAAAAACAAAAATTAAGATATATTATGTACAGGTGCAAATTCTCCATGATGCATATGATCACCATGAATGGCAAACATGTACTTATAAAAAACTAAAGAAACTTTTTAAAAAGAAAAAGAAATAAAGTACTCTGAGATCCACCTGTCTCAGATATTGCCTGCGCTTTTGTGCTTTCTGCATGTCAGGGGGTGGAAGTGTAGACAATACATTTCCCAGGCTGCTTTGCAAACAGGGACCTGTTTAGGTTTAGGCAGCAAAGGGATCAGAAGGCAGGAGCAGGGTGAGGGGGATCTGTCCCAGTCAGTGGCTCTGGATCCACTCCTAGCAGTGATAACAGTGGCTGGTAGCTGTAGGAGTCAGCCAGGGCTTATAATATTCCTACCAAAGGAATAGGCCACAAGGTGTGGCTGGCTTTGAAATTGTCTGTCCAAGCGCAATGTGGTGATGCATAGCTATAATCTCAGGACTCTGGGAGGTTGAGGCAGAAGGATCTCAAGTTCAAGTCCAACCTGTATAACTTAGCAACTTAGTTTGATCCTGTCTCAAAATAAAAAATGAAAGAGGGCTTGGGATATAGTTCAGTGCAAATGCCCTGAGTTCAATCCCCACTGTGGCAAACTAAAAAAAAAAAAAACAATTATCCATCCACCAGTACATGGGCTGACCAGCAACACTCTCAAGACACTACAAGAGCTCTTCTTCCTGGTCCTTCTACCTCCATTTGTAGCTCTTCCAAAACAGCTCAACTATAAATCCTTTTATTAAATTTCTTTCTGCTTAAAATACTTAGCCTGGTTTCTGTTTTTATGACTAGGATCCTGATGGCTTTCAAAAGTACAAAATAAATAAACTTAAAACATATATCTTTTAAAAATGAACACAGACACACATGTACATTTATGTTTCCAGTACAGGGAATACTACAGATGCAAGGACTCAAGAGCAAAGTTTTGCCTCTGGTTCCTATAGTCAGGGGCACAGACTCCTTCTTTCTGCCTCCTGGGGCTGGTGTTTCCCAATTTTCTCTGAACTCACCGCCTGCAACTGTTTGGCCCAAGATGTCTTTAAACAGAAGTCAGCAGGCACTGAAACAAGGCAACTGCATTGGCTAAGGCTTTTCTCCCCTAAAATAAGCACTAGATGCTTGTAGTCTCTCAGAAGACTTAAACCTACCTCTTGCCAATGGGAGGCCATTGTAGACCACCAAAAATTTACTTAAGTCTGAATTAGAGGCACAAGAATTTAATTCTTTCTTTAAGATAATTTATATAGAACAAGTTAGATATCTCTGATTTTTTTCCTTAAATTTCTTATTAAAGAAAAAATTTTTAAGTTTTTAATGTTCATAAATCCTATCCTGTTACTTATTAATCTTCAAAGTCACTTTTACACAATGAGAATAACTCTCCTTGACATGGTAGAAAGTCAGTCTGATAAGGCCAAAAGGATTACAACGCTTTGTTTTGCAGAAAGCATAAGCAACTCCAGTGGGAAAGAAAGTTGAAAAGCATAGGGGAACAAAGGACATCTGAGGCAGTGTGAAGAGATGCCCAGACAGACACAGACATGTGGATGCCCTGAGGGTCTGCCCACTCTGCATTTGGAGCTGTAAACATCAGTCATTTAAGCTTAACAGCCACCTGTCCCCACTTTCAGTGCTGAAGGAGTGCAAATCCAGACTGAGAGAGTGAATTTCTCCACCAGGAAATCAGAGGCATAGGAGAGATCAGGACAGGAGGAGGGCGAAGCTCAGAAGTATAGAGGATGAGCCTGGAAAGGCTGAGAATCAATGTCCTGCATCCACACAGAGCAAGAGCCCAGGGAGATGAAACTGCACAGAGAGACAGAGTGAATCCAGAGAGTTTACAGCCGTTGCCTAAACACACAGAGTCCTGATCCTCTCTTGTCCTGGCAGCCAGTTCCTAAGGTTTCTCATAGTCATAATTTAAAGTATGGTATGCAAATAAGCTTTGAAATAGGATGGAAAGGTATCTTAAAATACATGACTTTTGTTTGTCTTGTTACACTGGGAGAGATGAAAATACTACATTACATCATAGCAGGTACACTAGATACATTAGCCCCTCCACCCAGGCTGTTTCACTTCTCTGGGGTGAAGACATGCAGTTACTCATCTAAGCATGTTTGCAGTTTCTCTAAATGACTGAGCCTGTGGAAAGACAGAAGATAAAAGGCTCCATGTGTGTAGAAACTCTCTGAGCAGAGGAGTGGAAACACTGGAATCACTTAGCCTGAGGTTGTAGCTGTGCCACCCCCAGCTCTGTGCCCTCTGGTGATTGTCTTAACACCAGACCTTCTGTGTCTCCATCTAGGAAATGAAAACTGCACTGATGGCGTCACTGAGATGGCATCGGTACTATAAATATTACTAAATAATTTATAGTCAGTCATATAATGATGATGATAATCAATAACTGATGGTTTTAGAAAGTGGTTTTCAAGACTGGCTGCTAATTAGAGATTGCGTAAGGTAACTGAAAAAAAACCTGAGCTCCACTTCAGACCAACTAAATCAGAATCTAGTCTAATATGTAAGCATTGGATAAGACTACCAGCTATTTAGATGTCTTCTGGGGAGATTTAATTGTAGCATATTCTACTTGGGTTGAATAATGTCTCCCCGCCAAAAAAAAAAAAAAATCTTATTTCTAGGACTTTGGAATGTGCACTTCTTTGGAAATAAAGTCCTTGTGGATATAATTAGTTAAAATGAGGTCATATTGGTTCAGGGTGGGTCCTAACCACCTAATGACGATCACTCATATAAGAAATCAGAGGAAAAGACACACAGTAGAAGGAAGCATGTAGAGACTGAGGCAGAGATAGAGACATGGTGTCTACCAATGAGGGAGGGGTAAGGAGTATGGGCAACTACAATAGTCAAGAGAGGGGAATGGACTGGATGCTCCTAAGGCCTTCAGGGAGAGCATGGCCCTACCTAGAGTTCACACTTCTGGCCTTAGCAAATCCTACAAGGAAAAGCTACTAGAACTACCAGTCCCATGGACATCTCCTGATCTCACATGTTATAGTTTAGATTGAGATGTTCCCACAAAGTCTTGCATTCAGAGCTGGGGCTTTTGAATGGTGATTGGACATGGGTGCACTATACTCATCAGTGGATTAACCAGCTGCATGTGCTATTAGGAGGTGGGGACCGGTTGGAAGAGGAGGGTCACTGGGGATGTGACCCGAGGGGTATACAGTATTCTTGTCCCTGGCTTCTTCCTTCTCTTTCTGCTTCCTGGCTGCTGTGGGTCAAGCAGCTCTTCTCTACTATGTTATTTCTGCCTTAGAGTTAGCCAGCCACAGAGACCTTTCTGAACCTGGGAGCCAAAATAAACCTTTCCTCCTTTAAATTGTGAGTGTGGGGTATTTTGTCCCAGTCACAGGAAAGTGAATAGGATACCACACAAACCAAAAGAATGACAATAAATGGAATCTGAATGATCCGAACAGGCACAATATCTCCCTTGACAGATTTCAGGGCACCTGGCAGAACCCAGCAACTCCTTCCCTCTGTAAACATCGGTAGACCTAGGAAACAATCAAACAAGGGCAAGCCCCAGCAACTCAGAAGAGCAGAACTGTCTATATGCTTAGAGAAAACAGTTCCAGTGAAAGTTACTGCTAGAAACAAGAACTAAACAGCTTGAATACGTAGTTTCTGTGAGATGCAATCAGCTCATGCAGTGATAAAATAAGAGCAATTCATTATGCAAGGGAGCATCCTGCCACAAGGCATTTTTTAAAGATTAAAATCAGAAATGAAATTTCCAGCTGGCCTGCCATTTGGGAGCTGGAGCTCTCCCTCACCTAAGCACAGGGTAGGAGAATTCACTCAGTTAATGAATAAGTAAATATGGACTTTTATTATGTTTTTCTCAGACAAATCAAGTTTAATAAAACTGGGCATCAGCCTTTTTGGGCTCTTGTAACACAATACCTACATGATAATATTGCCCTTTTCCACACTAAAGTCACATAAAAATCACTAGAAATCACTTAGAAATCAATGTTTTGATCTTATTAAAAAACTAAATAGCTCCTATTATGAATATGCACTTTAGGAATTTCAAGTTTTTAAAATTTTCTCTATTCCACTGAACTCAAAACAGAATTAAATGAAATGTTACCATCACCACACCTGATGCTGACAACTCAGAGATAAGATTGCTGGTACTCTCTTTGCTCCAGACCCCATTACATCATAAGAAGAGCTTTAGTTCAGCATTTCAGGTTGGTAGAAAAATCATGGCTAAAAATGGACATCACAATATTCTGTTTGAGTGGCTGGGCTTGATGATACATGCCTGTAATCTCAGGAGGATGAGGTAGGGGGATCGCTGCAAGCTCGAGGCCACCCTGGGTTACAGAGCAAAATTCTGTCTCAAAACAAAACAAAATAAGAAAACCACATATAATATTCTATTTTCTAACAATCTATCTCTATTTTTTCTCTTCATATCTATAAAGGCACTATTTAAGAAAATAAATTCACATTAGAAAACTTCTTTCCTAAGTCTAAATGTGTGTCTTAAAGTTTTATATGTAAAACATTGAAGCTATTCATCCACCATTAATTAATTAATTAGCTAACTGATTAATTTTGCTGTCCTGGGGACTGAATCCAGAAGCTTTGCACTGAGTTATATCCCCAGCCACTTTTTATTTTTTATTTTGAGACAGGATCTCACTAAGTCGCTCAATTGCCCAGACTGGTATCAAACTTGCAATTCTTTTGTTTCAGTCTCCCAGAGTGCATGGATTACAGGTGTTCACCACCATACCTGGCTTACTTCCCCTTTAGAACAATGTTAATTTAAAGCTGTATACAGTATCTACTCATGCTTTTACCACTATTCTCAGTCCCAGGGATCAAGATCACCTTGAAAATGGAGAAAAGTTGGCTTTCCACAGTACCACATTCCACGATATCCACTATGACTTCTAATACCCAAAGTTCAAACTTCTGGGAGCATGCTTCAAAAACAGGTCTGCTGATAAGCTTTTAAAAATATTATATCAGCATTATACCACAGTGATATATGCACACCCACGTATATAGCAACACAGTTTGTAATAGCTAAGTCTTGGAAACAGCCCAAATGCCCATCAATCAATGAATGGATAAAGACGCCATGGTTTTCTATACAGTGGAGTGCTATAATGCCATAAAGAAGTATAAACTTGAGATATTCCTAGATAAACAGATGCACCTTGAGACCATATTCTTAAGTGAAATATATGGGATACACATGTTTAAATATTGCATTGTTTCCCTGGTGTAGAAACCAAAGGGCCAAAATATATAATAGATATTGTGAAACAGGAAGAAAATGTTCACACAGGAAGGGGAAATATGGAGTGGGGGAGGAGAAAAGGAAGAAAGGCAAAAGAAAGGGAATAGAAGGAAAAAATGAAAACAAGGCTTTTGTAATAAGGAAGGGAAGAGAGGTTGAAGGGAGGGTAGGGTAATGGGCAAAAAAGAAGCAAGATATGTCACATATTGGTAAAAATAAGATGAATGTTATTATGTATATCTAAAATATACCAATAAAATTAATTTTTAAAAGATTAATGTAAGGATAAAAGCCCTTTAAGCAGCTGTATATATGACTGCAAAAATAATAATCTACTGTACAATAATAACAGCTCCTACCTGTGCTGTTGGAGAAGAATATCTTTTTTTTTCCTTTTCTATTTTGGTTTCTACTTTGGAAATGAGGTTATCTCTCCTTTGCGTAAAGCCTAAACAACTCAATGGTTCCCACATGAATAAAGTTCCAGTGTGTATATTTATTTCCAGGCCCTTCCCATCAGGCCCTGACATGTTTTTAATCTTATGACCCATGACTGTGCTCCCTCTTGGCTGCACTGGCATATTTGTGCCCATTCAGGTTGGCTTTCCCATCCTGAGCTTCCTGCTGTTTTCTTTCTGGCTCATGATTTTCCCATCTCTTCTCTTCCTGATAAAGTCACAAAGCTTAGATGAAATGCAGGCACTGACTGCAGATGCCCTGCCTGGCAGAAGCTTCAAAGAAGCCAATTTCAGTTAGCTCTAGAAGTTAAGCACCTGAATTTTGGCCACATATCTTGGATTTGCCAGAAAGGTCTCAATTCTAAAGTTTTCCTTGTCTCTAAAATGAACTTTTGGCTGGGGATGTGGCTCAATGTTGGAGTGCTTGCCCAGCACATGTGACGCCTTGGGTTCAATCCCCAGTCCTGCAGCAAACAAAAAACAAAACTAAAATGAACTTTTTACTCAGACAACATATCCCTCTTTTTTGGCTCAAAAACTTGGATTTACTATGTTTTCATTCTGTACCACCAGTTTTAAAAGCTGGAAAAAATAAGTCAATTATTTTAGAAAGCATTGTTTTTAATTTTTATAATTTAAGTAATATGGTAGCTATATGAAAATTATAAAAAAACAAAAATCTTTATCATCACCTGCAATTCTACTCTGTTATGCATGTTCTTTTAGATGTTGTCATCTATACATTTGTGCTTCTGTGTATTTCATAAATATGAAATTATATTATTTTCATTTTATAAAATTTACACATGACATGTGAATATGTGAATCTCCTATGCTATCATCATGAATGGCCACATGGCATTCTATAGAAATGACTACAAGCCTTAAACCAACTCTTCACTTGATCTTAGCCAAAAGGCCGAGAAGCGATTTTAAACCAACTCTTAATTTTGGATAAGGCATTATGTGACCTTTTTCACCATTATTAAACAGACACATGAAAGTCTTAAAATTATAAAAGGAGAATCCTAAGTGTAGAAGAATTTTGAAGTACAGTCACATCAAAGCAAGGAGATGAATGTACTGTGTGCAAAAATTAAATTATAATTTCAATAAAATTATTTCAGTTGGGTGTTTTGTTTTTTGGTTTGTTGGTACCAGGGATCAAACTCGGGCCCTTGCACTTGTGAGGCACGTGGCAGCACCACTGAGCTAAATCCCCGGCCATTCCAGTTGTTTTTTAAAACTCATATCCCAACTTATTCTAAAACAAGCGTTTAAAATATTATGTAACATAATTTAATAATTTATGTAGATTACAGGTGGTAAGATCTGAAAATGACTCCAGATTTGAGGAAGAAGGAAATGATAAATCACAGGAAGAATAAAAACTGATGGCATATTTGGCCTATCTGCATATGAGCAGGTAATAAAGAATGAGATAATCAGAAAGAAGTATGGAACTTGAGTCATCACTCGTTGCTTTCCTCTCACACTGACTGTATTTATCCCGAGGCTGATATGTATCTGAAATCACTCAGCAGCACAAAACAGAGCCAAGCATTTGATAACTTCACATACTAAACAGTAGAACAATATAGGATTGATCCTTAGCACCATTATAATAGTTAAAATTGATACTAGTCATACAAAGATTATCTGCTTTTTACAATTCTTTGGTTTGGAAAAAGAGATACTAAACTAGTCTGCCAGGAACAAAGATACTTTGGCACTTCACGCTTGCAAAATTTAGTTCTATCACATGCAATTGGCATTTTGAAAACTCTACTAGAGATATTTTTGCTGCTATAAATTTTCTTCAGACACAGCAAAAAGATGTTCTATAGCTTTCCAATTTCTAAAATCCCATGCGACAAGCTATCAGATGATGGGTTGGGTGATAGGAATAATGAAGTGGATAGTGGGAAAACATTAAACAGTTTTAAAAAGTTTTTTAAATCCCTCTCTTTATAAGCTCATCTCTTTTGAGGAAAATTAAAAATAAAGTCTTTTCTCTCTGTCCCCTTCCTCTGCCTTCATGTGAGAGCATGGGGTTACTTCTAGAACATCCAGACTCCAATCTCTTTTAAAAATCTACCATCTTGAGATATCAAGGATTTCCTCATGTATATTACTGTCCACCAGACATTCCTTGAGAAGGGATTCTAGTATGGAGAATGAGACCCATCACATCTTAGTAGATTTCATTTTCTGTCCTTCAGAATTATTGGAAGCTCTTTCCTTCTACTTGGAAACCACAGCCAGCAATGATTTTCAGAACATTCTGAGAATATGTAGTAACATGTGCACCTTCTAAAGTTTGCCAAAGCCCACATTTTCTAATAAGAACATACTCTTATGACAGACAAGCTGAAGAAACACCAACATCTATTCCCTGTAGAAAATGACTTTTCCAGAATATGAAAACTAGCTGAGAGAACTGAAATCTTTGGTATTTTTCCAGTTTAATGCCTGTCTTTTTTAAATGTCTAAAAATGATTGAATTTGATGTGAATATTAAAAGGCTGTATTATAATTTTACTCCCACCTTCCTAACTCTAGGAACCTTCTAGAATCATCTCAAGTCAAATTAGAGAACACTGAATAATCTTGAAGCTCAGGGATCTGCCCTGATATTTTCTGACTTGTTGAGCACAGAAGGAGCATAAGATATCAACACTGGGGTCACTTATATCTCTCAAAGATTGTTATTAAATGACAAAAACAATAAAAGCTTTAGAGGAGAAATATAGCTTTAAATAATCTAGTACAAAAGATGGAAGCTATTGTTAGAAGTGGTTGACAAATTACTTGAAGATTAAAAACTGTGAACTGATTTAAGCAAACAAAAAAGTTTCCAGCCAACCCTCAGCTTTCTTAGCAGGCTATGTGGATGGCTTCTTCTGTTCTCTATGTCTTCTGTTCAGTTTTACTTTGTTTATTGTTCTTTGGTGGTTTGTATTTGACAGCAAGAGTAAGTGGGACTGGACAATAGGACTGTTTTAATAACATTTCCAATTGACTGGAATAAGGCACACATTTAACCTTAGCACAGTTTGTGCCAGGTTTTATGATAGAGAGCTTCAAGGAAGTCCAGTCCAGCCTTAGGACAATAGAATCATTGACCAAGTCCACCTGGAGATCTCAGCTTTGCAAACACTACCCTGTGACAACTGCAGAGTTTATAATTTGGACTGGAGTGCAGACCAAACATCGTCAAGAAACTCTGACTGGTTCCACATGTGCAAAGATCTTTTTGCTAGCAGTTCACCTCACTCAACAGTCTTTCCTTTTTTCCTCCTCCTAGGATACTTAGAACTGTCCTTGCCCGGATATGGAGTACATTAGAAGAGAGCTGATCTTTCCCACATTTGGTGTGCAAAATTAACTTAATATCCAGTTTTTCTAATTCGTCATGGGAACTGCAATCACAATACCAATAGTTATGTAGGATCCTAGATCAAAAATATTTGCTTTTTAATGCATTTTACATGCCAATTGTTTTTATTATGATGGTCTGGAGTTATTAAAACAAACAAAAAAAGCTACATGGGTTTCATAATGACTCCGTGGCATTTAGCACCTCCTCTCTGAACACACACTAACCTAGTAAGCTGGGCTCTACCAGCCAACAACCTTCAACAGCTGGGCGATTTCAATCCTACACATTCCAGTGAACACACAGAAGATACTCTGCACCATGGCAGCCTTCCAGTCTGAAACTGAGCAGCTGAAATTCACTTTTATTGGCAATTAACACCCATCTCATGCTCTATTGGAAAGGTTTCCAATTAGTCGTTTTACACATATGTTGCCTCGTTAAGTCCTCCCAGCACTCTGTGGAGAAGACTATTATCCTGAGTGTACAGATGGAGAAACTGAGACTTGGAGAAATCAGGACACTGAGCAGAGGTTACATGCTAGTCAGTAGGGGGAAAGGACCCTGAACTCAGACATCTGCCTCCAGTGTCCACACCCTTCAGCACCCAGGTCTGCCCTGACCTTTGGCTGCTGTGACCTGTCCCTTCAACTGAACAAAGAATGCAATTTTTTTTTTCCAAATTGCTGACATATACTTTTTTCATTTAAGCAAGTTTAAGAGACCATTCTAAAATAATCTTGCTTGGATAAGTATACAGTGCATGAAATGGCCAAGCACTCTTGTTTTGAGATTTTTAAGGCCCTTGTTATTCTTCTTTAAATAGATAACTCTTCACTAAAGTATCCCTTTTTCATATGTGAGCCACTCCCATCATATTTTCACCAACTATAGCTTTTTGTTTGAAATAAAATTTCCTATGACTGGTAAAATACAAAAAAAGTATTGGTATCCTAACAGCCTGGTTTTGCATTCCCTGCATGCATCGTTTCTGCAGTTTCATATTGCTCTTAGGACCAATTGGCAAGAGGGAAGGTGTGGGCTTTTCAGTACAAGGGTTCTGTATCTTGGTCTTAAAATTATGCTTGCTTTTGCAAAGAAGAAAAGGTTCTAGAACAGAGTGCCTCTCTGGCCATTTTTTGTTTTGTTTTATATGCAGTACTGGGGATTGAACCTAAAGCCTTCCCATTGAGCTACATTCCCAGCTCCTCTTTTTTAATTTTTAGTTTTGAAACAGTTTCATAAAGTCACTAAGTTGCTTAGGCTGGGTTTGAATTTATGATCCACAGCCTCCCAGAGTTCCGGGATTACAGATGTGTGTCATGATGTCTGGGTCATCCTGGCAGTTTATATGCCTTCTTTCAGCTCAGACTCAGGCTCAACACCAGGAAAACTAACCATTGCTAAGACTGTATTGTTTCAGTTTTACAGAAAAACAGGGTCTGCATGGCACAAAGGTTGGTCCTGGTTTTGTGCACTGAGTTAGACCCTGGCTTTCTGTGAGCATCTCATGCTACTTCTCCCAAGAAATGTAGGAACAAAGCATTGAAGGTCCAGATCTGGTTTGGGGTAGCCATGTGGTCTTCCTTGCTGTGCTCTTCATCTTCCCTCTTGGGAAAGCAGTAAGGAGAGTGTTCTGGAACTCCTTCAGCAATCACTATGCACCCAGTTGATCCTTCTAGAGCACACTGGAAAGCAAAGACTCCAGCCTCTGTCACTGTAGAGTTTCCAATTTGAAAGTGAAAAGAGGACAACAGGTTCACTTCTTTTAATAACTTCCTCCTTGTACTGAAGGTTGGCAGCTTTCTAGGAAAAAGCTGACCAGCCTCCCCTGCTTCTTCCCCCAGCCTCTTTCCCTCGGATCTTTTCCACCTTCATCTGCTCTGAAATGGATAGCTGAGGCCCCACAGATGAACACCCTGTTGCTACAGAGGCATGAGCCAAGGAAAATGCCCCCCAAAGAGAGGTTAGGATTCTTTCACTGTGTGATGGTTGAGCAGGGAAGATTTCAGTCTCACAAGATATTGCCACATTGAAGTACTTCTAGATCTCGCATTCTGCATCATGGGAGAGTTATAAGCAAGCTAAACATGGTGAAAAGAGATGGTTCATTTATTCATTCATTTCATCCAGACTTTTACAGATGGCTTCTGCGTGGGAGGCACACTGCTGTGCACTGAAGGGGGATGCAGGTGGAGCTCTGGTTCCAGCTGAGCACCAAGGACATGGTACATGAAAGAGAATACATAGTGGAACACATTTAAATGTTGTAAGAGAAACACAGAATGCTTTGTAAGAACAGAGAAGGGAGAGATGAGTCCTGGCTGGGAGGTATGTATCAGCAAAGACTTTTTGGAGGAGGTAAGGTCTGAGCCAGGCCTCCAAGAACTGGTTGTATCCGGATATATAGAGATGAGGCAGAAGGAAAGGGAATAGGTCAACAAGATCGAAAGGAGAAAAGTAGGTGAGGATCACAATATCTAACTAGCTTACAAATAAATACAATGGGTGGTTTTCATGGGAAGGGGCATCTTAATAGCTCTGTACAATTTACAAAGCATTTCACTATCCACTCTTATTTGAGTCACACAAAATATGAACTTAAGTCTTAAGGTGCTAATCATTTTATTTTCAGGATGACTCAAATGAGTCAATAAATGTGAATGCAGTTTAAACGTGGCAAAATGTTACATGAAGTGAAATTTTACTACTTAGTACCAATGATTAAAAATTACTAGAAAATAGAGAAAATACAACTAAATCAATGTATTATATAAATGTACATACTGCTTCCTTTCCTTAATGTCCTTTTTCCTCTAACCAAGCTTGATAAATAACAATGAGGGAGCATTAACAATGCCTAGTCCTAAAATTGGATTGCATCATTCTCTATTATTAGTTTTTAGGGAGATGGAGTTGTCATGAAAAATCACTCATGACATATGTTAGAAATCTGTAAAACTGGCCTAGAAAGCCACCACAGAAGCAGACGTCCCTGCAGAGGGAGACCAGTACCTGTGAACTAGCCAAAGATGCCATGACTAGAATTTCCACCCCCATATTCTCTAGCAGAACACTGCAGAAGGTGCAATCTGATTCCTCTTCCCCTGAATCCATGAAGCACCTTTGACTCTCCTGGGACGGATGGAATAGAGTAGAAAGGAGGAAGTGTAATGCCCAAAGCTGGATTAGGGAAGGGGATGGTGCTACTGCTACATACCTTGGGGTTCTGAGCTGCCTGGTGAGAAGGTAAGGTAGCCATGTAGGAGGGAAGCCCAAGCTACGTGGAAAGTCCTATACAGGTGTCATAGTTGACAGGCCCAGCTCGGGTCCCAGCTGCCAGCAGTACTAATTGCTAAAATTTAAATGAAGATCTCTAGATGGCTCCTGCCAAGGCGTTTGGGTCATCTCAGCCTTTGAGCCTTCCCACTGTGGAGAAGACATGCTCATGCCCTGCTACAACTGTTCTAAATTCCTGATCCATATAATCTGTGAGATTGATAGGTTAGTGTCTGAAGTGAACAAATTTGGGGATTATGTTTTACCCAGGAATAGTAAGGGAAAAATTTACTTGGTCTTATTTATTTTTGTAAAAAAAAAAAAAAAAAATCCAAGGTACCTATGACAAAATCCCCACATTTGTTCATTTTGGATGGTAGGTACATGATTATTAATCATAATTTTCTTTAGAAAACTTTACATTTTTTTATTAAAAAGTTGTAACCTAACATGAAATGCAAATTTTTGAAATGAGTAGTATATTTATAAGTGCTAATGTCAAGATTGAAACAGTCAAAAAATTCACAGGTAAAAATAATATTTTACTTTCTTTATTTAAAGACTCAGAGGTGGAGATAGAAATACAATAAAGTAGCCAATAAGAATCAAAGTACATGTTGCTATAATAATTGCTATAATAATAGTTCTATACAATAGCAAATTTTGATATTATTACACAAAATGAATTTACAAAATGAAATAATTTTCATACCACTCCAGGAAAGGATATCATGATAATGCATTGCTTACATGATTTTTTGCAAACAGCCTGGTCAAGGAAGTTAAAATAAACACAGGTATTCATGAATAATTTATGAATGTATTATGTCAGGCTTTGAGGTTTGGGTTGTTTACCAATAGAATCTTACTGAAATAAATAATAAATGAAAAATGAAACCATTGACGTGAAAGTCTCTGAAGAGCATCTACTTTCTGAGTAGGCATTTGGAAATCACAGCAGTGTTGGATATAATGAAATATGTAATATTTAACCAAAAGTTACTTTCACACCTTAATAACTGGAGTTCTTTTGACAGACCTCTGCAGATTTTGGATTCATGGTTCCTGCAAGTACACAGGAACCAGCAGATTCCCAGATGGCAATCATGTTTGTCTGTTTAGGTACATTTGAATCAGGAAAAATATGGTGTACAGAGACCACCAGAGGATCAAAAGTGAAAGTGGAAGGCATGGTGAGCATGCCAACTGCCTGGGCAAGCCCAGTGTCCCAGGAGGACGGGCTGTATTTCTTGCTCTCATACAGGTGATTCAAGACCAGAAGCAGAGAGGTGAGTGACAAGCATCCTGAAAGGCACTGAGACCCCAGGATAAGCTGATTCTCTGGAGGAGACCACACTGGGCTGAGACACAAGTGGAAGGTGGGCATGTACAGGCCATGCAAGTGCCTAGGACAGAGAAACGTGGGTGCTCAGCTGTGGGGACACAGGGAAAAAGATGATTGCTCTAAAACTGAGGGACTTTCAAGCAGGTTCAAACAAGAAATGGGCAGAAAATGATGTGAAAGACAGACTGCGGGCAAGGGGGCTAAAGTGGTGGAAGAGAAGTGGGAATCAACTGAGAAGGTGAGAGGCAGGCACCACAGCCCAGGTGGGAAGTGTGCTTCTGTGAGGTGGTGTTCCAGCTCTTCCACTGTGACAAGGGAAGAAATGGTAGAGCAGATATGGGAAGCTGATCGACTTGGGACAGGATAGAGAAGAAGCTTCTTATTCTAAACTTTCTATTTCCTCAGGGAAGTAGAGTGTGAGGTTTGGATGAGGAAGGAGGAAGGTAAGTGGGGAGGGAGAACTGAAGCAAGAAGGGGTCAGGGCATACAGGCCTGCGGAGAGAGGACCTCTGAGTGAGCTCACAGCTCCTGTAGGACCAGGGCTGAAGAACAGGACCTTGGCACCAGCTACAGAAGGAAAGAAGAAAAGGAAGGGCCAGAGGAAGACGGCAAGGCATTATGAGGGAGGTGATCGGAAGAGCCTGAGGCTGTGGGTGGCTGTGGGAAGCTGACTGCTAAGGTGCTAGGATGGGCCTCTTGTTCACTGCAGTGCCCCAAAACCTCTGCCATAGCAGGGCACTCTGGCTACTCAACACTGTGCTGAATGAGCAAATAAGTATGTCTTCAGGGATGGTTCATGACATGACTTCCTGGTGACTGAAAAGGCACTGGAGACTGGCTGGAGAGTCTTCTTGGCTTGTCAGGGCACAGTTCTCTTGCTGAACAGAGGGAGGTTCAATTGCATTCAAAATCTGCACAGGGAGGAGATCAAGGTCCCACGCAGCTATGTGATAGTCTATCACTATCCTCTAATGGCAAACAAGGCAGACTAGAAGATAAATGCTACAACACAGGAAGTCACAACCATGAAAAGGAGCTGGATTTTGAAGAATAGAATTTTCTATACATTATCTCTGAAGAGGGCCACATTTTTCATTCAAGGGTGAGGTCAGTCAGGCATCATCACAAAGGAAAATCATTAGCAGAAGCTAGCCTCTTTTTAAGCCAGTGGAACTCAAAGCATCACCTAGACCTGTAATATCATCAGCATCTGATGCATATGATACAGATTCTCAGGCCACACCCAGATCCTCTGAATTAGAAACTCTGGGGGAGACCCAGCAATCTGTCTTCACAAGCCTTTTGGGTTATTTTGAGAGTTGCTGTGCTGGAGGCAGGTGGGAAAGGACAGGACAATGGTTTGAGGTGAGGTCAGCTGGAAACTAGTTCTCATGCTGTCCTATCTTAGGGGAGTCACAAAATTGCTCCTAGCCTCTATTCCATCCTTTGGAAAATGGAAGGTTGCAACAACTTTCCACAGAGGCTACTTTAATGATAAAGATAATACATTTATAACACCTGGAATATATCTAGCTCTTTTGTTTTGGGGATTAGAAATTTTCAGTAGTCAAAACAACTCCAAATAGTACATATTCTCATCCAGATAAATTAATCATTCATGAGTCGAATAAATATATTTTGCTACATAGTAAGACAAAAATCACTGATCTAAAACAACGCAATTTGGGGCTCTTGCCTAGCATGCAAGAGGCCCCAAGTTCCATCCCAAACACATTATAAAACCACAATATAAATAAACAAGTAAATCAGAGAAGGTGAAATGCAATGTGGTTAGTAAAACATATGAATAGGCTGTAGCTATTAAAAACTAGGTCAGATTAATATCTTAATTCCTGCAAAAAGAACCAAATGTCTTTTCCGTTACTATGTAACATCAAGAGAGTCAACTGTAGGTTTCTCGCACCAGTTTCAGCTTGTACTAGTCCATCTTCCATTACCATAATGAAACACCTGAAACTTGGAGAGCTTTATGAAGAAAAGAAACTTTTTTATCTTACACTTCTTCAGGATCAAGAGCCTACATCTGATGATGGCCTTCTTGCTAGCAGAGCCCCTAGGTAATGTCAGGCTTCACGTAGCAAGAGACAGGGGATATGTATGTGCTGTGCTTCTCCTGGCCTTACTCTTCTTATGGAGCATCCAGGACTCAACCATGGGCTCTACCCTGATGACCTTATCTAATCTCGGTCACTACCTGAAGGCCGACCTCTACATAACACGGTCAAATTAAATTTCCATCCTCTTAATACTTGGCAGTGGGAATTCTGTTTCAACTCATGAACACTTAAGGGACTCACTCAAAGGACAGCAGTCTGTTTCAATTTTTGATCCTTCTCTGAGTGATGGAGTACTCTTGGCGCCTTACAACAGTTTCCAAACTGGGATCTTGGTTGCCAAAGGCTTGATTCTTCCAACTTTTAGCTGAGAATCTTTTCATTCATGTGAGCAAGTGGGTGACTATTTTGTTTAAGAGACCATATATAGTGTTCTTTTACTAACTACAGCACTTATAAACTCTGTTCTTACTGAGAAGAGATTGTCACCTTTTCTTTCTTGAAACCCCAATTTTTATTTGTATGCTTTAATTCTTACACCTTTAACTTATTTCTGAGAAACCCCATCAAGTTGCACAGAACTACAGTTGTTGCCACTAATCTGCATGGAGTCACGCATCAGTTTCCTTGTGATACCACTGTAATGCTGAGACTAGTTCATATCTCTTTGGCTCTGCATTTGGCAAGAGAATATCTTAGTTAAGAAAGTGTAAAATGGCAGCAAACCATAAGCCATCTCCTTCATGGCCTCTGCAGGCAGCCTCTTCCTTCCAAAAGCCAACTACCAGGTTGGAATCATGCAGTATGCACAAATTTACATCCCAGACTTTTTAAAAACAACTATGATGCCATCAACATTTCTACATGGCTATTTTATAAATACAGTTTTATCATTTCTGTAATAAGTATATCAAATAGATATGCTTTATTTAACCACATTTTTCTTGTTAATATCCACTTGCAAATCATTTTTCTTCTTGTGAAATGCCCAAGGGACCTTGTTTGCATGGGACTTTCCTCGTGTATCATTGACAGTTCTGTATCCCAGGAAACTCCCTCAATCCCAGACAAGCCAGGACAGCTGGTCACATTAGGAGGGTCCCAGGAGCAGTGGAAGGAAGGGGGATCTGGCATAGGAGACTCAGGACCCAAAGGGAAAAACTCCACAAAGGCAGTAAGTCCAGGCAGCCCCTCTGTGTGTGTCTGTGGAGGAGTGGTGATAGGAACCAAAAGTAAAGTTACGGCAGTGAATTCAGTATACAAAGGCTTAGGAAGCAGGGAAACAGAAACATGGAGAGCATGACCCTGCTAAGATTCAAGGCAGGATTTGGGCCCTCTGTCCATTAGAGCATGGGCAAGGATACTAGCTGCTCAGCCTACCCAGCCTAGGACACACAGGCACTTGCAAGACCTGGCTTTCACCGCTGGGTACAGGGTGGAGATCATACAGAGATGCTGTGATGACTGGCCAGATGATGCAAATTTAAGCTTCACATTTCACCCAGTCCGATGCCTCCTTCCTTCCTCTGAAGAAGCAGAGGTTACCTGTAAAGAGTGCTAGCGCCAAGGGAGGACACTCGGGCATTGAGGTCAAACCTCACCCACCTGACCATCAGTCATCCTAAGGAGACACTTCTCCCTAGACGGGGCATTACTGCAGAAGCAAGGGGATGAGCTGACTATCACCCGCAGCAACCTCTGCCCCACCCTTCACATTCTTTCCCTCACCTGCAACATCCTACCTGCTCTCCCAGCTCCTCCCACTTCCTCCTTGGAACTTCTCTGCTCTCTTCTAGCATTTTCTCTGACCTATTGTGCTTAGACCTATGCTGCCAGCTGTCTCATTTAGACCCTCAGAAATGCTTTGGGGTATGGTCTTAGGGAAGTGATATGGAGCATGTGCCTCAAGGGAAAGCCCAGCCCAATCTCTTCACCACTGTTCCTGTGGTACTCACTGCTTGTAGTATACTTGGTCTAGGGGCAGCCCCATCAGCCCAAGGAAGAGATTAGCAGGTGCTAATGAAGAGATTAGCAGGTCCTGTGTGGGGCTCTCTCCAATCTTCTAGTCCTCACCTGCCCCAGGCCCCAATCTATAGAAGCTCTGACCACTTGGGGCCAGCATCACCTCGTAGCTCCTGGCCTCCGGCACCACCCTGCATTTCTGGCTTCCATGGTGATGCTGCCTGGGGCCCACCAGGGCCCCATGCACTGGTTTTCTGACAGCACGAGGGATCCAGTGCCCTAGAAGCATGCATCTGATCCTTGGCAGATGGGGGCCTTAGGAAAATTCTTCCTCCTCTCCCCTCCTTGCTCACTGGCCCCCTCTCATGCTCTTGCCCACAGAGTGCTGGCTCCTCAGGGGTGAGTCCCAATATGCTGAGTATCTCACTATATGAGCAGCAGCTACCTGCAGGGCAGGTGAAGAGCTCCTTCCTCCCTACTGCTGTTCTTTACTTCCAAGAGCCTCATAAACAATGCAGAAAGTCTGCTCTTCCTTCCAGTCCTGAAGGACCAAGAAAGTGATGGGCAAGGGTGAGTGAAGAGGAACAGTGATGAGAGGCCAGCTCACTTTGTCTCAGGAGGATGCACAGGTTCACCTAATCCAGGGACTGTGATAACCTAGGCTCCAGAAGGTTTTGAACAGTATCTGGTGACTCTGTCTTCCCAACTAGAAAGATGACATGCTCTTTAAAGACAAAAGCAAGGCCCAAAGTGCTGTATCTGACAATACACAAAATCTTCATTAAAAATTGTGCGTTACCCTGCCAAAAAAATTGGAATGCAATTTCGGAACTTGAGGATTCAATTAAGCTGATATTAGGCTTTTCCAATGGAAAGAGAGACATCTTCACACACTGTTTTCAGGAAAGGCCTTGTATAGATGCATCAGCAGTCAGGATCTGAAGACACAGCATGCCTGGGTAAAATCATCTGTCTTCTGTTCACACTGCCCTAACACCAAGATGATACATATATTTCTATGTGTCCAGAGTTAAGCAGCTCCTGGAGATACCTAGGCCAGCTCCTAGGGGACAATGAAATATGCAGTGTTTGTACACATAGGATGGACTTTGTCTGCAAGGTGCAAATCCATGCCAGAGGTTTAAGTGATGGGTCACTGTCTATTGCAGTTTGGCAGAAAGCTGAGAACCTTGGAAAGGGAGAGCTTCTCAGATGCTGCTTTTCTTCATATGCTCAATGGCCTGTGTTATGGTATCCTCTCTGTTTATATTCTTTGCCTTAAAAGACCTGCTATTTTGTTGACTTACTGAGGTTCCCTCTATATTCTAGAGATATCAGTGAACCTCCTGTTGGTTTAGGCAACCTGTAGCAATCCTGCAACTCCAGAATTTGGGCAAATTGATCTCTGTATCTTCTTTCCTACTTTACAAAATGGGGGTCCTAGCCCATATCTCACAGAATGTGGAAGGATTAAGTGAGTTAACATACATAAGGTACGTAGAACAGTGCAGGGCAAAGCTGGCATTACTGAAATGTTGGGTGTCCATAAATACCATCTACCTAATGGTGCTGATATTCAGTGTCATGACATCACCCACTATTATCCTATCACCGATCAGTTAATGTCTTGGAACTCTGTCATTGAACAATTAGCATCTACTTTGACATAATCTAGATGATCAGATTTTGGTTTATAATTTGTACTTTTGAAATTTTGCTTTAAAAGTTTTTCCCTGGCCTTGCAATGTGTCCCTATATTTTCCTTCATAAACTTTACCATTTACTTTGACATTTTCATTTTCATTCTACCTTGAGTCCACTTCTGAATGGGAGGTCAGGTAGGTTTATTGCTCCCACTAGCCAATGAGTCATCTGGCTTTTCTCAACATCATTTACCAAACAATCTTTCCTTCCCCCACAGAGGTACAGAGCCTCCTTCTGGAGCTCTGCTCTGCCCCACCAGTTAGCTGTGTGTTCTTGCTCTGAATCCATACTGCTCTTGTCACTTTGGCTTGTAGTTTCTCTTCACTTCTGTTCTGACAAATCTCTTCTCCCTCATTCTCTCCCCTCTTTTAGTGATCTACCTATTTATTCTTTCATACAAATATTAGACTGACATCTGCTTCTTTTTTTTTTAATGACAATAAAGAGGAATGTGTGTCCCTGCTCCATAATCACCCCATATTTTATCATGCAGCCAAGGGCAGATAAGGTAAAAAGACCATATTTTGGGGAACAAACTAATAAATTATACACATGAATCACATGTTAGCATTAATTCAAATACTTTGGAAACAGAAACTGAGAATGTGGTCTTTCTTGTGACTGGTTTAGAAATTGTAGCTTGAGACAGCACTCCAATTGGATTACTGTTGGATTTCTGGAGCTTTTGTAGTGGTTTGTTTATTTCCTTAATGAAAGAGTTTACAGAGACTAAAAAGACTGGGAAAACAGTCAATATATAGTTATTAATGACGATCAAGTAATTTATAGCCTATGTATATCTCTTATACCACAACAGGTTACATAGTTTAAAAATCATTTAAATGAAAGGTCTACAAAAGTTTATTAAGAAAAAAATATCTAATTTCATACAATGGCATTAAGCAAGAATTGAAAATTACTATAAAAGAAAGAATACTGTAATTTATACATATCATGAAAATATATGAAACATGTTACTATTCTTCTGGTAGTTGTAATAAGATGATGAACTAAAGGCTAGGCTGTGCTCATGTGAAATCCAGAACAAAGGCCAGGATTTCTCTTTCTTGGACTCTGTTTAGAAATGTTATTACAGACCTTTCCAAAAATATCTTTATATGTGCAGCAAAAATAGGAATAGCTTTCTGGATCCAAAGAGCAGCACAATTTGTGTGGTTATTGGGGTTTTCTCAGGGGAATCAGAAGGAAAGGAAAAAGGACAATCAAGGGAACAGGAAGAGAAGACCAAGGATGTTCAAGGGCACTGATGTTGACTGATTGCTGACCAGCCTCACCTCCAGGACAGAGCAGGCCTCTTCTTCCGGGTGCAGGGGCTCTGACAGGGGGGGTTCTGTTTGTACCCTATGTTATCTTTGCTTCTTCCTTCCCTTGGATTCTGCTTTTGGATCTTTTTCCTTTTTTAAGGTTTTATTTTTATTAGTACATATTTGCAACACATAATGACTACATTCACTGTGGGGAGTTGGTACACGTAAAGAACCAAGTCCTCTCCCTGGATGTGTCACAGCTGTGGCAAGGAAGAACTGGGGCTGAGGCGGAGGTTGACTCCAACTCCAGAAGGCACACGCAGGCACAAGGAGTCCTTCAGGGTGACAGGTGATGCAGCTGCTCACTGTGGTCTGACGTCCACACCAGACTTTGAGGCCAAGGCCCTCATTACTCACAAGCAATTGTGCCTGGGCTCATCCTCTCTTTCAGCTCCCTGGAGACTCACTGTGCTGAAAGCAGCTGGTAGAGAATCTGCCCTCCTTGTCATCTCCTTCCTAGAGCCACGTCTGACAGATCCCTCTAACTGGCCAGAAGCAACTGGGTGAGCAAGGCCAAGGCCATGACTGGGCTTGAAGAGCTGGTTCAGGCTCCCTGCTCAGCCCAGCGAGACACTGGGAGGCCAAGGACAA
This sequence comes from Fukomys damarensis, assembly GCF_012274545.1. Lineage (NCBI taxonomy): Eukaryota > Metazoa > Chordata > Mammalia > Rodentia > Bathyergidae > Fukomys > Fukomys damarensis. The sequence goes on from NW_022900926.1 coordinate 42,507,091, forward strand.
TGGCAATAGGGTCAGGAGGATCCTTGAGAAAGATTAAGAGTCAAACATCTACAGTACTTTGCAAGGGCCTGGGGCTGCAGGAAGCAGGGACAGGGTAGGATGCAATACAAATTTGAGTAGTACCACCTTATCCTCAAAGAGCTTATCATTTTCTAGGACACTGAGGCCACCACTCACCCCAAACAGCAGCAACAGTGATGCCAAAAGCCAACATTTGCCCCGTGTGACCTGGGAGAAAAGGCATCTTGACATGCTGCCGGGCCTCCTGCCTGAGCCTACAGCTCACAGCCCAGGCTCCACTGAGTTCCCGTCTCACAAGCCTAGGCCTCCTTCCCAGTACCCTCAGCTCAGTCTGTGAGAGGTCTAAACACATGTGAGGCTCTAAATGAGTGCCTGGGACCAACAGCCCCAGGGCAGACTAGGGTGCAAGCTAAGGATTTGGGTGCTACATTTAGTGGCAAGAAGCAAGGAGGGAATCACGGCCAAGGGCCTTCTGCGTGCTCTCCAGCTCATGCACATTTCTCATTTTAGCCTTCACAGCCACCTGGACAGGAGGGACTATTAATCCCATGTCACAACTGAATAGATGGAGACTTGGGAAATCCTGAAAAAACATGCACCTCTCACTTTCTATCCTGGATCTTTCCTTCATTTTTATTACTAAGCTCCAGATCTACCAACTCCAGAGAGTAGACCCCTGTCATGTGCTTATACTGAGATCTTACTGTCCTGCCTAACAAACACTTCCCTCAGGCCTAAGGGTTGCCATCTGCCCATGATTTCTAGACCCTAGCCACCTCTCTAACTAGATTTCATCAGTATCTGCTATAAGCAACAACAACTGTCACCAGTTACTTAATACTTAGGTGCAATGGAAGACATAAAGGCACTCTGCATGCATCATACAATATGCCCCCATCAATGGACTCCATACAGTGCTATTACCAGCTTTTAAGACCCAAAAGTCAGAAAAACCTCAAAATGAGCGAGGCGCTCCCCTTCACACAGCCAGTAAGCCTGTGTCCCTAGCCATTTATCTGCCTTGGTAATGGAATATACTATGTCAGTTCAGATCTAAAATTTGATTATTTCTTCGCAAAATTTTGCAGCCATAAATTGTCAAATGAAGGTTGATTGTAGCTCTGAAAATTCACTTGGCAGCTATAAAAGGGAACTCATTTCCAAACTGGTCTACACAGAGCTTCCCTTTTAAAAACAGCTCACGATAATAAAGTACACATTTTGTCACATCTCTGTGTCTCCATAAATGTGCTACAATCAATCTTCAGAACAGGAGTTCTTGGCTTCCAGTCCTTCTGTTTATTTTATGGCTCAGAGGAATCAGCTTACAAAATTCCTCCCTAGGGGGCTGCAGACACACATGTCACTTTTTATCTATAGCTGTCAGTCACCCAATGCTTCTAGTTGGCAGAAGTGTCATGAAATTAGAACCATCCTGTGCATCCACTGTGCTAAGCAACTGGAAAAGGCATCTGAGGCTTGGTACGCCATTGCACAGGAGAGGATGAGCCTGTCCTCTTGTGAGAAGCTTGCATCACACACCTCGGAGTGTGCTACATCCTGCTCACACAATTCCCATCTTCTCTCAGGAGGGCTGCCTTGTCTCCAACCTCCCCAGAGCATGAGAACTGGGGTTCCAACTCCAGAAACTCAACATTAAACACATCAAGCCAGAGGACTTGTTAAATCCAAAGTGATTCACATTCTTGCTGTCCTGTCTGCTTCCTCTCTTCTGGCCAGAAAAGGAACACCACCACCACCACCACCACCCCGCCAAGGCTCTGATTTATCCAAGTCTCATGAAGGTTTTACTTGGGTATTTTGTTCTGGACCCTGTTGTGCTGAAGGCATGACACAGAAATCAACCATTTCAGAGGGGTAAAATAAAAGCACTCTCAAAGGACCCTCTAAAACTGCAGTGAGGACAACTGCATTCCACATAATGGTACCTATGGACTGTACTACATTTCTGCATTGTGAAACCAATAAAAATGAAGCAGGTGTGACTCATCATGCCACTGTGAGAGCAGCTGAAGCCAACAAGACTAAAACTCTGCCCCTTGTGGGTGGGAAGAGGAAGGTCACTGTATCACTCACTGTCTATCTTCATAAGAGCAGCAAATGCCCCCAGGGAGGGGCAGCTGATATTAATTTGAAGCCCCCAACTTTCGTTTAAACACCCCTAAGTGATATAATTTTACCACAATGGCTTTAAAATACTTACACGCTGTGCTCTGTAAGTTAAATGAAAATTTAATGTTTAAGTATAAATATCAGATAGATAATTGAGGCACAGGTATGTGAGTGTGAGTGGGCTCCTGAAACTTCAATTCATTTCTCTATGTTGCTGTCTCAATTGTCAGGTCCCAGCAGTCACTGTTACAAGAGAAAGCCAGAGCTCCAAATGTCACACATCTATCTCCTCTGCCCTATGACAATCCTACAAGAGTGGTCACCTGCCTCCCAGCCTGGAGTTACATCAGAATAAGCACCTACATCTCTGAAGTCCAGGCTTCTGCCCACCTGCTTCCACCTGAGAGTTCCCATCTTGTGCACGGAATGTGGGGGTCCCCTCCTTGACTCTATAAGGCACTAGAAAGGGTGTGCACTGGCCCCAGAGGGCCCATGACCCTCATCCAGTCCCATCTCCTGCTGACATCTGAAGCACAGTGAGTCCACCAAGAAGAGCAGCTGAGGAAACGGAAGAGGTCATCTTCCTGCCAGAGACCAGAACCTCCATGCTTCAAGGTAGCTTTATTCTGAGACATCTTTCCACCCTCACACAGAGAGAGCAATTCTGAGTTCAGGGTCAGGAACCAATTACATTAGGGGCCTGAACACTGACTTGGCTGTAGAGTGGTACACAGGGAATAACTTTGGTGAGAATGGACAACTTCACTTGAGAAGTGAAGAGAGGCAGCCCCCTACCCCCCACCCCATCTCACACACAGGTAATCCGTGATGGGGTGACTGGGTTCGGGACCAGCATTCTTCCCACCGCAGCACTAGTTTGCTAACTAGGCACACTAGGATCCAGGCTTTAGGTGGAAACACCCAACAAGTCCTCATGCTTCTTCCCTGACTTTCATTTTTAAGTCCCTTCAACATAGTCTCAAAGTTAAACAGTCAAATCAGTCTTATACATTGAGGCTACACTATCCATAACTAAAATTACTGCACAGTGTATACATCAGAATTTTAAATTCACACTTACCTACTTGCTTTCAAACCCCTAAACCTATCCCTCATGGTTTTTCTCTACCATTATTATACAAATACAAGCCCCAAAGTAATTTGTTGTATTATAAGCAGAGGGAAGAAAATGAAGAGCATAGTAGTGTTTTTTTTTTTTTTTTTTTTTTTTTGGTACCAGAGATTATTGAATTCAGGACCTTGTGCTTGCCAGGCAGGCATGGTGCCACTGAGCTACATCCCTGGGCCCACAGTAGTCTTTTAAAAGGCAGTTTCTCATCTCTTGTCCAGATGAGAGTTAGCCGTTACCTGACACATTCACCATGTATTTATCTTTAGATGCTACATCAAGAACTGAGCCTTTACTTCAGAAAATAGAATAGACTCCCTTTTTGCTTATGGAGAAAGGAAGGCGGGGAGGAAGTGAGGAAGAAGAAAAAGAAGGAGGAGGAGGAGAAGGAGAAAAGGAGGAAGAGGAAAAGGAGGAGAAAGAGGAAGGAGAAAGGGGCTTTTGTCAGTCCGTAACAGTCAATTTCAGGATTGGCCTATCCATGGTTATAAAGAGGTTAAATTGTCACATAGTCATTTTCTCATCCACTGATGAATCTAATCACAATTATTTACTAAATTCTACATCAAGCCTTGGAGGACAGTGAGTCTGTCCTCTGGGCAGTCTGAGGAGGGAGATATCCACTCACACACATCAGCACATTAGGGTGATTAGGTAAGAGACAGGACACCAAACACAGCCCCAGGGTGGAGATGGGAGTTAGGGAAGGAATTTGGGGCCTTAGAAACACTAAGAAACATCTTAAACTAAGAAAGATCTTTTGAGAAATTGAAAGGGAATGTGGAAGGGCCCAGGGTAGGACAGGCTGGCATTTGGGGCTGACTGCCACAGCCTGCAGGAAGAGGCACCCCCAGAGGTACAGAATGTAGGCAGGCAGGATCATGGGTGGCCTGGATTCCAAAGCAGAGCAGCTTCCTAAAAATGCCAGCTTACCTCCTGTTTTATCAAGCAGGCTTGTGATCTTTGCCCACTAGGAAACACACCAAAATGTATTAGTCAGGATAGGTTAACACTTAATAGCTATAACAAAAAACTCCCTTCCCAAAGCTCAGTAGTTTAACATAAGAGATTGTTTCTGATTGACAGTCCCACAGTCTCATTCAGACTAACCGATAAGTAGGGTTGAAGGGAGAAACTGATCTTTCTCCACCCAAGGACTCCATCCTTTAGGCCTGCAGCTATATCCAAAGTGTAGCCTGTCTCCTCCCCTCCCCTTTTTGACTGTCTTGGATTGCATATGAGATATATAATATAAATGATGTATATAACAAAATTTCCTTTTTAAAAATATTTTTTGTTATGGGGGAGGTGGGCCACAGATTGAACACAGCTGCTACAGCTTCAGGATCCTCTATTGGCTGGCATAGGAAGCAAGGAAGGAGGGGGGTGGGCTACAATAAGAAATTTAACTTTGGCTCTGGGCCTGACAGTGTCACCTGACACTTACCCCAATGTCAATGACCAGAACTCAGGCATACGACCGCACAGAATGCAAAGGAAGCTAGAAGATGAAACCTAGCTGTGTGGTTTAGAGAGAAAGCACTGGTATTCTCTGCCTTACGGGTAAATTAGTGGCCAAGAGATCTTTATTTTATATTTAAGGCAAATGTACAAGTGCTTTATTATATTAGGCCAGGGGTCAGCAAACTCTATCCCCAGAGTCAAATCCAGCCACAGCTATACCCCAACCCAGGATCCTACTGATTTCAAGTCCTTCCATGGTCATAAGAACACATTTTTTTTTTTTTGAGACAGGGTCTCTCTGTGTAGTTGAGACTGACCTGGAACTCACTATGTAGCCCAGGCTGGTCTCGAACTCATAGTGATCCTCCTGCCTCAGCCTCCTGAGTGCTGGGATTACAGGCATGCACCACCACACCTGGCCTAAGAACAAATGTTTTGAGCAGTACTGATGGACAGCCTCAATGACCGGCACTTAGCTTACATACACCAGAACCATCACTGAGGTAGGCATTAGCTCACCACCTGGAGCTAAGGAGTTTGGGCCTTAGGGAACTGCTATGACTTGCCTTTCAAGCTGAGAGACAAGAAACTAGGATTGAGGCCCAGGTCCATCTGACCCCAGAAGACATATACATTCTTTCCACACCACTAAGGTACTCATTCCAAGAATCTTTAACCCACAGATCAAAAAGTTTAGACATGAATACTGATATAGGGGAAATAAATATAACTCCCAACCTGTTAGATGTCAAATACAGCAAGTTCAAAAAAAAAAAATTGAAGAATGAGTTCTAAGGAACCACAGAGGTTAAGAGTAGGAAAATAGCTGAGAAATAGCTCCTGAGAGACAGGAGGGAACCTGAAAGTGGATTGCCAAAAAGCAAAGGAAGTTTTAGAGAGCAAAATCACAAGGTGAGTACAATGTAAGTCAAAATTATGATCAGCCAATAGGATTACAAGTATAACTGCTTAGGTAATATTGATTCAATGGGGAAGCAGATCATGTAGCAAGTACACATGAAAAGAACAAGACCTTTTTAGGAAGGGATGAATTAGGAGGTCTTGGTCATCCCCCCTGGGTGACTGATGACTATCTAGACTTTAGTAGATTAAGAGATATCCTTTCTCTTGTCTCCTGGGAAAGTATGTAGGCCTATGTTTGTGTCTAGATGTCCCCTGAGAGCCTCATGTGTTCATAGGCTTTTTCAGAGCTGACTGAATCTAGAGTGTGCGAAGCTGGAATTAAGGTTGTGTGATTACTAAATCAGTCCACTGATTGGTGTGGCACTGACCTGATCCTGGTAGTCTGGATAAGATAAAAGGGGCATAAAGATGCTGTTAAGGTCCCTTGTTGCTTTTGCTACCTCCTGGATCAATCACATAATTTTACTATCTGTTGAACGTCTCTGGGGAGCTTAAAATTTTCTGGCAATAAGCAGTAGCACTTCATGAGACAAGATCTTGCCTTGAGATAAAGTGATGATGCATCCATCCCAGAGCCTATGGGGTGGGTCTACAGAATTGGAAATTCTGTTCCAGTCAGGATATTCTCATCACACTCCTCAGTAAGAACCCCCAGTGTATCTTCTTGGGAGGTCCACTGACTGCCTGCATGGACCCTAGTGGATGTAAAAAAGGAAGATTCCTAAATCCACCCTTTATCTTGAATTCCAAACTCTGCGGGCAGGCCCAAGAATATGTATCAACCAGTGTTCCAGGGACACTTATTGGCTCCAGAGAGAAGGATGATGAAAACAATGAAATGTGAGAATTCTACATCCCTTTTCTTATATTTCTGCCTTGGGCTCCTCCCTGTCCTCTGAAAGCAAGGTCAAAGTCAATGTGGATTCTGCTCAGGTTCAACCCTTAGTGCCATCATGAGATGCATCCCTCCACCATACCCATCACCACATTTGACACCTTATGCCTTAACACAGTCCTTAGCACCAGGCCTTGAGTTTGTTAGAGAAAGAATCTCACTCATTTTTGTATCCCGAACTTACACAAGTGCCGACATACAATAAATGCTAAATAAATTCCCACTGAGCTATTATAGATAATTCAAAACATCAGCTGTCAGGGAGAAGCAGAAGATGCTCTTACACTCTCCTAATGAAGCTCCTCTTTGTGCACAGTTTTCTTGTTGTTGTTCCAGAATTCAAAAACACAGCTGTATGAATTTCTTTGTCCATACTACAGCCAACACTGAAGAGCAGACATACAATGGGGTAACTTCATTCATTAGTTACATCATTAAATGCTTTACTCCATTAAAAATATTAAACTACTGAAATACTTTTGCCATCAGCAGAAAGCAATACTTTGAAGGACTGGTGCTGAAAAATAAGAGGGCATAAGATACAACTTTTGTTGAATGCTAAGATGTTTCAGGAAGTAAGGGAAACCACACACCTCTACTAAAAAAAAACAAAAAACAAACAACAGATTTTGTTCTAGATCAGGCCAGGCAGTCTGAAAGGGATTTCAGGTCAATGCTGTCCCCAAGCTCCTAAAGAGGGAAGAGTAAATCCCTGCTGGACAGAGAAAGGTCTCCCACAGAGAGGGCCAGTTACCCCAGAGTTCACAATCAACACACGCTAAATACTCATGAAAGTACAAACAGCAGACTTAGAACACCAAGGAAGTCAAATGGTTACCAGATGCAAAATACAGAGTGATCATGAATAAAATACTTGAGGAAATCACTCACAAAAGTGAGCAAGAAATAAGAGTCTACCAGTAAATGACCAGGCATATGTGAAAAATAACAAGTATAATTTTGATTTTTAAAAATGTGTAAATAAAAGTTTTAACTTTTATTAAAACAAAGATCTCTTTGGTTTCATTAAATAGCAGATTTCATACTGTTAAATAGAAAGTGATTTGGAAGAACAACCTGAAAAAGTACCTATACCATACTTATAGAATAGAAATAGAAAATGTGAGATAAAGTTAGAAAGGAAAGAAAAAGAAGGTCCAACTTATGTCCAATTAGAATCTCAAAGGGAAAGACTACAGAAAGCCAACACTGAAGACAAAACAGTTTAGAATTTTCCAGTACCAATTAAAAAAACAAATTCATAGTTAGAGAAAACCAATTAATTCACTCAACATATATTTACTGTCCACTATACACCAGATATTTTTTGGAGGGAATGTAATTTTTTTGAAAAAGCAAAAAGCAAAGCAAAACAACAATAAAAATTTAAAAATTTTACCTAGATACAACTTAGAGAAAAGCCATATCATGTACCGTGAAAAGACAATCACTGATAATAGACTTCAAAGAAACAAAAGCTACATGATAGATCCTCTTCAAAGAACAGAGGGAAAACAACTGGCAACACAGAACCATTTCTCTAGCAAAACTAACTTTCGAGAATAAGAGTGAAAGATATTTTCATATAAACAAAAACTAGAGATACACACTGAAGAAACTGATTTACTTCAAAAGGCAGGGGTGGTGGTGCTGAGATACTATATGGCATGATAAGCAAATTCAGTATAAAAACTGACTTAGGTGAACTACATAAACACCACAAACTAATAATAAAAGGACAAATCTAGAATATTAGCTAATATCTGTAAAACCACAGGAAGTGTTTAATAATCTCCAGCGGTTTAGGAGGAGGTCACAGCAATAAATCTCAGTTCTGTTAAATAATCTTAGTAATAATTCCAAAAGTAATCCCTAAAAGATTTGAAATAAAGGACCTAAATTTCAAACAAAGAAAGAAAGCACAAGATGGAATAGAAAAAATAGAAGTCCTTTTTTAAAGGAAGAAAAAAGGATGAGAAGCACAAAAAGGACAAGATAGGAAAAACACAATGGCATAACAAGTACAAATCTATCAACTGCCATGACGAATTTAAGGTGACTGCATACAGTTTAAAGCAGTGTTATGGTTTGGATCTTAGATGTGCATCAAAGGCACATGTGCTAAAGGCTTAGTCACCAGCCTGTGGCACTACTGGGCAGTAATGACTATTTAAGAGATGGGGCCTAGTGGGAGGAAATTAGGCCACAGGGGGTGTGCCCTTGACAGGGATAATGGAACTCCCAGTCCGTCTTCTCTTCCCAGTGCCATTATGTGAACAGCTTCTTTCACCATAATATTCTGCATTGCCACAGATCCAGAGCAACAGTGCCAACCAACCATGGATGGAAATCTCTAAAACTATGAGCCAAAATCAATCTTTTCTCTCTATAAATTGATTATCTCAGGTATTTTGTCACAGCAATGGAAAGCTAACAGAAGACTAAGCCCATTAGAAAAAAGCAAAAGCAAATTGCATACATTTTATAAGGGCCACACTATTAAAACAAAGATTGAAAGTCAAGGATAACAAAAATGTTCCAGATAAGCATTAACTCCCGACACACCAAAAGCCAGAACAGTCTACATTAATATCAGACAAAATATATCATGAATTTTAGTTAGAATCATGTAGTATAATGAAAAGTTCAATTCACTCAAGATTTTTAAAAAATTCTAAATTGGTATGTACACACTTTCAGTAAAATTGCCTCTTATATGTAAGACCATAAAGCAAATTTCACTAAAACTCAAAAAACCAGTATCATACAAACCACATTCTCTGACCACACCACAGTTAAATAAAAAAACAACAATAAAAAGATTCTTAAAACCAGCATACATTTGAAATTTAATACAAAGTCTTCAAATAAATCACTGGTCAAAGAAAAAATAATAACGAAAATTTAAAACAAAAGTACAGAATATAATTAAAATAAGCATTTTAAGACATGTTCAGATACAGTCAAAGAAGTTCAGCGAATTTATAGCTTTACGTGTTTATAGTAGAAAGAAAGAAATGCTGGAATAATTGAACCACACATTCAGTTTAAACAGAAAAAGCACACCTAGTATAACTCCAAGAAATTAGAACAAATAATGAAGAGACAGAATTAATGATGCAGAAAACAGTGTCACAGTTGGGTATGTGAAGTAATAATGAAAGATATTCTAATAGTAACAGTAATTCCGGGGGGAAGGGAAGGTACAAACAATATTAAAAATAAAAACAATACAAAAGCATGTTGTTTCTGCCCACAGCAAATCAGAGACTGCCCAGACTAGATTTGGGCCTGGCTAACTCCCCTGTCAGCATCCCCAAGAGTATAATTACATGCCCAACAAATCCTCATTGAGAGGTAAAAGTGGCACCAACATCGAAGGGGGACACACCAGGCTGGCCTATTTCTTGGAACAGATGTGCAGGAAGCAAAGCAGAGACACACGAAGGATGTAGAAAACTTTCTGCAAGCACTTTCTTCAAAAGAACAGTCTTCCTTTAATTCTAAAGAAAAATGATGTAGAAAACATTAAAAATTCTAACCTTAATATTAAAAGGCTTCCTCCCTGGGCAGTGAATTCAAACATTTGGATGGTAGGGCTCCAACTCTGCATTACATCCTGTTTTATTCTGACCAATGTCCAACAACCAGATAAAGCTGAGACTTGGATGTCAGAAAGGTCTATGCTAAGGAAATTCGACATAGGTAAGAAATCCACTTCAGTGCCTTGAGCAGGAGACACAAGTGGGAAGCTGGCTTGAAACAGACCTGTACTTGGCCTTAGCTCCTGGAAATTATTTCCAGTTGTAAGCTGGAAGAGGGTGGATGAGATCTAAGTGACCATTCTGCAGCATTTACATCAAAAGGGTAGAGAACCATTCCCACCAAATGAAGGAACAGCTTGCCCAGCTGCCTGCCTGGCTGACTGTGGTTCCCAACATGACCAAATGAAATAAAATAGCATATTGACCATAGGACCACTAAAAGCAAATTAGATACAAAGGTTCAACAGGTTTTCTGTAGGCTATACAGTGTGAGTGATCTGGGTGTTATGTTTCACAGTTGTTTGAAGGACACAAGCACTCTTGAGGAAAAAGGCACAGATGTACAATCAAGACTCAGCTAAACAATCCAATTTGGCTACATAAAGGCCATGAGACCCTGGCAAATCCTATAACATTTCCAGCCTTGGGTCTTCCTTCTATAAAGCAAAACAAGGATTCTTCCCCACCACACTGCAAAAATTAAGTCTAATAGCTACATGGAGGCATTCTGCAATCTGGGTAGTCTATCCGCTTTGTAAATGGTCCCAAATGCATCCCAATTTGTGTGGTTAATATCTTAGACTTCAAGTCTATGAAAATACTCTGGGTTCATAGTGTTAGTTAGCTGAAGGCAGAATGTAGCTTCTTTCTCCTCTCAGACAGAATCTCAAAAAGTAAGAATGAACTGGTTCAAACTCAGAAATGAAGACAGCAAAATACTAGCCACACTAAACCCCAAGACAGAATGCATTATTTTGGATGGTTGAGCATCCTGAATAGAGGGTTTCCTTCTGAGTCAAAACATGGCAGACAAAACTATTGGGGACTTTAAAAAAGAAATCTCTTGAGCCAGGGATTAAGCTCAGTGGCGCTGTGCATGCCTTGCAAGTGTGAGGTCCTGAGTTCAATCCTCAGTACAGAAAAGAATTAAATAAATAAATAAATAAATAAATCTAACATATTTCAAAAACCTTTCTGTGGCCTTAAGGAGTACATTCTAAATATTACCTTAGTTTCCCTCAAAGATATATGACCATTGTTCTAAGCACACTGAGCTATAACCAGCTGGTGACAGTGATGGCATTTATAGTGTTGTTAAGGACTTAATCCAATGCCTACATTTACAAATGAGAAACCTAAGCCCAGAGAGGTTAAATGACTCACCCAAGCCATTCAGCTACCTGCAGACCATGACAAGACCCACAAACATTCACCTCTCACAGTGAATTTTAGAAGCCCCTGAACTTCAAAAGGCAACCTTTATAGAACCTTAGAATGCTAGTGACCATGGCACCCCAGAATATTTCTTAAGTATCTGTTAGGGCATTAGTGTACATATTTTTATATCTCTCTTGTTTGTTGGCCAAGACATCACTCACACAAACTACACTCGAATGGTGCACATTTTGGTTTTTTTACAAGTGTCTTTAGAAAGCCAGGCTCCTCTTGCTGTGGAAGTAAGCTCTAAGTAGCCTTGCTGAACGGAGAAGAAGCAGCCACCTAACAGGTATACTCTGGGGAAGCACCGTGACAGTGTCCTCTCTAACCCCAAGGCCTCGCCCTGTCCATTCAGCTGTGAATCCCTAACAAGAGGTCCACCACAGCTTACATAGCGGTCCCCAGCCTACCCATGGATTAAGCAGTAATTAAATGACACCAAACACACAGAAACACACACATTGTCCACCTGGGTGTCATGGATTTACCCTTAGAGCACTGAGCATGGGTCCATCTACAGTGTGTTAACAACTAGAATCCATACAACCTCAAGGCCAACTCCAGAGGCAGGAGGTGACCACAAATGCCACCTCTGGCAGCAGCAGAAAGGCACTCCTACCTCCTAACACTGTGTTTTCCCATCATTCAAGCAGGTGCTCAAAAAGTGTTTATGACAAAAACCAAGATAAAGACACGAAGTAGGTATTTTCTTTCTTGGTTTGTCTGAGCCCATTCAATCATTTTTGTACAAATTAAGTTGAGCTATGACTGTTGACAAATCAATAAAACTACTCAACTGCAAATCCACACAGATTCACACTACTTGCCCAGCAGGAACAGAGCCCTGAACCAAAGGGGGACAGAGACTACCCCATCTCCAAATGTGCTGTGCACCAAACATTCCTAACCAAATATGGGTACCGACCCCCGCACCCCCACCAGTCACTGCCCCTCCTATTGCCTTTTTCTGTAATTTGTTACCAGGAAAAACCCTACCCAACATCTCCGCTTTCCCAACTTCTTTTGGATGTTGCTCTTTGCCCCACGGCAGTTTTACCAACCATTTCCCAGGAGAGCCTCGACCTTTATCCCTTGGTTTATCGGATAATCATTTGGGTGACTGGGAAAAGCACTGGCCTTCAAAGGTAGATTTCCCCTCTCCTTTGCCCCGGGACAACAAGCCGTCCAAACCTGCGGACATCCCTAGAGGTAGAAGTTCCGAGTCTAGACTCATCACCTCCAGTCACTGCATCAACACATCTCAAAAATAAAGCGCATCTTTCTGCTTCCTTTGCTGGGCAGATGTTCCAGAAGCATCTATAACTTGGCTGCTCTGAAAGTTTTCGTTCACATTGAAACAAAAACATCTCCTAGTCAGCTCTCCGAACGTGGGGGTGAACCTAGTCGGTCCCCAGAGGTAGCCAACAAGTCCGCGTCTCCACGGACCTTCCCCGGTGACCGACTTCTCCCTCTGGCAGAGCCCGACGGAGACCTGAGCAGCGACGCGACCCGCAGCTTCCTCGGGTGAGGAGCGGACCGGCGCACCTTACCTCGGTGACGATGGTGGAGTGGGCCTGGGCGTAGCGCCAACCGCTGCGGCAAGGCACGAGGGGCGCCGAGCGGTTGGGGAAGGCGGCGAGCGGGTCGGCGCAGCTAAGCG
>NW_022900926.1:42521373-42546638 GCF_012274545.1 Fukomys damarensis
CCGGGATCGCGAGTGACCGGCATTGACTCCGGCCCGGAGCGGAGCTCCCTTAGGTCCCTGCCAGCAGCCTGCCCTGCGATCCGCTCCGGGTCAGGCTCCACAGGACGAAAGTTCCAGGATCACCCAGCCGCTCTTGGGGCTTCTCGGATTCGGTCCGTCTGTAGTCGCGCAGGCAGCCCTTGAAGACCGAGGACACGCGCGCGCCGCGGATCTCAGGCCTGGACCCAGGAGACTCCCTCCAGCCTGTCCGCTCCAGCCCGCCCTTTCTGCTGCACTTGCAGAGACCACTCTGCGGTCCAGGGCAGGGCTGCCAGCTCCAAGAACAGCCCCTGCCACCTGCCCTGGGCCCGTCGCAGGTCTGGAACTCTGCGGGATTTTGGCGATGTACCAGAGACTGTCAAACGTTTCAGTAGGGAGCACGGCAACTCAGTTAAGTGCCTTGCTCAGAGTCATGAAGTTCAAGGTGAGAAGGGACCACCTGAAGGCCAAGCCTGAGTAGAGTTCCTTTTTTGCAGAGTTGTCCTACTCCCAGCCTGAGAAGCTGGTGAAGGGTAACTGGACGTTTTGGATCCATGTTTCCCTTCTTTGTTGCCCCCAGAGATCCTCGGAATCTTGAGCGATCCTGCTTGGGGGACTCTGCTTCCACCTGGCTGGATGAGGCAGCGTCACTTGACCAGGTGGATATCCGCTAAGGATGTAACTCCAGCTGTGCCTGTCACCCTGCACTGCACACGGTGGGTTCCTGCGCCGCCCAGCTTGCAGTGCTGTTCAGAACACTTCCCATTCTTCACCTGCTCCCACTCCACAAGTATCCAGCCGCGTTCTTCTCCTTGCTTGATTATTTCAAGGGCCAGAGAGGCCGGAGCACAGGTTTACCTCCTCTCCCTCTTCGCTCAAGTGCCAGGGGGCCTCATCTGTCTCCAGCTCATGATCATAGGCCATTTAACTGGCAAGGCCGTTTCCCCATCTGTCAAATGTCTAAATACCCACCTTATAGGGTCACTGTGAGGACGGAACAGTTTAATAGGTAACAGCTGAAACATGGTAGAAGAGTGCACACACCGTGTGCACATCACAAGTGTCAGCTCTAACTACTGTCACTCTTGCTGCGGCGTTCACACCAGTCTTGTGGGATTGGCTCAGGGATTACAGATTTTGTGCAAGATAAAACCCCTGTTGGTATGAGAGACACAGTATGACTCATTAAATAATGCACGTCCCCATGATGAGGATTTTAACTGCCTGCCGGACCGACTCAATCTGACCTCCTCTACCAGCTCCTCCTCCTGTACTATCTTTTGGTATCACTGTGTCCTCAGATTCAGAATCTCAGTATCATCCCCAGCCCCTTCACCCCTCAGACATTCACTCCGTTATCACCTGGGGAGGGAGATCTCATCCCATCACCTCCACCACCAGCACCGTTACCACCACCTCCACCTCATTCATACACACATCTACAAGCACATCCCCCGGCTCCTTTTCCTGCCTTGTTTCCAAAGTCCTTTCTATCAGCTGGCATCTGTATGTGTTTATTCATTCCTTTATTTACCACATAGTTTTATTTATCCATCTTGTTAATTTATCTGTGTGTCTGTACTACCACTCAAGTTCCATGAGGGCAGGTTTGGTCTGGTTGGCTTCTATGCTGCCACCACCTAGAACACTGCCTGGTACCCAGAATATGCTTAGTAAAGTGCTTGTGACATAAATGCAGAGTTTTTGACACCCCCACACACACATTCACACATGTCCCTGCCCTTTTTGTACACCCACCACCTGTCAGTGCCCCCCGGTGCTGCCCAGCTAGCTGACCACACTGGACTGCCTTCAGGGTCTTGCCTGCAGGCACCACCTCACAGTTGGCTTTCCCACAGTGAAGCTTAGACATGCAGCCTTCCACGGCTCACCTTGTTTTCCTAATTAAATCCTCATTTCTCACCTCTCTTTCAAAGTCTAAATGGTCCCTCATCAGATTGTCAGCTCATAGACAGCCAAACAGAATTACCCTCTGACCCTCAAATTCTTGAATTTTCCTATATATATGTATTCCTTCTTCCTGGAACCTCACCTTCCCACCCCTGCCTGCTCAGTCCAGCAAGGCCTGGCTCTGGTGCCAGCACCTCTCCCAGAAGCCTTTTGCCTGGCCCAACCACTTTATTTTATTATTAGTAGTAGCAGCATATGTTTGCAGTATATAATGTACATTCGTTGCTTGGAGTTGGTACATGTGAATAACACATCTTAATTCCTTTTTTCATCTCCTTCCCCTCTCCTCCTTCCCCCTTCCTCCAGCTCTTGATCCCCTTCCCAGCTGGGAAAGATCTATACCTCTACTTCCTGTTTTATTTTATTTTGCTCTTTATTTATGATTTGGATTTCTCAAATAAGAGAAGCCATGCAATATTTAATCTCATGTGTCTCATTTATTTCACTTAACATATGGTCTCCATGTATATCTATTTCCTTACAGATGACTCAAGCCTATCCTCCTTTATAGGGGGATAGTACTCCATTGTATATAAATACTACATTTTATTTCTTTATTCATCTGCTGATGGGAATATAGGCTGTTTCCAAGATTTAGCTATTATGAATTATGCTGCTATAAACATGGATATGCATGTTTTGCTGTAATATGACAATTTTAACTCGTTCAGGAAGATACCTAGAAGGAGAATAGCTTGGTCAAATGGAATTTCTATTTTTTGTTTTTTGAGGGCTCTCCATACTAATTTCTATAGTTGTACCAGTTCACATTCCCACTAACAAGGTAGGAGACAGCCTCCCACCCCTGCAGCCTCAGCAGCATTTGTTCATAGAGCCAACCACTGTCATATAACTGTAGCCTTTCACCCTACACAACATACCAAAGAGCCTATTTACAGAATTTCTTCACATTGTTATTTGTGTTGTGGTTCTCAGGTGTTTCCATTTTAATTGCCTTTTTTAAAAAGTAATCTGAACATGTGGATGAATAAATGGTGTCTATAAAGTTGCTAAGTACCCAGGCTTTGGAGCTGGAGCCATTGGGTTCAAAACCCTGTTCTTCCTTATTGTTGAGTGACTGTGGATGATTTATTTAGTCATCTCTGTAAAATTGAGTAATGCCCCCACTCTCCAGCTTGGTACTGGAGATTGAACTCATGACCTTTTCACTGATCTATATCCTCAGAACTGATTTTTTTTTAAAAACAGGGTTTCACTAAATTGACTAGTCTGGGCTCAAACTTGAAATCTTCCTTTCTTAGCCTCTCAGACTGGCCTTCTCAATTTTAATGCAAATCACTTAGATCAATCCTTGAAATATGCATGCTATGTAAAAGTCAGCTATTGATAAAGAGAACGATTTTTAAAACACCATCCACTCCCAAAATAAACAAGTGTCATCTTTTTTTTTTTTTTTTTTTTTTTTTTTTTTTTTTTACACCGAACCACTGAGCTAAATCCCTGGCCCACAAGTGTCATCTTACTATGTTTGGTGTTATAAATTGGTACCACATCAGACATAATTGGAGTCTTCCTCCTTCCCACTCAACCCTTACCTCTTGTCTTAGTCACTTTTTTCATTGCTGAGACAAGATACTTGTCACCCAGTTAAAGGAGGAAAGATTTAGTTTGGCTTACAGTTTGTAGAGGTTTCAGTCCATAGGTGGCTGGTCTCAAGGCAGAGTGACATGGCAAGGGGCAACACAGAAGAGGAACAGTTCATGGAGTAGCAGGCAGGAAGCAGCAAGAATAGCAGTGGCCTGCCTCTCCCTTCTATCTCTTTTAGGATACCCACCTTTTAGGTGATGTCACCCATACCCAGGATGGACCTTCCCTATTATCCATACCCCAAACTATGCTAAAGCAATCAGCGGACTAATTTAGTTATCACACACCCTTAATCCCAGCATCATTTTCTTAATCCCAGCATCACATATCCTAGATTCAGCCACTTCTGAAAAGCCCATCTATGATTTCAGGAAGCTTGGAGGAGACATCTATTGTAAGCCATAACACACCATCCTCTTCTCATCCTTTACAAGGAAGTCATTAGGCTCTTCTGTAGGCATTAAGTAATGAATCTTGGAGCTCCTAGGGCTCCCAGTGTGGTTGGGATGAGGTTGATGAACTTTGGGTGGATACAACCTTTGGCTCTGGGGAGAGAGGAACTGACAAATTGGGACCTCTGAAGCCCTTAACCTTGTGTAGTTAGCATGTTTTTACCTTATGTCCCCGTCTGTATTTTAATCCTTTTAACTCATAGGAATTATGACAAAGTGTAGGTAACATTTGGAGTGTTGAAAATTTACATAAATGGTACCATATTCTACCTATTTTTCTGTCACTTCTTTTTTATATGCCACAGTATAGTTTTGAAACCTATTAGTCTTGATAAATAGGGAGAAGACAGCTGATTTACTCAGACTGCTAACAGTTGTTCATTCTATTGAATGGTTATAAGGCAACTTTTCCACTCCTTCATTGAGGGACATACAGCTGATTTTAATTTTTTACAGTTATAACTTTTGTAGTTGACTAATTATAATTGCCTATTAAATTTTTTTTTATATTGTGCAAGAATTGATCTAAGGTAAATGCCTAGAAGGATACTAGCCAGACTGTAGAGGGCATGCACTCTCAGTGTTATTAAATATTGCCAAATTTCTTTCCAAACAGTTGGACCCAACATATCCTGCTACCAACATATGAGATTCTCTGCATCCATGCCAACATTTGGTATTGTTAGACTGAAATATTTTTGCAGATTCTAAGGGTAGAAAAAACAATCTCTTGATTCTGCAATGATTCTGATGTACATGTCCTTGATGTAGTCAGATTTCATGCTTTTTGTATATTTGTCATCCAAGTTTTATTTTTTGCTAGTTGCAGCTTCTATCCTTTACTTGTGTTATTTCTGTTATTTGTGGAGGTTTTATTGGATTTGGAGGAAATTATTTCTGTATTTATGTAATTTGCTCCCTTTTCAGTTTATGTAATTTGTTCTCTTTTATCTACTATCTTCTCAGTGTGTGGCTTAACTTTTGCTTAATAGAGGCATAAAAGTTTATTAGGCTGAATTTAAAGTATACATGCAAAGCAAATAGAGTGTAGGCCCTTGAGAGAGGCATGTTATAGTATGGAGATTGGGATATTTATGTGTTTTGGGAAGTGGAAACGGGTACAATTTGAAAATCTATAGAAAGTTTTGGTTTAATCTAACAGAGAAAAGTGATGGCCCACCCACAGGTAGAAAGGCAGGGCCCAGTCTTGTATTTTTAAAAGATGGATGATCTAAGATGTTTTGTTTTAAAAATGCTCTTTGAAACCTTTGAATCTGTTTCTCCTATGGTCCAGTTTCTACCTTTTACCTTATCAACTAAGATACTATATGGACTTAGGTATCTTTAAAGGATTTTGGGTGGTGATGAACCTGGATGAAAAGAAGCATACACAGCCTAGGGAGTACAGATATGGATAACTTTGGGTAACTTTTTGTTCTAAAGTTGCATTCTTGTTAAAGGTAAAATTTATAAATTATGATTTTCCTTGTCTACTTCCTACCTTATTTCTTCTCTCCCACCTTATTCTCCCTCCCCAGACTTCCCTTATTCTTAAGGCATGCAGATAGGCTAAAGGTTCATCTTGTGGGGCCTTCAGGCTGAGGGTGGGGTGCCCACTCTGCCTAGACAGGAATTAAAAGCCTCACTCTGACTATCTAAAGAAGACATAGGAAGATGGTTTTGTCATTTGATGAGCTATCATCCTCTTTAACTCCTGTCTGGCCAAAAGAAATGTCACTGGACAGGATTCAAAGACATCCCCTAAAGTGGAGATTGGGAAACCTGGAATCACCCCTTCCACAAGACAGATTGCAGGTTCACAGTCTTCCATCACAGAAAAATAATTTTCAGAATTTGTCAGCAAGAGGCATCCAGAGGTTTATTAGGCAGAATTTAAAGTATACACTCAAAGAAAATAGAATCTAGGCCTTTGAGAGAGACAATTATCTTAACTTTCTAATGCCTTGGGAACTACAAAATTTTAAAATTCTGATATAATGGAAGGTATCTATCTCCTCTGTAATTCCTTCCGAGTCTTGCTATAAAAATCATGATTTACTGTGATTCTAAATACTTTATACTACATGTTAAGTTATACTTTCAAATTGAATTTTAGTATCTCTGGAGTTGATTTTGTGCAGAATGTGGTGAGATCTAATTTTACTTCATTTCCCCATATGGTCAATCAGTTATGCAACTGCCACTTAACTGAAGAATCTTCCCTTTCTCCTAGCTTTACAATACTGCCTTGATCTTCTGTGAGGTAGGATTGTATATGTGCTGGAAACTTATATGAGGCCTTGTTTCTGTCCTGCTGCTGTATGCCCATCTTCAAGCTCATACTTTACTGTTTGTTACTGTACTTGTATAAGTTTTAACGTCTGAAGGGACAACTTACTAAGTTTCACACAAATTTGACTGAGATTTTGATTTTTCTTTAGCTGCCTTTCAGGAAAGAAGCCAAGTCACACTCGTCTTTATAAGTTCAAAATAGTGATTACTGTCCTGTATCTGCAGCATCAAGTATGCTACCCATTAGCCACATATATCCATTTAAATTCATACTAAGTAAAATTAAATGGAAGGACAAATTCTGTTTCTTGTGAGGAGCAATTTCCAGTGGCTAAAAGCCCCATATGTACAAGTGGCTAATACATGATTACAATGAAAACATTGCCATCATCACAGGAAGTTCTGGTGCAGAGCTGTGACCTGGACACCGTGACCCACAAATGTTGAGGTATAGAGTCCTCCAAAAACCCAAATATAATACTATCATGTGATCCAGCAACGCCACTGTAGGCTATATATTCAGAGGAAATTAAATCAGACAAGAAAGACATCTGTACTCCCAAATTTATTGCCACGCTATTCCCCCGAGCCACGATACAGAATCAACCAAAGTATCCATTGATGGATAAAGGGAATGTGGTGCTTATACAATTATTTAGCCAGAAAAAGAATGAAATGTATCAATTAAAAACATAAAAGAGAAGTTGATTGGATAGGAATAGTAAGATTTAGTTGCTCTACAACATTTAACTTTTGTAAAATATACCATTTTTGAAAAGGTCATTATTTCCATTTATTTATCTGAAATTTTATAGCTAGTATTTTTGTTATATAGAAATGAATATATTAGATATTAGAGTGTATTCATCACAGAACGAGCTACCAAATTCATTAAAATGACATATATGACATATATGCCATTTGGGCAGAGTAATGTGCAAGAAAATTGTTTTGTTTTGAAATGCAATAAGACATGTTCAATTTTTTTCAAAAAATTTTTGGAAGAAAAATTGGCAAATAAATGTGCCCAGGCCTAAGAAACAAAATGAAGAATCATGTTTTCTTTAGTCCTTTTTTAACAAGTGGGTAAGAATGTCTGAAAGACTCATTCTCTTTTTATCTGTCATGGGGTAGCCATTTTTCAGCTTAGCACATTAATGTAAGGTAAGTCCATTTTTCTGTCCCTGTGTAATTAGACACTAACATTGGGTTGAATAGATCAATATTCATAATTAGCTTTTCCTTGATAAATGGTTAACAGTTACACCCTAAAAGATAGTTTATATTCAGGGGGAATGTTGAAATATTGTATTTTTAAAAAATAGATTCTTTCTCTGTACTTGAAGAATTTAGGACCTTAGACTTAAAATCATCTTTGGAAAAGGTTGTAGCCAATGGAAAAATGCTAAATAGGACTAAATATTCTAGAATTGAATTATGACAAGGGAGAAAATTTACTTAAGGAGAAGACATTTCTAGAGTTCACATTTACTCTGTTAAAATACAAAATAGCAAGTCTGCACTTTCCTTTTCAATACTTGGGGGTTTTGTGCTATTAGAATAACCCCAAAGTAAGGCACATGACCTTGGAAACCTGTTCATCATCAATGGTTTAGGACAAGATGGCAAGGAGCTTTCTTCTCATGTCCCATTCTTGTCATTTAGTGGGAGATGACTGGGTCACAGTGTTAAGTTGACTTTGAGGCTGGGTGGAAAGCAGACTACACGTGATTAGCTACATCCTCCAATGGGTGAGGAAAGAGGAGCAGCAGAGTCAATGGGGAAGAGAGGCTGTACTTCTGCCGGTCAGAGCAACCTCGGAAGAGGCAGACTGCTATAATCTTCCTCTCGGTCACCATAACCCTTATGGCCTACGGTCTCTTCACAGAACATCCCATCCAATGACTGACATTTTTTATTAGAAAATAAAATTCTAAAAAACAACAACACCAAAAAAGAAAATTCTAATTTCTAATGAAATTCTGTTAGGATCTTCCATTTGTATTAGGATGTGTCCTTTCTAGAGTGGTCTTGGGGGTTTAGAAAACATGATCCTTCATAGTATCAGAGGAACACTAACTAGTCTGGCAGATACTCCAAGAGAGGTGGGTGGGAGCAAGTCCTTAGCTAGTGAGTGAGCCTAGCCATCCCCCAGTATTCTCACCTCAACACAGCTTTGCTTTGGGTGTTTTAGGTGTTTTAAGTCATCAGGAGGTAAAATAGAAACGGAAATTTGTTTTCTTTGTAAAGTTTGGGCTATAAGAGCTACAATTACTTGGGCTGCAGTAACATTTGTAGAGGATTTTTAGAGGATGCAGTGGAGGCACCACAGTGCTGTTAATTTAAGTCCACCTATAAAAACATTCAAAAGTTCCTGCTGACGGAATTCCCTGCACATGAAATTGTCTTTTAGGAAGTGCTTTCCGTAGTTTCGCAGTCTTCTGGGAACGGCATTTAAGAGCGATCCCCTATTTCTAAAGCTCAATGTCTTGTTCATAAAGTCACATCAGTGTCATCTTCAAATGGAAGGAGGCAATCTCAGAAAAGCTGTGGATATCAATTAAAACTTTATTTAAACCTCTTAACCAATTGAACTTAAAAGCTGAAGAATAACACATTTGTTGAAAAGTGTGCTTTAGAGATATGGTTCTTGAAATGTAATGATCTTTGCAACCTGTTCTTTGAAAGGAATAGGTTGCAAAGACAATGAGCAATCTCAGTGTTTCTCAAGCCATTTGTAGGAAAGATGACATGTCTATCTGCCAGTCTCCAAGCTGCTGCAGGCCAATGTGTGGTCTTACTTGGCATAAAAGATGTACAGTTCATATCACATGCAGTCCTGAATTCATAACATTGGAACTGCTCTGTAACCCATTTAAGGAGATCTGGCCTGTGGCCACATACCTGGTTACCATGGTAATGTCCAATTGGTATTACAATTTTTAAATTCTTACTCTCAATTTCTGCACTTATGTGATTGCAGACAGAGCACAACAATACACAGTTTCTAGCTCATTTTCTACAATTAAAAAGTATCACAGGTATATTTTCCATAGGAATTTTTTATCGTGCCCTAAGCACAAGAAAATGTAACAATACAGGCAGTCGGCAAAAATCTGTGGAACAAATGGCATTCTAGACTCAACACATGTATGAAAGGGGCCCCTGGAGAGAGGAACTTTGCACTGTTGGCAGTGGTGATCCCTGGAAGATGATGGTGACGATTTTAGTGTCTTGCTTATCCATCTTTAAAACTTTTTTGTCCAGCTATGTATTTATTTTTTTAAATTCTTAAATGACACTTGCTATGTCCCAGGCAGTCTCTCCCAAGGTAACACACATAGTCTTCCAGTATTAACTCCTATAACCCTTACAACAATCCTATGAGGTGAGTATGATTATCATCTCCATTTCATAGATAAGGAAGTGAAGTCAGAGAGGTTTAAGAACAACCTTAGTTGTTCTTAGTGGCACCAAGCCAGGAAGGGTGGCACATGCCTACAATCCCAGCACTGTGGGAAGTGGAGGCAGGAGAATTACAAGTTTGAGCCCAGCCTGGGGAAACTTAATGACTTAATGAAACTGTCTCAAAATAAGAGTAAAAAGGGAGGGGGACTAGGGATATAGCTTAGTGCAAAGGCCCCCAGTTCAATCCTCAGTTCCTTCCCTTCACAAAACAAGAACAAAAAAAACCTTAAACACTGTCATAGAGTAAAATACTTTATTTTAAATTATTGTAAGTAGTGAATGGTTTTCCTTCCCCCACCATCTGTGCTGTATTAGAGCATTTTCTGTTGCTATAACAAAATAGCCTAGGTTGGGTAATTTATACATTGCGGAAGCTTATTTAGCTCACATTTGTGGAAGCCAATAGCCCAAGATCAGGTGGCTGCATCAGTTTGGCCTCTGTGAGGGCCTTCTAGCTGCACTGTATCTTGGTGAATGGCATCATCACAGAATACACGCAAGGAGAGAGCAGTCACATGGTGAGACAAGCAGTGGGAGGACTCAAAGGTCAGACTTGCTCAATTTATAACTTGCTGTCCTGAGAGCTAAGACACACTATGAGACCAGCATGACCTTTCTGAGGCAGCACCCTTGGGTCCTAATCGCCTTGTACCAGGCCTCAGCTCTTAAAAGTTTTGACCACTCAACACTGCCGCCCTGGGGGCCAAGCTCCCAGCACATAAACCTTTGGGGGCCACACTCAAGCCAGTCCCAGCCCTAGCCACCCCTGTTCAAGGGTGAACCCCATTTGAAGCCCCTCATCACGGAGTCTAACTATCAAGGTAATGAGGGAGGAAGTGAGAGAGAGAGAGAGCAGGATGGATGCAAGGACACAGTGGCAGCTGAGTCATTAAGGGCAGTGTGTTTAATAACTGTGGCATCAATGCCACTGGTCTACAGCTAAGTTGTGAGGATACCAGTAATGGTGGCCTCTTCCTGGAACCAGCCTTGGATATGCCCTTGGTGGTGGCTTCCATCCCCAGCTTACCCTCTGTCCAGACGGACACTTCTTAACTCTGTTTCTCCAGTCTTCCTGTTGCTTCTGTAAGCCACAGCCCTTCATTTTCTCAGTACAGTTCTTTCAGCGAACCAGTGTTGCTGCTATAAACTAAACTGTGCACCCCCCATTCATATGTCGAAGCCTTAGACCCCAAGATAACTGTTTAGCAATGAACTCTTGAGATAATTAGGATACAAAGAGGTCACGATGATGGGGTTCTCATG
The DNA here is from genome assembly GCF_012274545.1 of Fukomys damarensis. NCBI lineage: Eukaryota > Metazoa > Chordata > Mammalia > Rodentia > Bathyergidae > Fukomys > Fukomys damarensis. Next base: position 42,532,446 of record NW_022900926.1, read on the forward strand.
ATGAGATTAGTGTCCCTTTTTATAATGACATCTGTGCTGACTCTACCATGTGAGCACACAGTGAGAAGACAACCATCTGCCAGCCAGAAAGGGATCCTCACTAGAAATCAGCCAGGCATCCCCCTGACTATAGACTTCCAGCCTCCAGAACTGTGAGAAACCATGTATTTATTGTTCAGGACCCCTCTGTGATACTGGTTAAAACAACCAGCTGGGCAGACTAAGACTTGGTGTTCAATTATCTCAGTCAAAAGCCCTGACCAGTGAAAAAGAAACTGAAGAAAGTCACTCAAGACCCACTTCCAATGTGTAAAACCTTCCAGTGTTATTAGCACTCTGAAGAGAAACACCTTAATATTTGGAAACAGTGATATTGTTAGTAGAAAAAGAAATGTTTCGCTTTTAGCTTTGTATCATTCATGGGCTGATGATGAGATTTATAACAATTTGGAAACCTGGGTTAATGCACTTTTTGTGTTTATGCTACAGCAATCACTAATAAAATATGGAACTTCACCCATGTGCTCAGTGGATTATTGCCTGAATGACATCATGTGTGGGCTCATGAGACTTGGATGCTTGGATGCTTGGATGAAACTGCTTTCCTGCAGATGACCTATCTTCCAAATTCTAGCCCAGGAGCTTCAGGGTGTCTGTGCCCATGGTCTGGACACAGGAGCCATTAGATTGCAAATGGTAAATGCTCTTTTCTAGGATCATTCTTTCTGCCTCAATTATATTGAACACATTTACTTACAACATTATGTACGTTTTCTTGTTTTGCTTTGTGTGTGGTACTGGGGAATGAACCTAGGGTCAAGCATAAGGTGGGCAAGCACTTTTATCACTGAGCTACATTCCTGGACCTTTTTTAAATTTTTTATTTTGAAACAGGGTCTCACTACATTGCCCAGGTTTGACTTGAAATTGTATCCTGCCTCCCAAGGAGTATAGGCATGCACCACTACACCTAGCTATCTACTTCAGATGTAGACACTATGTGAAAAGTGCCAATGGGAAACATTATACTATGAAAATAATTATAATTATAATTTTAAAATTTCATTTAAGAATTGATTTTTGGGGACTGGGGATTTAGCTCAGTGGTTCCACTGCCTGGTTTGCAAGCACAAGGTCCCAAGTGTGATTCCCCAATACCATATTAAAAAAAGCCTAAGAATTAACTTTTTCCTTTTCTCATATTTATTCCTTTCTCTTCTTTCCTTTTCCCTCCCCTCCAACTTCTCTTTCCCCTTTGGACCTTTTCTTCCCATTTAATATTATCCATTATACATTCTGATTATTATTTACACTTCCATTTTCTCACATCAGAGAAACTATTTGGTATTTACACATATGTGTCCTATTTATTAATTTAAGAGTATGGCCTCAATGTGCATCCATTTAACTATAAATGTCTCTAATTTCTCATTCTTTACAACTTCTCTTTCCCCTTTGGACCTTTTCTTCCCATTTAATATTATCCATTATACATTCTGATTATTATTTACACTTCCATTTTCTCACATCAGAGAAACTATTTGGTATTTACACATATGTGTCCTATTTATTAATTTAAGAGTATGGCCTCAATGTGCATCCATTTAACTATAAATGTCTCTAATTTCTCATTCTTTATGGATTATGGATGATTGTGCCACTCCAAAAATGGACATATAAAATGAATAGAAATTTCTCAGACAAAGAAATAGAAACATTAAATAAACATATGAAAAAATGTTTGACATCACTGGTCATTTGAGAGATGCAAATGAAAATAACACTGAGATTCCACCTCACTCCAGAAAGAATTGCTGATATCAAATCAACCAATAACAAATGGAAAGGTTTGGGGGCAAAAAGGAACCCTTCTCCACTGTTGGTGGGAATGCAGACTGGTGCAACCACTGTGGAAATCAGTATGGGGATACCTAAAAAACCTAGGATTAGAGGTCCCACTTGTCCTAGCTATTCCCCTGCTGGGTATCTTCTCAAAAGGATTAATTTTCATTTGTATTTCTAAAATAATAGATGATTTCTTTCCCCATTTACTGTATTGGAGTCAAAGCATAATTTTTAGTTCTGGTTATAAACCAAGAAACAATTTCTTCCTCAAAACACAATAAAATTAAGATCATAGACCATTTCTGGTTGAAAAAATATAATAGTTGTCTTGTTCTTTAAGTATGAAGATAAAATGTATGAATTATGGTAGTCTGAGTCATTTTTAGGGCAGTTTATACATATTTATTGAGGCAGGTGTCTAAAGCAGAATATAGAATGCTGGCACATTAAATATCCAATGATCTTGAGTGACAACAAGTGGGAGGCTCTATCTAAGTGAAAACACAACTGTAAACACCCAAAGAAAGGCCAGTAGAAAAGACGTTTGTGCATTAAAAACTAGCAGGAACGATAAAATAGGAAGGTGGCAATTATTGTTTTGTTTTCATATTAAGTTGTCATAGGAAGTCTCTCCCTGGAATCCACAGTCAAAATTCTGATCTCAAATTTACAGTGGGATTAAAAGTATGTGGGACACATTTATTTTTACTACAAACAAATTAGGAAGCCTTGTTTTAGTCATTTCTGCCCCTCTGCCAATTCAGATCCTGAGACCCAAGTGTCTTGGGACAGAGATACTTGTCTTTGGGAGAAAGTGCAGTCACCTTTCTCAGTTCAGCTGGAACATCAGTCAGTGCCCAGGTTCCTGGCCAAATCTGAGACCATATCATGTTTTCCTTAATAGCTTTCCTTGGAAAACAGGGACTTCCCACTTAAGCTAAAGGCGGACTGACTTCCAATTATCCAACTGCAATCTTCTCCACTTTTATTTCATTTCCTCTTCAAACCTAACGGTGCTAGTCAGCTTTCTGTTACTATATTAAAATACTGGAGATGATCAACTTAAAAGAAGAAAGGTTTGTTTTGGCTCCCAGTTTCAAAGGTTTCAATCCATGGTTCCTTGGCCCTATTGATTCTAAGCCTGTGGGGAGGTGGCATGCCATGGTGAGAGCATGTGGTGGAGGAAGCTTCTCACTTCATGGCCAGGACTTGAAAGAGAGGAAGAGACTAGTGTCCCACAGTCCTAAAACCTAACCTCCACCTCTTTAGAGTTTCCACTGTCTTCCAATAGTGCTAGGGACCAAGCTTTTAACACATGGGCCTTTGGGTGCCATTCTAAAAGCAAGAAAAGCACTAACATGTGAGTCAGGTTCTCTCTCAACATTCATAGTGTGAGGCTCCACATCAGGGATTTTGCCATGGGTCTTAGATACTGCATCACTATATCCACAGATCCACACTAACAATGTACTGCCTCAAAAGACTGGCCTTGAGAGTATGCTAGGTTATGTAGGAGATGCTCACTGGGGAAGTTGGGTGGAGGGTTCATGAAAACTCTGTAATAGTTTTACAACTTCTTGTAAGTCTTTAACTATTTCAAAATAAAAAGGTTTTTTTTAAAGTAATGATATATTGCTAGAACAATCACCCCTGTAAAACATGATTGTGCCATTGAGCTCTTCCTTCAAAGGACACAGTGATCCCCAAAGAACTCCAAATCTAGCCCACATCCCTGGTCACTTGCCATCCTCAGCCTTACACTTGCAGGTTGGCCCTTGGTGCACTTCAGAGTTCAGGGTGTGAGCAAGTTTTACAGGCTGGCCCAAAAATTGAAATATCATGAGCACTGTTTCTATGGGAAATGCTCCTGTGCTCCAGAGAACCAATTTCCAAGGGTGCTCTTGGAGCCCAGCCTATTTGTAAGTTGAAGTTGTCAGTGTGCTTGCTGCCACGAATGTGACCTTGTGTTTAGAGCAAGTGAGATTAGAGCCACAAGCAATGGATTTTGCTTCTTTGAAGTAAGTATTTATCACCTGGCATGGTGGCTTAGGCTTATAATCCCAGCACTTGGGAGGCTGAAGCAGGATTGCTGTGAGTTCAAGACCAGCCTGGGCTACATAGTGAGTTCCAGGTCAGTCTGAATTAAATAGTGAGACCCTGTCAAAAAAAAAAAAAAGAAAGAAAAAAGAAATAAATATTTATCTTTTATTGTGCAAAGGAACAGGTTTACCAATCAATCATAGTTCTCCAAACCAAGTCTTATGAGAAGGAAACAACCATGTTTCTTCTATGTTTTGACTGTTTTAGTCATTGGTGTTATTTAGTGATTGTACTGCAAAAGATTCAATATCTTTTCTTAATAAATACGACCACATATAGTATACAGGGTTTGTCTGTGCATACCCCACAGCAAGCATCAGAACAGTATATATTTACTAACCTGGCCTTCCTGGGCATTGCCAGCCCATATAACAAATAGAGCCCCTTCAACAGTCCTATGTGAATCTCAGTTTTTTCCAGCCCTGCCCTTATCTGCAGGAAGACATGTCTCTTTCAGTGTTTTCATACCCAAGCACATCTACCTTTTATGTTTACTCCCCATTACCACTTTGGTAGTTTTTCCTTGTACTTTCCCAAGAATATCAGTCAACGGTGGACAGCCATGTATACTGTGGAATTGCATCTTATTTGTAGGTCTTCAAGTCAGGACATATTAGGAAATAGTACTTGGTCAATAATTATGCATGAAAGTCTTTTCAACAGTCCAGAGTGAGAACAAATCACGGATTCTTCGGTTTGGGACAAGATGCAGTTATTGGCTCAACCTGAGGGGTCATCTTATTGCAAGCACATGTGGGAGGATTGGGAATGATGGCATAGCAGATTCCTATGTCATGATTCTACTTCCTGGATGCCCCAGTCCACTGGTTGGGAGTTGGGAAGGACTAGACACAGCTTCCCTTCAAGCTTAGCTCAGGGACTTCCATTACCCTCTATCTCCAGCCTATCCCTTGAGTCTGCATATATATCTGAACCCAAGTATAGTTAGGATCCAAGTTCTTCTCACAGAGTTCAAACTTTTCCTATCAGTTACATCTGGGAATATTCCTGGACATCTACTCATGTCCCTAAATATGAATTCTAGTGTTACCTCTTTGATTAGCTAGTACACATCTGTCATATTTAGATCAGTTACAGCTTTCACACGTAACACTAACCTGCACACTGAGGTTTCACATAATTTGTCTCCTAACAAACTCTGTCAAGGTAAGTTCTCTTTATCAGTCAAATGTCTTCACCACCACCCCCAAGCTTATGCCAATTCCCACTTTTATATTTATTGTTAATCATTATGTTAAATATGACATGATGTCTCTTACCACTGTTTTCTACCTGCACTAAATCTAATATATAATATATACATGCACTTATATCCATATTCACACCCACCTCACACCTTTGATATCAACATAACTAGCTCTTGTGGCAAAGTGGCTACACAGTTACCCCCTAGGCACTGTTTTAGAGTTCCTCCTTCTTTGTAACTTATTTGCTCTGCCTTAGATATATTACTTACCCTCTTGGAGTCTTAGTTTCCTCTTTAGAAAAATGATGATGAATAGCAGAATCAACTCCAGAAGATTATAGACAGAAATAAATGAAACACTCTAAAGTAGTTGTTTAAATAGTATCAGACAAAAAAGCATTTAATTAATATTAACTATGTTTTGAAAATTCTTTCCATTTCCAAACTGTACACAGTCCCGCCTTCCTTGTGCGTCTTTCCTAAACTGTTTATTTCTCTTACTCCTAAATATTTATGTCTCTGTCACACCACTTAGCACTCAAGATCATACCCCTTAGCTGGACTTTCTTTGACCTCCTGTGTCACACAAGTTGTTACTGTCTCCTATATCTTCCTATTGATGACAGAGACCATGTTATGCATTTCTCTCATATGCAAAGTGCAAGGTGCAGAACACATCACTAGCTATACTACAAATAATTCATTCATTGTCTGGGTCACTTCTATCTAGGGAAACCCAATGACTTGATTATGATTAACTATCAGTTTAGCATATTCATGTTTTATAAACTTTTTGTTCTTCTGTTGGGTTTCTGGGATCTTGATTATTATATGTCTAGGTGTAGATTTTTTTTTTTTATCATGGCTAGCTGGTGTCCTATATGCCTCGCTTATCTGTATGTCTAATTCTTCCCCTCTGTTTGGGAAGTTTTCTGTCATTAATTCTGTGAACAGCTTTTTTAAGTCATTTGCATTTTCTCCTGGTACTTCATGGATTCCTATCAGTCTTATGTTATTCTTCTTTGCATCATCTAGGAATTGTTGGATCGATTTCTCTTGCTCCCTTACTGTTTTTAAGAGACCTCTCTTTTCATAGTCACTGTCTGCTAGCCTATCTTCTATATCTGAGATTCTATCTTCACAATCTTTTATTCTGTTGCATACACTTTCAATAGAATTTTTAATCTCCTGGATATCTGTGTGAATCTGTTTAATGGATTCCATTTCTTTCCTATGTTGGGCATTTATTGTTTCCATTTCTTTCTTATGCTGGGCCTTCATGGTTTCTATTATGTTCCTAAGCTCATCTATTTTTTTGTCAGTTTCTGTTCTGGAGTTTAGAATCATGTCTTTCATTTTGCTCACCATCTCTATGATTTTCTGGGAAATAATTTCTGTTTTGAATTTTTCTAGAGCTTGATTGATCAGTTTTTTTACTTCCTGTCCTGTGAGTTCTGAGTGTCCTGGAGGTTCACTATCTGATTTTTCATCCTCTTTTACCCTACTGTTTGCCATTGGTGGACTGGAAGTCTGTCTTTGTGGCTTGCTTAAGTATTTTCTCATCTTCATTTTTGCTGTTGGGTTGCCCTTGATTCAATCTCTGGGTCATTAAATCTTCCTGATATCATTGCGTCCCAGTCTTTGATTCTCTAATGACTTATAGACATTCTCATTTTCATAACTGAGAAAACAACTCATCAAATCAATCCCTATCCTTTATCCCTATTGATACAATCAGGAACATAATAGGATCAAACACCACCCTTTATAGCCCGCCATGCCTCTGCAGAGTGCATCCAAGGACTGGCTCAATCAGGGGATCTAATAGCTGTGGGGGAGGGGGGGGCAACAGAGCCAATCACTGGCACCTGCTGGAAATGGCGCAGCTCCAGAAGAGGCCCGTAGTTTGGGCCGGGCCACACAGCAGAGGTGGCTCTGAGTCCAAGCTGGGGCAATGACACAAAACTCCCACATTTTATAAACTTTTTAATGCTTTAGTCTAATAATTCCTTCCCCATACACAAGTAGAAAAAATAAATCAGTTTCCTATGGTTCCCAGTAATCATCCCTTCCCATTCAAGAACAAGAAAGCCATGATCTCACCTTATCAAAATGGGCCCAGATGCCTGACGCAGTTGCTAATTATTGCCCCGCTGACGTTTTCTGATGTGCCTCTGACCAGCCCGTCATAAGCTGGTGATGCCAACACTACGTTCACAAAGGAAACTTGGCAGAGTAGCAGCACCTCGTCCTGTATTGCCCCTGCAGGTATTAGGTAGGCACTGTTTCAAAGGCCCTTGTTTTTTGTTGTTGGCAGGTATTCATTCAATGGAATGCATTTCACACCCCAGATGCAGTGACAGGCAGACTAGCTAAAGAAATCTTTCCACTCAGAGAGTTTATGTGTGTGCAGTCTTCACATCCTTCTAGAGATGTGATGGCTGAGGCTATGAGCACAATCCTCACTTTATGTAAATTGGTGCAAAGACCTTAGGAGTGACAGCTGAGGAATGATGGCTCAAGTGGCAGAAAGTAGGATTATTTGTAGCATGATTCAATCCACTGAGTTAGAAAATCTGATCTGGAAAAACTGTGAACCTGGGATTTGAGGTTGGTATTATCCTTGCAGGAAAGGCAATACTAAATAAAGTGCTAGCCATCGTGGGAATGGCCTTAGTTGTGGGAAGAAACAGTTCTGATTCACACTGCAGGCTCCTTGAAGGCTTCTCATCACAAATCATTCAATGTTACAATACTAACATTATTCAAGCTTGCCTGTAGAAATCAACTTTTTTACATGACAAAGTAACTAGGTCTAGGAATGACCTTAAGGCTCATTCTCTGGAATCTCAAATTTTAAAACATGAAATCATCAGATGTGCAACTCACCATCCGGAGCATGTGAAAAAATAATGTCACTTGCTCCTCCTAATAATCAGTGGAGCAAAGGCCAGAGTTCAATCAGTAAACCAAAATAACTTTTAATCTTATTTCATTTAATCCTCAAACAGTTTTGGTGCAGCTAAAATTAGCCACAAAATATAAACATAGAAAAGGGAATTTTTGATAGACATAGCATTTTTTTTTTTTTTTTGGTGTTTTGAGATAGGGTCTTACTATGTAGTTGAGACTGACCTGGAATTCACTATGTAGCCCAGGCTGGTCTCGAACTCACAGTGATCCTCCTGCCTCAGCCTCCCAAGTGCTGGGATTACAGGCATGCCCCACCACACCCAGCTCATAGCATTTTTCTTTTTTTTTTTTGAGACAGAGTTTCACTATGTAGTTGAGGCTGACCTGGAGCTCACTATGTAGCCCAGGCTCATCTTGAACTCACAGCAATCCTCCTGCCTCAACCTCCCCAGTGCTGGGATTACAGACATGCACCACCACACCTGGCTAGCATTTCTTGATTGAGAAAAAAATCTTAATTTATAAAATAGTTCAAACTCAAATCCATTGCTAATTTGGAAATCGGCTATTGTAAAAACTGTTCTATGCCTTTTTTTTTGGTACTGGGGATTAAGCACAGTGCCTTCTCAATTGAGCTACACCCCTAGCCCTTTAGCCCTCCATCTTTTTTTGAGACCAGGTCTCATTAAGTTCCCCAGGCTGGGCTAGAACTTGTGAAGCTTCTGCTTCAGCCTCCCGGAGTTCTGGGATTACAGGTATGCACCACTGTGCCCTGCTCTCTGTTTTGTTTTCTGAAGATTGCATTCTCCCTACATTGGACTCAAATAGAATATAAGAACTAGATAAGTAAACAGGAAAAGTATCACAAATGAGCATTTGCTAGCTTTAAGAAGTACTGAAACTTCAAAGTATAATTGGAAGGGGGGAAAAAGTTTCATTTCAAATAAGTTCAGGAAGCCTTGGGTAACAAACATTTTCACTATAAAACTTTTCTGAGCCTTCAAGATGCACTGTATGTCTCCTTGAGGAGAAAGTGGTGCACTTTCAAAACTTATTTTGATCTCAGGAATCTTCTATAAAGGAAATTTTTCTTTCTCACTGGAGTGTGGAATAGGTCACAGGGCGGTGCTCACTGCCAGAGACATGTTCACCTTGAAGGAGGTCAGACTGTGGCTCAGAAATTCAGCCAGTGCATAGCTTAAATTAAGCAGGACTAGAGAGGAGACATCCACAGTATGTGTCTGCGAATGGGCTCTTGGCTGCCTCAGTACAGCTGCCTTCTCTTCCTAGACTCCGTATGTTTCTTTGTGAGACTCAGGTATCATCCCCAAGGTGTCTCCCTCACCTGAATCCTCACAGAACATCTTAAAAAGCTAGTAGTTCCTGGAGGCAAACTTGAGGTCCCACTGGCACCACAGCAGATGGTTTTAGGAATTCTATGACTATATCCTATGGGTGACAGAGGATTGTGAATCTGTTTCACGAAACTGCATTTATTCCAGTCTTGTTCATATTCTTTCATTCATTTTTTGGTTTATTCATTGAGTTCCTGTGATTAGGCCAGAATGGGAAGTTGAGATTAATAAAATACTGTCCCTGTCCATAAAGAGCTAAGTGTCTACTAAAGAAAGAGTTGGTGGGCATTTGAAATCAGAAGGGAGATGCCAATCAGAAACACTGGGGATAAAAATGGGGTGGTCATAGTTCTGCCTGGGGACCAGGGAAGACTCAATCCTTGAGTTGGATCTGAAATATAGGGATGAGAGGCTATTCCAAACTAAGAAAGATGGTTGAACAAAGGCTGAGACAAGAAATCTATATAGCACATTTGCAAGGCTGTAAAGCTGTTCCTATATCCAGGATGCTAAATGAGAACACTTCCTTCAGAAGCTGAGGTTGCTTACTTGAGGAGTGTTTCATAAGAAATAATATGAGGCTAGAGGCCAAGTGACCATTCAGGGAGACCCTCTCCGTGTGCAGAAGAAAGAGAGTGAGGATGTCTCCCAGGATGACAAGTGCAGATGAGACTGGCTGAAGGGTAGGAGGTGAGACCTCCTCGGCCTATAGGTGTTCCACTTAGATGCTGGAAGTTTGGAGGGTGGTTCCAGGCAAGAAGACATGAAAAGCAAGAGATCGGGAGGAAAGGAAGGAAAATTTATTTCAGGTGTGTTGAACATTAAGTACTTAAGGGAGATGTAAATGGAACCACTTGGTTGGCAGTTAACTGGGCAGTAGACAGAAGTTCTGGAAAATGCATCTGTCATTTCTCTTTTTCATCAGAATGTAAGCAAGTTGGGGTTTCTACTCAAAAAAGTAAAAGAAAGGAGTGAGGAAGAGAGAGGAATTAATGGCAGAAGAACTAGAAGGAAAAGAAAGGAGGAAAAAGGAAGAAAGCACATCTTCTTGTGATTGTGTTTCTTCTCAGGGCACAGCCCACCACTGGTCAGCCAGAGCTACTGCTTTTGTCCACAGACCACTGCCTGATGGCTCAGACTCATCACTCTGCTACCTGCACAAGCTCATTAGAGACCTCCTGTAGTCTAAGTCCACGTGTTGAGACTCAGCTCTTTTGAACTCTCGATCAGCCCTGGCTGGTGTTGAGTGCTTCCTCTGGAAAATTTCTTCTCTTGGCTTCCAAACCCACTTCTCAGATCTTCTAGTTGCTTCTCTCCCTCTGCCCACTCTTCCCCTATGAGCATTCCTGGGCACAGTCCAAGGCACTCTCCTCCTCCGGCCTCTCCTCTGCAATCATCAACATCCGTAGCTCCTATTGTTGGAAAGAGTAGCGATGGCTTCCATAGCAGATGCACCCCCAAATGTAGAATGGCTCAAAGACAACTGATGTTTAAATTTGCTCAAAGAACAATCAGAGCTCTCTCAATTTGGACTTTCTACCAGTCTTTCCCACTTCACTTCCCTCCTTCTCCTACCTCATTTTCATAGAGGAATTATACTTTGTTTTTCCTCCCATGCCTCTGCCTTCTTTGGGTAGAACATGCACGAGAATGACCGAGTGTTTTCACACTCCTTCTTTTGTCCATCATGCCCATTTTCAGAGAGGGCAAACTCACACAAAATGCAGCAAGCTGAAAACTCATTGAAGTCTGTCAAATTCTGAAGCCCATTGACTTTCTACCTGATCAATCAGCTTATTTTTTTCAGAGACTAATACACCACCAGAGACTAATAATAAACCACCAATGGGAGGTAGAGTTGGGGTTTAGACCCCCAAGTTAAGGCTCTAGGTTTCCTCTGTGAGTTATTTTTCATCTTTTATTGGTGTCAGTGGTGGATTTCCCAAGTTTCTGCCTTTACATTTGCAAATGAATTTACCTTTGCCTAAGAGGAATCCAGGTAGAACTCAGAGCCACCCATGAGATGGCTGCCATACGTCTGCTCTCCTTGTCTCCCAAGCCTACTGAAACAGACTTCCTTGTTATTCCTATGAGCAATACATGGTAAATAACTGCTGCCTGAATTCTTGAATTAACACAGTCAAGCACAAAAAAAAATAAATAAATAAAAATAACAACAACAACAAAAAAAGCCCAGGATTTTTTAGCCCCAAAGCTTTTGAATGGTAGATAGTGTAGTGCATTTCTGAGCACAGTTCTCTCCATTGCCTGGTAAAAGGGCTCATTGATTTTTGTCTCTGATATGCACAGCTGCATAGCCCCCAATGAATTAGAGCTGAAATGAATTTTAAAAAGTTAGAAAGGGAAGTGAAAGTGGGAGAAAGTGAGGGAGAGAGATAAACGGGGTAAAGTTGGGTGGAAATAACTATGCCTTTCTAAGCAATTTAAAAAAATTCTTCCAACTCCAATATTAACCCCAGAAAATTAACATTTCCTGACTACCTTGTAAAACCAAAAATGCTGGCAACGTGCCACACTACTTGCTAGAAATGCTAATGCAGGGGATACCACCACTAACAAAACCTGTATTGGCTATCTGTCACTAGCATAAATCATCTTAGATGATTTAAATTGATCTTTAATTCCCCCCTCCCCCATCCCTTTTCTCACAGACTTATGATCTAAGCCTAGCTTGGCACAAATATTCCCTGGAGCTGTCACTCACTGTGACTTTTTGAAATGCTTAGGAGCCCATGCAAAAGGATGACAAGGGCTCTGAGACTCCAGACACCTTCCAAAATCCCTTCAGCCCGTTACAAGTTGTCCTCTCTGGTGGCCCCTGATACTCAAGACAAGGAAGGAAGCTTGCCAGACGGACTCATTCCATGGCTGCAGGGTCTGCTCTGTCTCCACAGTACCTTAAACTTGACTCTGAAAAGCCTCTTTACTGTTGGGTTATTTTATTTCAAAATGCTTAATTAAAGTAATACATGCATATGAGAAAAATAAAATGATACAGAGGAAGTATGGAAAATCTACCAGACAACCCTTCCCCATTTTCATGCCACTTCCAAGAGCTGAGGATTTTATTTCTTTAATTTCCATTTTGGGTCCTCTGGCAGTCACTGTCAGAACATAGAGCCCTGAGCTTCTCTTTCTGGTTTGGCAGCCCTGCATAGTATCTAGTGACCCTTTTGCATACATAAGTGTTCCTTTCCCACAGCCCTTGAAGTATTTCATGACTGCTGATTAATTCTGAGTTCTACTATATTTAAATAAAGTTATTAAATCTCTATCTCCTGCTCTAGAAAACTTAGCCACACCGTTTACCATGTATAATGGGAATGTTAGCATTTCTCCATCCATGATCTTCCCCCCTTTACATCCCTCTGTCAAAAGCAATGAGTCTTCTCATGGGGTCAGTGAGTGGAGAATCCCTGAGCACAGAAGTAAATCTTGCTGACCTCCAGACAAGTCTACCATCTGCTGAGTCCTTTGTGGTGGTGGTGGAGGGGTGCCACCATTCGAAAATAAGAATTCTCTCACTTGACTTCACTCCTTCAGTCATGATTTTTCCTTCCTGCCTTCCCCCTTCCTCACATGTGTGGTGAAGATCAAATCTAGGTCCTCATACCTGCTAGTCACACACAGTACCACTGAGCTACTTCCTCAGCCCAGCTATGGTTGTTTCAGTGTTCAGTTTTGCACTTATCTGCTTTGAGTAGAGTCATAAATAAAACTTCAGAACAGGTTTTGTCCTATACTCAATAGGGCTGAGGACAGGGAAGATTCAAAACGTGGATTAAGAATGTCAAGAAAACCCAATCAAGAGAATCCATCAGTATCCTGGGGCTGCTACATCAGAGGTCCGCAATTGGAGTACTCAAACCCACAGAAATATATCTATTCCTTCATGATTCTGGAGGTCAGGAGTCCAAAATCAAGCTGTCAGCAGGGCAGGACACCCCCAAGACTCTAGGAAGAGCCTGTTTTTTGTGACTTCCTCCTCCTCCCGACCCCCCTCCTCTTCCTCCTCATCCTCCTGCATTACTCAGAGCCTTTTGCATTGAGCTGCATCCCCAAACCTTTTTATTTTGAGGCACAATCTCTCTAAGTTGTTAAGTTGTCCAGGTTGGGCCAGAGCTTGCAGTCTTCTTATCTCAGTCTCCCACAGTGCTGGAAACTTCTTTTACCTTTTGATGGCTGCAGACACTCCTGGGTTTGTGGCTCTGATTCTGCCTCCACATAGCCTCCCTTCCCTCTTTTCCTTGTGTGTCTCTGCTTTGTGACTCTCAGACACTTTTTATTCATTGGCTCTGAAGCCTTTAAGCTCTTGGTTCCAGGTGCTGCCTTTAGCTGCCCAGCAGACTGTGTGCTCGAGCCTCCCTTTACCCTCAGAAATGTGTGGGTGAGAGGCTGTATTCTGGGATCCTGGGTGCTTTCCCATCACCCCTGCAGCAGAGGCATCTTGAGCTGTTCCCTTGACCCATACTGCAAGGGGCTCCAAGGATATCTAAGCCCTGGTCCTCGGGTCCTGGGCTCTGAGGCAGCAGGACAAAGCTAACCTACACATCCCTCTGCTTCAAAGCTTCTGCACCAAGTCTCAGTGTCCCTCATTGAGATCGTGCATTCTGGTCCACCTCTCTCCTCACAGGCACTCCAACACCCTGCCAGGCATAAAGGTCTGCTGTCCCAATCCCCCCACTGGTTATTTCTTTTGGCTTCGTTTCTTCTTTTTTTCCCTTCTTCTCTCCTCTCCCCCATCTCCCCCCC